>NC_041709.1:14600483-14913414 GCF_900700375.1 Denticeps clupeoides | reverse complement strand
CACAGGATGGCGACTACTATTAACGCATGCTCAGAGTCCTTCATGCTGGGTAAAGCGGTACAAAGCTGCACGATGTGCGGCGCTTCAGCCTCTACTCGCTGATATTCGCGATCAAGCGCGGCCTCGTGAGGTTGTTTATGGGCAGAGGAGTCAAAAGTGTGGACAAAAGACAAAGCGAACAATCCCGTTTTGGCGTGTTTAAATGGCCACCTGTCAAAGTAACCATTATGTGTACAGCAAATGCCCCCGGGCCCAACTGAAGGTGAGCACGTCTGGACATTAGCACGCCAGCCATTGAACTCCGTAGCTGAACGTAAAACGCGGCGAGTCTGATGTAAGGCAGCCCGCGTCTGCGTCACGCTGCTCCACGGCGGACGGAGAGGCCGGACGTCTGTGGAATGGCGGCTTTCTCCGCGCCACATGCCCTAATCCCGCCTTGCACGGTCGGAGGCTCGGATAAGCCGCCGGTTCTGTGTGTTCATCATCACAGCGCTTGTTTACCATCTCTATGAGTTCTGTTGCGTAAACACCTCCGTAGGAGACGCGGCGAGCGCAGTTTCTCACCGCGCTGTGCCCGTCGTGTCGTGCACGGTGCTCCTCATGCTTCTATGTTCATACCTGCACACTTTGCAGCCCATACTGGCGAAATGGGAAAAGCTCCCTTTTAATTCCATGCTTGCGTGTCTGGCTTCTAGAACCAGTTGCAGTTCGTTCAGCCGTAAATATTCCTTCTCCATAACATTAAAATAATAACGTCTGTGCCCATGCAGAGCTTTGCATATGAGTAACGGGGGGATTAACTACCACCAGCACATCTGCAAACACACACATACACCCACACGGACGCACACACCGATCGTAACGCTCTTATAGACTAAGATTTGTGGTCATGCATTTGGGGCTTGACAAAATCCCGCTGGGGTTAGAACCTAATGGCTCTGAAATATGAACAAGCTTTCTGCTTTTGGCTGGGGTTCCCCTGGACGCTCTCGAGTGACGTGGTTGCGCCGAGGGCTCCGCCCCTGCTCCCCCAGTCCCCGGGGACGTCGGTGGAGCGAGCGAGGGCCTGGGGACAGCAGTGCGCGTGATCCAGACCCTGAGGTTTTTGCTTAGCGCCCTTCCAGATGTTTCGGTAATTAAAAAATAGCAGAGATTCTTCTCCGTCGTCCTCCAGCCTCCATCACACACTGTAATTCTCCCTGCGCTCTGTCAGGGTCTCACTGTTGTTCTGTTGTTCGGATTCGAATTGTCACGTCTGTCTGGCCCCGATGCTTTTCCACGTTCGTCTCTCGCACCCTTGCTTCCCCTGTGATGGATAGCAGGGTTAACAATGAAACGTGGACAGTGCCTGATATAATGGCTTTTAATGTAAGAACATTGTGTTTCATTTAAAACTGTACATCATTTTTACTAAACGACCTGTCTGAGGGTTCCTGCCTCCCCGCGGCCCATTCTTCACTGAGTGGCTGCAGATAACTGAAGGATTTATGGATGAATGGTAACTTGTTCAGAGAAAACCCCGGGACAGACATCACAGACATTTCAGTCCATCATTTTTTTTTAATTTGCCGTGTCGATTGGAGAAATTGTTTTTGGTAAAAAAAAAAAAAAAAAAATCTCCAATTTGCCCAAAAACCCATGTATGTACATTTTAATGTTCATTTTACCATTATGGGCGAGTTTTGTGGTTTTGTTACTGTGAAAATCCATCAATAATGGTACACATACCCATGACATTGTTCGAAAACCAGGAGAGAGATGAATTAGAGGAAGGAGCATGTAAATATGAAACTGCTACAGAAGTCCTGGTTGTTGGCTGTTGGCTTTAGAAGGCCTCTTCAAAGCAGAGCATCTGCTGTGCTCGGGGGACGTGGGGCTCTCTGCTGACTGGGGCGAGGGCGCCGCGTGTGTGCGTTTGTTGGTAGAGTGTCGGACTCCGACGCACGACCGCCGTCCGTTGCGGAGAGGGCGGGGGGGGGGAGCGGGGAGCGAGCTCCTGCCGGGCTGCAGCCTGTCCAGCTTGTGTCTGCACTGGGATTCCTCCACTCCCCTTAAATATGGCGGTTATTTTTAGCCCGCTGCGTAACTGGGCCCGGGGCCGGCCCACTCCGCTACAATGTCTCCCTTCAAGCCAGGAGGGGAAGTGGACGGGAGCCACACTTCCTGGTCACATGACGCTGAATGCTGCCCAGTCCTAGAAATACAAAAGTGAGGGGAGGGTGGAGTTGGGGGGAAGCTAGTACACAGTGTGCGTGGGTTTATGGGGTTTAGTGTGTGCGCCACGAACACTGTCTCCGCGCTCTCTTCCTCTCTGCCTACAAAAGTAAAATGCTCTCATCTGGCCCCCCAAGTCAGGGGCGGGCAGTGAACAAACGTCGCGGGGCAGCCGGGGCCTGCCCCCGCACTGAGCGGAGGAAATGAGAGGCAGGGTACGACACATGGGCAGACGCGGTCTGGCGTGACGTCAGCAGCCCCCGCCAGGATTAGAAGCCTCTAAAAGCAGCGGCAGGCTCGCCAGGATTTACTCATGGGCAAGCGTGTCTGCTAATGTTTGTAAGTGTGTGTCTGAAGTGCAGGAGGAAAACCTCACATCAGCTCAGTGTCAGGGAACTGAGAAGAAAGTCAGAGAGTTCATTCAGATGAAAGAGATCACGGTCATTCAGTAACACAGACATTGTAATACAAACTGAGTGGATTTCGGTCATTTTTATGAAATATTTTTATACTCTATTCATTTGAAGTTACTTAATAAGCTTATATTTATAGCTTATATTTATTGCACGAGGATGTTCTGGCTGATGAAGTGAAGGTGAAGTTATTGTCATTGTGAAACACTGCCCAGCAGTGGGCAGCCATGACAGGCGCCCGGGGAGCAGTGTGTGGGGACGGTACTTCGCTCAATGGCACCTCAGTGGCACCTTGGCAGATCGGGGTTCGAACCGTCAACCTTCTAATCATGGGTCTGTTTCTTTACTCGCTAGGTTCACGGTTCAACTGAATGTACAACAACTTGTTAAAAGTCTAAAAGTTGAGAGGCTGAATAGTTACATTGATTCATTTACTGAGATTCAAGACGGGAAGTAAAACGTAGGGCTCTGAAATCATATCATATTGGCATTCATATGACATTTGGCATCAATATGACATACATTCATATAAACTCACTTTAATTATTAAAAGGTGATCGAACCAAAGCAGTACAGTTGTTCGTTGATTTTCCTCTACTGTATTACAAGTCACAATAAGCATTTAAAATCCTGTCATATCTTCTAAATGCTCAATCCAAGAAAAGTTTGAAAGCCTATTTTAGTTTCTTAGCACTTAGGATTTTTATAATGTTGTGAAAGTGATAGTTTAAGCAGTGTTTGCTGATTGGGCATTTTTCTTCTGGTGAAAATATGTGTTCATGCAGACATGTGAACATGGTGTCGCCAAGTCATGGCTGTAAGCTGCCTGCTTCAACTAATCAGCACAGTGTGATCGATCCACATGAGAGTAATAAGCATATGAGAGAATAAATGAACATACATGCGTGTATGTGGATTAAACGGGTTAAATTAAAGATACATTTAAAGTCATGGAATCCTAGGACACTCAGGACATTGTTTTCCTTGTTTTCCTTATTTTCCTTGAACGTAGGGACCAAGAGAGTTTTCAAGTGTTTTTTATACAACAATGTGTCACCCGGGTCCAGTTGGAAGGATTCTGAATTATAATAATCTGAGGCATATTTTTTTGTCTGTGGTTTATTGTGATATGAGCTCAGGTGTTCCACTGTGCCCAGTGTCCCACATGAATGATCCCAAATCATCCTATTTCAAAGGTCTTGAGAACTATGCAGCGTGCTCAGTCGAGTCAACTCAAATATTTATTGGAATTATAATCCAATGACATTGTCCTGATTGAGCTAAATTCCAAATGTAGCCATGTGCTAAATTCTGGCGGGAAAAATGAGCCTTTCTGCTGCTGAGAAAACATTATGTTTGGTCGAGGAAACGTCATGACTTGGGTCAGTGTTGGACTGCTGGTCAGAGCCTGGCGGTGAGAAGCCCAGGTCCAGTGTTTGCTCTGAACTCACAGCATTTTTGTGGTTTTGGTTAAAATGGGCCTCTTTCATCCTCTGCCTTTATGCAATACTTTTTTTTTTGCTGCGAAAAAATTGGGAGTATGTGTAGAGTATAAGCCCTGGGCCCTGATATTTTTGCATTAATTCAATTGTTAATTATTTTAACATCTTCATCCTTTTATATATTGATCTGTGATTTAATGACTGGATAAATACTTTAGGCTGAAAGCCGAAATCTTCCACTTCTGATTTTGAGAGCGAGTTTTGAGAGCGAGTGGACGTGACTTCTAATGGGATTCGCTTTCCTCAGTGAGAACAATCATTAGTTCAATTAAGGTCCAACTGCGCAGAGTCACAGTCGAGTGAGGCAGAGGCAGGCAGGAGTCCAGACCTCGGTAAGCAGTATGATGAAACAACGTGTGAATGTGTGTAACTTCCACCCAGTGAAGAATGGCTGGGCCCTCCGAAATAAATAAAAGACTTAACCTTTAAAAGAAATTCTATCCCGGTCTGACAGGGAGACATAAATGAAAACATTCTGGTTTTCCCCTAAAATCACTCGCTTGTGGAGTACACCCTGGTCACAAGAAAAAAAGAGTGCTGTTCAAGACTGCTTTTAAATGTCTTCAAGAATGTATTTGTCACTGGCAACCGAAAACTGATTTACAAAGAAGGTGCTTATGCAGTTTATAATGTAGGATTTTATAGAACATAATGGACTGGTCTGATGGATATTCATGACTCTGGACTGTAAAGTGTCCTGATTTCTGAAGCATTTTATTAAACAGAGATGAGAAATCCAGGCTCATTCGACCTCTGAGCCCGTCGCCTGATACAGGTTGCCAAGCTTCGACATCACCCTGCAGCCTCTGGGATCCTGGTTCTTTGGGATCCGCATCTTTACTGTTTAAACGCGGTTCCTATAGAAACAAATGAAGAGTTGGACCCTGTTCTTTCCTCTAGCCTTAAAGCACTTGATTGAGCTCTGGTCCAAAAAATCAGACCTTTGCACAGTAATTACAGCAATCACTGACATTCTGAAAAGCTCCAGCTTCTTGGCGCGTTTCCTGCAGACAACAGGTCATCATCCTGGTCTTTTACAACAGCGATTAGCTGCTATGTATAGCAGGAAAACTCATTGCTGCGTGTTATGCTTGATTGAAAACAACTGTCACACGCAATGTTCATGTGATGTCAGACCTGATCAGTCGTCCATTTTTTTTCAATTGTAGATGTCCCCACCCCCCTTTCTGTCTAGTGCCTCCACCACCAGTGGCATTCCAGTGACATTCCCCAGAAGATCTGTCTGAGAAACCAAGCTACACAGATAGAATTTGGCACAATAATTCTCTGGAATCCAGCACGTAATTATTATCAGACTTTCGGAGTTCGCGTTCGCTGAAAGGTGTGGGCCTGGGCTCAGCACCCCTTGAGGGGGATTGAGGAAACATATGACCTTTTCCGGGGGTTATTAATATTGGGGCTCTGCTTGGAGAAACTGGAAACTTGTCTTAGCACGCGGCTGAAGCAAAGGTAATGAGAAGTGTAAAAACACAGGTCAGCGGCCAGTGCTGGATCTGCTGGCCCAGAACTGCTCTCTCCTCTCCAGTCAGGAAGTCCACATAAATCCAGCCCACAACGGCAAAGGAGACTTTAAAATGTCACAGTTGTTTGCTTTAGCCCTGCTAAGGCTGTGGAGCTCGTCCCTCAAGCGCAATCGTCCCTCAGTGGAAAAGGATACATTTTGCAGGGATGAAGTGTGGGAACATTTTGGAAATGAACTGAAGCAAGACAGATTACGTAATGAATTGGGGGAGACAATTAATATTTTTTTTTTCTCAGGATAAGAATTGATGGTCCAGGATGGGCATGGAAACCTTCATGTGATATCTGACGATCAGTGTGAGTCATGGCCTGGGATTCATGTCTCACTGAGCTGATGGGGACAGACACACGGTGAGGTGCGAAGGAGTCTCTGTGAGATGAGGGTGAGAAATCACTGAGAGACAGAAATCAGTAAAGATTCAGAGTGCAAAAATGCATTATGCAATTACAAAAACACCCGACCACACGCAACGAGAGTGACATGCTCTCAGTCAAGATGACTTAATGCTAAATAGACGTTTGTATGGAGGTTTTCCAATAAACAAGTATATTTTTATGCACGTTAACATAGGAAAGCATATAATAGGCTCATATGTGTGCTCTCCCTGTGACTGTGCGGCTTTCCTCTGGGCCCTGCTGACGCCCAAAGGCATTTACACTAGGTGACGTGGGGACTCTAAATTGTCCATAGGTGTGAGTCTGTGAGTGCATGGTGTTTGACCCTGTGGTGGGCTGGTGCCCCTGCCCTGCGTCCAATGTCCTGGGATGGGCTCTGTAAGCCACGATCTAGATATGGATTCACCCGTTACGAACGGTGAGTGTGTATGTATTAAATCATACGGATTCTGTCTTTCCATGCTGATCTGTTCAGGGTAGAATTCTCCTTCACACACATAGACACAGTCTCGTGTGTCAAGTGTGAAAAATACAAGCTTAAAAGAGAAAACCAAATTAGTAGGTTCCCATGGACCTCCTTATTATAGGCATATGGTCCTCACAGTGCAGCATTTGTTCACATCAGCACAGTGATGCTTATTTTTTGCCTTCAGACACTGAAGTCCTCATCATAGGTACACTTTTTAGAATATTGATAATGGTTTGATGCACCAGTGTGGTAAAACCATTTCAGTAATCTGAGGAACGTTTTTTGCCGACGCTGCTGCCTGACGTAGATGTGAATGGCGCGTAATGAAAAAACTGGAATCCTCGCCATGTGACGAGAGCAGACCGGTTCTTGGACAGGCACACATCTGAGGCACACATTCCTGTCCACCTGCCAGTCATGATGAAGCACCTAAATAAGCAATACTAGAACAGGGAGTTAATGTGTGTGTAAGTGTGTGTGTGAAGAGTGAGAAAAACCTACAGCGTCAAATGGCTAACACCAGTCTGGCGAGGAATTACTTTGTGTGATCCAGGTATTGGCATCCCCGTAAACTTGACTGATTCTTAGCTATAGCTTAAAGTACTGTAATAATAAAAACAGAATATCTTCTTATTGAAATAGCCCTTTTCAGAATATCAATGGTGCCATGTTGAAGACCTCTTCATACCAAAATAAATGGAAACTGGTGTGACTGAATGTTACAAGAATGCACGCTTGCCGATTTTCAGGGTCTCTTGACGTCGCTGTCAAGTGCCTATAACCATGTTTTGTCATTTGAGCAGTTTACTGGCCACATTATTACCCCAGTATGGTTTTAAAAAAAGCCTCTTTTTATGACTTAGTGCAAAGGTGCGTGTGTGCGTGTGAGGAAAAAGCCTAACCTCTGCTCTCGGATGTGGGAACGCTAACTGGCAAGCACATTTACAAGCATTTCTGCCTCAGACTTATTGGTCAGCGCCGCTTCTCTTTTTTTCACTGAGCAGATAAACGTTTTCTAGCAGATCCCGCAGTGTTTGATACATGTCATAATAGTTTCGTGTACTAATTTAGTTTTGCCATTTTTACGTGTAAGGTGTAACTGGCCTGTATGCCATAGGTGCGATGACGAAATGGAGCCTGCATTCCTTGTGTGACCTGTGACTGACGTGAAACCGTGTGAAGTCACGAGCTGCATGTCAGACGAGGATGTGAAGAGCACGGCACTTTACTCACAGAGCTTCGCTCGGAGAGAGATAGTAGTGCAACCTGTCGGTGGACTGTTATGTCCCTGTAGGCCAGTGAGGTGATTTTAGGAGAACCTTAGGACGCGTGAGCGTCGATGTCCAGTCCCCTGCTGCACATTGAGCTCATTGAACGGACCAGGATGTTCAGTTTTTGCACATAAAGAGCAATGATTCGTTGTGAGGCGAGCAGGTTGGCACATCGGCAGTGTAAGAAGGACCGTGTTTACGGCAGAGGAGACTGAATTCTTAGCTGTGAATCTGGAACCGCGCCATTTTCTAGTACAAACATCCAAACATGGCCTGACACGTAAAACCTCACAGTTTCTCCAAGTTGCCGCGACATTCTGAAGCCCTCATTGTGGTCCACAAGCGGCCTGCCAGAGCAGAAACAAAGACCAGGGTATATTCTTCAGCTGTTTCTATTGGCGGCGCCGTCTTGAAGTCGATGCAAAGCTACAAGCGTAGCAGCTACAGGAACCTAATTACAGAGTTAACTCACCGAAATTTACCGAAAGTCACAAATCACCACAGAGGCTCCCCCGCGCCTGGATGCAGCCATGGCAGGAACTGGAGTTTGTGTTGGAGCTGGCCAACCTCCGTGTCACTCTGCACACGGACGAAAAGCATCATCGTTGCACTATTTCAAGCTCACAGCGAACACAATGAAACACTTATTCAGTCTGAGACCCCACTCTTGTTTTCAGGTTAAATAAATGAGGCAGTGGTGTGTATGTGTGTGTGTGTGTGTGAGTGTGTGTAGGGTGGTGCAGGAACCTTAAAGACGTGAGGCGTTCTGAGTGTGTGTGACGTAAAACAGAAGACCAGTCTGTTATGCCCCGGGAGCAAAGGGTTTACTGTGTCACCAGGTGTGTGTGTGTGTGTGTGTGTGTGTGTTATGCTCACAAAGAGCAGGGAAACACTGGCGGTGAGACTGAGCTATTTTTGGAGCCACTCGACTGTGAGCTCTGGCCCCTCAGCAGGTCACTACTGAGCTTTAGGTACAGAAGAGGAGAGTTTAAAAAGGTCAGCAGGAGTGGAATCGCTCCACTATTGTTTCCCTATTGTTTTACAATTTAAAATGAAGAAAAAGCATGTGTGTGTGTGTGTGTGTGTGTGTGTGTGTGTGTGTGTGTGTATATATATATATATATATATATATATATAAAAACGAGCAAATAACCGATTTTCATGGTACAACAAAATCCCAGCAGCGGCAGGTGAAATAAGCGAATGGGCGAAATATTACACCCAAGATCCCGAAAAAAAAACAGACTAACTCCCGGCCTCGTCCACTGCGCTGTGAGTGCCCTCTGTGTGCGTGTCTGTGTGTGTGAGCACGAGAGCTTTGCCCCAATGTTGGTACGTTGTGTAATTGCCCTTCAGACCGGTTTGGCCAAGGCTTTTTTCTCCTCTTTCAATACTATTTTAATAGCTCGTCTCAGAACATGTGCTGCCGTCCCCATTGGCAGTGACTCATGTGAGCGAGTGCGTAAGCGGCTTCTATAGGGCTGAGAGAGCTGTTCCATTACCATGCACTGTCCCTGCCAAACAGGGGGAAGGGGAGCAAAACTGTATGTAAAAAAAAAAAAAATCTTAGCAATGCAGCCTTCACTCCATTTATAAAATTAAAAACACATCAAAATATGTGAGAGCAATTTAACAATTTTTGTACTTTCCTATATCCTATAGGTCCTATATCACTTAAATCTTATTTGGATGTATTACAAAATAAATAAATAACCATAAAGATGAAACTGACATCATATTTCTTGAACATATCTATACTTTACTCCTTGAAATGTCAGATTATAGCATTAGCAAAAAATGCTAAATGGCGTCATGCATCATCATGCATTACATTATAACATCATTGATAACCTCATTTGGACATTATGCTTGAGTAGACAAGGTTATGTGTTGCATTTGTAGATATTGTTATGTAATATACTGATTATTTATGCTTTAATTATGATTATAAAACATGGCTTCCACTCTATAACTCATAATTCTTTATAATGTGGTTATATTTTTTTAAGTTGAATGCCGATGACATAGCTATACAACTATTTTAAATAAAATACTGTGGTAAATGTCTTTACGCATGTTACGTACTTAAACATGACAAAACACAATCATAAATCACAATTTCCCCACAAGTTAGTCCCCACAAAACCTTAACAATGCCAAACTATTTGGACCCCACAGAGCTAGTAATACCAAAGTTCTGCCCCCTACGCACGCACTCACGCACTGTCAGCACGCCGACACTCATTCACTTTTGGTCTGATATGACGGTGAGAATCGGTCCTACAGGCCACTGAGTTCAAACTCACAAGATAAGAGACTTATCTTCAGAACACACCTCACTGTCATTGAAAGTCCAGAGCATGAATGCTTCATACAATTGCACCTGATTGGATTCGAGTCTTAAGTCATTAAACGGCATTCTCTGCTCATACTGCAAGTTCTCTGGAAACTGTGTCAAAATGTACAAAACCTACAATAAATGTAATAATATTATTATTACTTAATAACTTAGTTATAAGTTAGAACTAAGACTAGACTAAGTGCAGTCTTGATGTTAAAATTTGGCAAGGTTTAACATGAGTACTTTCTTTAGTACTAAGAGCAATTTAAGATTGAAGTCATTTTGCCCTCCCTCTCATCCCTCTGTTACTCTTCTAACAGTAGCCCTTCAGGCCAGGGCCCTGGCACACGAAACGGAGCACAAGCACACAGCCCGGCTTTTTTTTCCCCTCTTGGCCAAAGCAATTTTTTGATGGTTATCAGCGCAATGTGCGTGCCAACATGGGTGCATGAGGCCATTCCACAGCAGCAGGAAGCAGTGACGTGCTGACGGTGCCAGCCATGACCTTCCAGCGGCGCAGCATCAGATAGCCGCGCGCCACTTTAGCAGGCTCACCGCGGTGACACATGGACCCGGCTCCTCGCTCAATGAAGACCTGTGTGCCTCCATCTCTCCCCGCCTCGGGCCGCTGTGTCCTGAAAACAAGGAGGCGGTGTTTACCGTTCAGCTCCGTTTACAGAAGACACACACCTGCGTATTTATTGACGGCTAATTACAGGCCAATTATGTTAAGGGATCTCCGTGAATACTTCCTTTATTAAAAATCCATTTCCCTTTGGCTTTGCTGCTGCTCATTTTGTGGCTTTGGAGCACAAAGCACTTTTGACCCAGATACTGTCACACTTTTAACACTGTAACAACCCTCTCATTCTGTACATTCACACAGAATACACACAAACATACTGGCTATGAGTATGAATCCACTGATCACATTTAAGCAACACTGTGACAATGACCATATTCAGAAACATCATCATCTGGGGCAACGTGGATCATCAGGTTGTGTACCCGTTCCCTGGGGGCTCTCTGCCATTAAAGTGACAGTGATCACACAACAAAAATGCTGTCGATGTAAATGTATTTGCATTTCACAACATGCAGGTGGGTTCAGAAAAGTGCATCATTTGTAACTTTGATGCACTGGTCATATAATCAACTTTTGACAACTTTTATAGCATTTTTTAATTTAAATTAGAGCATGGGCCGTTTATGAACACGTTTTACAGAATGTCCAGACTGACCAAATAGGGATTGGTCAGCGGCGGTACGGTGAGGGCTGTGGTTGGTGCTGGCAGGTGTGTCCCCCCGTCGCAGGATGGTTGGTAGCGTCACGCTAGACAGGGCAGATTACACAATGCAGGCAGACCGGGCCAAGTGCCGGGCTCTGGAGGAAGCGATGAGGACAGACAGAGCTGCTCTCCAGGGGACATGGGTTGGAGACAGCATGCTCAGATCTGATTTCAGAGGAAGGAAGAGGAGGGAGTGGAGCGAAGTGGATAAGGACAAGCTGTTTTTTCATTCCTTAATTTTGTATTAACTCTTTTGGGCCGCTCTTTTTTTTAGTCTAAACTCTCTTTCTGGCTACAGTTTTCATCTCCAGATATGAGGCCCAGCTCATCTGATCACCAGTACTTCAGTAGCTGCATCAGGTGGGCTGAGCTACACTAGGGTGAATCCAGGTGATAAACCCTGACCCAGGCAGGTCTCAAATCCAGCAGTAGCAGTCTTTGCACTTCTCTATGTTTACCCCTTTCCTTGTAATTGAAGGATCTCCCCCCCATATGATTGGTGTCTGTTCTACAGCACCTTCCTCCTATAGAACCATTTAAAAAAAGATACCATATTAACATAGTAAAGAACCATACTTACTTTGCATAGCACTGCATTGCTAATGCCATTTAATTTGTAGCTTGGCCCTGCGCTGCATTAACCCTGCCCCCCCCTGCTCCAGCCTCTTCCACCGTGCCCTCCCCTTTCCATTTCCCTGTCATGACAAGGCACTTTATCACCACCAAACATAGAATTTCTCCTCCACCCAGAAGAGGAAGCGGTGCAGAATGCCAGGGAATGTGCGTGGCTCAGTTCTGTCGAGCTCAGCAGTGACCACCGCCCCTCTGCAGCCGCCCGGCGGCAGTACCTGCCCCAACACTCAGCGTTTCCTGTCACCTGAGCCATTCACAGCTTTTAGCAATAAGTCAAGGAAATTGGAAAGCGAGACAGTTAATGAGATACAGGGAGGAATAAAAATCTACCTTACACACACACACGCACACACACTATTATGTAATGTTTTCAAGGTCCTTGCCAGAATATAAAACAACAAGAATAGTATTACCCCACCCAAAGAATGCTATCTGACTCTGAGACGCTGTTCTTTGTCTAGCCTAAAGTGCGACTGCTGTCAAAATGTGGCTGTCGAAGAATATTAACAGGAGATGTGCTATTTTAATAACCAATAACAGCTAATAACACTGAATAGAGTCCGGCTTGTTCGTATGGACACACTCTTGTTACTGATTTTGTCCTTATGTACTTTATTAAAATTATTATTCGTCTATTGGTGTGACTGTAGGCCCTTGAAACGTTGACCTTTGTGTCTTGATTGCTGACCGTATTTGTGTTCATCTGTGCCTCGTCTTGTCTCACTGGTGACTCTAATGTTGTTCACCTATGTTTGTGTGCTCAGAAGTCTGTCTCGTTATCTTCTCTTTCAGAGGCGTCCCTGGACAAGATTTCAGCTGTGCAACCAGTTCCACCATCAAAACTTTTTATTGACTGACTGACCAAAACAGAATGACCCTTCAGACAGAAGGGTTTGAGGTTTTTGACTTGAATAGTATTTGAATTTAGCAGCTACTGGTGTTTGACTTTTCATGGTCAGACAGGCAGGTGGAATATTTAAGAGGCTATACGTTGTTTTGTTATTATGTTTTTTAGTAAGTATTCATTAAAGATTTTTTCTGTGTTTCCCTGTGGATGGTCGCTGCCCCTAGCAGTCACCTATACCGCCGCTCTTTTAGTCTTTCCAAGAGAAGGTGTGCATGGATTCTGCTTTGTTTTTGGCCCTCGTGCCATTTCTCACATTTCTAAATAACTAATACTGTTATACAACTTCGGGTTAGGCTTAAACAAACTAAATCAAACTAATAAATTACCCACAAACTGAATATGGACAAGATTTACTACAGTAGCTAAAAAATCCACCAGAAAAGGCACAAATTAGATGACAGGTTTACCCACTTGGCTCCCTCCGTGCTCCATTTTTATGCAGATCCCCACTCTCCCTCCCCCCAGCTAAACATCCAATCACTGTTTAGTATGCAAATGAGCTGCTGTCAAGTTTCTCAGCTGGGCAGGCCCTATGCGATTTCAGAGTTGATTCTTGCACTCGTGCAATAGTTCGTCGAGTCAACCAAATCGCAGCTTGACGGTGCGTCGTGGATCATACGGTGTACATGATGTACGATCACCGATTCACCTCTCCCGACCAGACCACCACCCACAATCGGTTGTCACCCGTTGTGATGTTTGTCCTCACTGTGCATGTGCGAATGCAGAACTGAAGTTCAAGTAGCAGCACATGGAATCTCGGCTCATCCAGCTGTGGCAGACACAAGCAAACCTTTTTGTGGTACAGTAGAGCCAAATTAAAGCAGTGATTTCATTGCAAGTTCATTCCACGTTAAGAATATTGCTTAAAAATAAAGTGCTTACAAAAGAGTTAAGGGTTTATAGAATAACCTTCATGGATACATCATTAGGCATATGGTTTCACCAAATTTCACAAACCCCTCTTTGTGACCCATGATAAGAGAGTGGGCACAATTAGGCGCTTGATGTTTGTTTTGCGATTGAGGTCTAATTATATGTTAACAATTTCTGAGAAATGGAGTGTGTTGATTGGCACTCAACTGCGGCATTAGCAAAAGAGCTCTGTTAAAACAGAAAAGAGTGTGGAGAAGTGTGGCATCAAGACACACAACAAAACTTTGAGTAAATGCCCTGAGATTATAGAACTTCATCACTGATCACACCAGTCCCTTGGTGCTGCGTTACTTTTTTTTGATACTGGGGGTATGAGTCATCTTTTGGCATAAGGGTTAAGGAAGTGGTTCGAATCCCGAGCAGCCAAGGTGCCGCTGAGGTGCCACTGAGCAAAGTACCATCTCCCACGCACTGCTCCCCGGGCGCCACTGCTCACTATGACAATCACTTTACTTTCACTTCACTTCAAATAGCATGACAATAAAATGACCTCAGAGGTTTGTGGGGCTGCATTTGGATTGGTGTGACGCCATCCAAAAGCCCCTAATTGTGTGAATGGCATTTCAGTCACCAGAATCATAAAACCTTTGCACAAGGAGTGTAACCTCTCTGTTTCCCATTATCTTGAAAAAGGAGAATATGGAGAATATGAAATATATGAATATATTTACAAAATAGGGTCACCAGTGCACAGCTGCAATTTAGGACATCACGCGTACTCAATGAAATTTAGCTCAGTTCAAGGTAAATTCAAGCCCATGTCCATTTTAAGATTATTTCGACTTTTATTTTTTGCAATAATGTGTGAGTATAGTTTTCCAAAGGTGAGTTTAGTCATTTATTGGTCAGTTGGAGGTCATTTGTTTAATTTTCAGCATTCAGCATTATAATAATAGCAACATTAGTGTCCATATAGCCTGACTAGTCCATTCTGTGTGTCCCTGAATTATTGCAAAATCTGTTCAGTGGAATAAATCCCACAAAATAGCTTGAAACTGACTCATTTTAACACGTCTGACTTACAGTAAATGTTTGGAAAAACAATGACTAGTTCAAATCACATGCCTTCCCCTTTCAAATATTTCAAAAATGCTTTCATATGTGCTTTTAGCTTGTATTTCTTTCGGAAGAAACTGCAGTATAAAACCTTATAACAGGTCACAAGGGATTACAGCACTTTAGATTTTTTTCTGCTACTCTTTTAATAAACTTCATTATAACAAAAATAAATGAGTGCAGCGGCAAAACTATGTCTACTCAAAACTGTGCATTCTTCAGTTTTATCACATTGTTTCTTTTAAGAAATTTTTCTTTAAAATTTTACTGCTTCTTTTCAGATTATGCAGAAAGTAAAAATATCCGAACTCCATTATCAGTCCTTTTTCAATATATCTCTGAGCAAGCCATATTCTGACAGATGTTGCATTGCATTGAATTGTGAAATGACCCTTGCAGCAGGTGCTGTAGCTGCTGTAGTGGCCAGATGAATGAGGAAATTCCCCCGACTAACACTGCTGAGCATTAGCTTACACCAAAATATGATCAACATTTTAATCAGTGCACAGCAGAATTAAATGTGCGTGTTTATTTTTCATACATTCAAAACTAAGGTCTAAAAGACACAATAAAATTGTCATTCTCTATTAGCCATCCGCTTTGTTTTGTCATGAAAATATGGTCATAAATTGGAATTTAGGGAATCCGCCCATGATTGCGACATCACTGAAAAACACTCACAACATAAAATGATGTATATTATATTCAGAAATGCCTATGTGAGGAGCAGTTATGCACCTGTATCCCATAGATTGATGCTATCTGAACTTTACTGCTCGGTAGTTTCTGCTGGCATAAAATGCATACTTTTGAGCTGATAATGCCTTATCGTTTTTGCACATGAATGCACCACATGATCAAGGTGAACAAACAGAGGCAAGGATGTGGCAATTGATTTTATCAAACAGAAATGCTATTACTACGTGTTGTGTGGTCAACTGACCTGTGTTCTGTATTTCAACCTAGTAACTAAAACGTGTATTTTGATGTCATAGCAATAGATCCAATGACAAAGCGATGGCTCCAGTGAGACTATTTCCCCCACTGACTGCGTGGGAGCACAGTGTCTATACTGCAGTCAGGTCAACCAAAGTCCACACAATAAAGTTGCGTTCAAGAGGAGATGACCAATGAATTTGCTCACAAACACATCAGTTCCACAGAATGGGGTCACCAGTGATTAGATAAAAACACTCATTTGAGATTATTTGGAAAATGGTGCAAAGAAAAAAAAAAGACAGTCCACTGACTGCAAGACTTCCACCATGGGAGCGATAGAGGGGCCATTAACACACTGTGAGACACGCTGGTGAAGACTTTTTGTCTGTCCCATGTGAAATACTTCTAAGAATAATAATGTTAAAATTCATAGAATACAGAAACTCTCAGAAATATGCTTTGTTGTTTAACCCCAAGTCTACAAAATATATGATGTGACACACACACACTCACACACACACACACACACACACACACACACACACACAGACAAGGACACATTTACATGTTTCATGTATTACAGATGTCTGGTACAAAGAATGTTGTGCTCCATATGAAGTGATGACTCGATCATCCAAAGACAATCCAAATCAACCGCACCTCTGACTGGTTCAGATGTAAAGTCATCAAAATTTTAAACTGAAATCTCACCGAGGCAGCCTGAAATGGCAGCACCTAAAATTAGAAGATGCTTAAAACGCAAATGTCACTTAGAGGCTCTAGTTTTGCAGGCGAGCTCCCTTAATGTACACACCTCTGTATAACATAAATCCTGTATAAAGGAGATATTATTGCACTGTATTGCCTCGATATTCTGTTTTGATGCATGCACGACACAATTGTATACGCATGTAGGGAGGCTGCCAAACAGAACTGCATATAGAACATTTATACATTTGCAGTTCATACCACCCATATTACCTGGGGCAGTGGTGGCCTAGCGGTTAAGGAAGCGGCCCCGTAATCAGAAGGTTGCCGGTTCGAATCCCGACCTGCCAAGGTACCACTGAGGTGCCACTGAGCAAAGCACCGTCCCCACACACTGCTCCCCGGGCGCCGGTCATGGCTGCCCACTGCTCACTCAGGGTGATGGGATAAATGCAGAGGACAAATTTCATTGTGTGCACCGTGTGCTGTGCTGCTGTGTATCACATGTGACAATCACTTCACTTTCACTTACCTGCTGATTTGCAGTCTTCTTGTGTGAATCTATGACGGATTTCTGCGCTGCCTGTGCGAAGAAAAGACTCTCGAGGCTGATGCCGTGAAATCACAGAAATGCGCCGTGGGCCCCAGGAGTCTGGTGCAGTGGCTACCGTCCATGCAGGATTCAGCCCATCCACAGGGGAATCCGCCGCGGCACTACAGCCAGATCAGTTTAGAGATAATGCATACAACAGTGTCTTCCTGTTTCTTTGCAGGCAGTAATCATTTGGAATACTGCTTCAGTACAAGCAAATGTCAGATGCTACTGCTGATCAAAATCAGATTAAATTAAAAGCTAATTATTGCGCTCACGCTCACAGTATGCACCTCATTATGAGAAAGCGCGTGAACAACAACATGCTGCTGGGTAATTTCTTCCAGGTAACCAGCAGTCATGTCTTGTTCATGTGCATTTATATCTAAAAAAGCATATAAGATGTGATGACATATTTGCACCATGTTGCTGTCTTAGAGTTACAACGTGGTGATCTCCACGTTGTCTTATTATAACAGGATGCATTAAAATCTATGAATTTTAATGAATTTATGAGGACAGGTTTTATTATGAGCCATATAAATGTCTTAAATAAATAAATGTAATAACTGGACAGGCATGACCGTATTTTACGAGACTGGAATACAGAGGAGAGTGAAGAGGAGGCAGGACAGCACATAAAGTTTCGGAATACAGAAGAACACACACAAGGCAGCCAGTGATGTCGTCATGCTGTGTTTTCCTTTTCTTCTGGCTTTTTTTTCTCCCTGTCCATCCCTCTCCCGAGGCCCTCGCCGTTCAGCTGCATTCCTTCGGCCCTCACTAACGGAGCTCAGCTGCTTCCCCTCTGCAGACCACGCCCGAGCGGCTGACATCAGCACGTGATGTCATCAGGAGACCACCGGAGGCACGTCAGTAAGACATCACTCTGGCAGCCGCGGGCCTCGAGCTGGGAGGCGGCCTGCGTGCAGGCGAGCGCCCTCAGCACTCTCGCCCGCTGAGCGCCACGGCCTGCAGACAGGAGAAAAGACGCAATGCTCGCTAATTTCAACAATCTGATCCAGACGGAGCTTGGCTTTTTTTGGCTACTTAGCATGTTTATATTAGCCTCCCTGGACAGATTCATGTCTTGTTTTTCGGCATTGCAGCCAGCAGTGAAATATGACTTTGACAAAATTAAGTGAAGAATGTAAATGTGGGGTCAACGTCTTGGGGCTGTAGGTTCTTTAACAAGAAAGCAAATCTAAATCAGTAAGGCGTGAGATGGAATCGGAGCTAGATGGCTTCAGCATTTGGCTCTATATGGCTCTATATGTCTCCAAAAGTAAATAACAGACAATTGGTCTGTTATTATATGGTCCTTATTTCAAATGTAACGCAGGATGGATTGAGAAGCAAAAAAAGCTTATTGCAAAGCAGTATAACAAGGTTGACTTAACATATGACCTGTGACCTAAGTATTCCCCTAAAAAAAAAGTTAGTTTTATTAACACTCACACACATGTGCGTGCACCCACCCACACACACACACACACACACACAATGGGGTTTAATTAGAGAGCTGGGTTGTCCAAGTCCAAGTTGTATTGTTTGAGATGGAGGGGGAAAAAATATTTTTTCATCCAAGTTTAAACCAACTTTTCCGGCGCTGTTGTCTAAAAGACAGATCTTTGGCGCCATTTAGAGTGAATAGTCTCCGGCTCTAGACTTTAGGGCTGAAACCCTCCAAATTGTTACTATACCCTGGAAAAAAGCCCGGAGGGAGAACGAGAAAGAGAGAAAAAAAATGGAGTGAGGCCTTAGAATACAGAAAGTAAAGAGAGAGGCAAGGCAAACGATGCCAGAGCTCGCAACCTCAAAGCCTGGTGGCAGGAACTCAGCTCTGAATGTTGCGTCATTGCACAGTTCCAACTCTGACAAGCTCCAAATGATGTCTGCATTCAGCGCTGCAATATAGTCCCAGAGTAAAGACACCCCAAGAAATGCTTGCGCCTGGTGACAGAGCTCAGGGCCCTCAGCTGCAGCCAAGGAGACCGCCGAACAGATACAATGAGATCATTCGGTCTCAGCTTTTGCTGCCATTCTTCTTCTTTTTTTACGCATTGCAAGCGCACAATCATTTAAGAGCAGCACTGAAAAATATAATTAGTCATGGTATAATCTTGCCATCAAGCATTATGCACCGAAGGCCCTATTTTCAAAATGGTGATTAGTGCAGCACCACGTGCTAAGAGTTAGTATGGTTGGTTTGTGCTAAGCTGGTTCATTAGTATAAAGTAAAGCGTCATCAGAGTTTAGTTAAAATGATAAAATAAGAAAAGTGTCATAGTTTCTCTTTTTTTTCCAGGTACAGTTAACTACCCTGTTGGTGTGTAATTATTCCAATTAAAACCTGATGTGTTTCATAAATACAGTTTAAAATGGGAGGAGACTAAAGACCTGACGACTCTCTTGCAAGTTTCTCTTTATCATTCTGGAGGATTTCATTCGGCACTCACCAATATTGCAAAGTGACGTGACTGTCATTGTGAAACACTGCAGCACAGCACAGCTGCTTTTCACCCATCACCCTTGGTGAGCAGTGGGCAGCCATGACAGGCGCCCGGGGAGCAGTGTGTGGGGACGGTGCTTTGCTCAGTGGCACCTCAGCGGCACCTCGGCGGATCAGGATTCGAACCGGCAACCTTCTGATTACGGGGCCGCTTCCTTAACCGCCAGGCCACCACTGCGCCGCCTTTTGCATGAACAAACTTCATAAAAAATACTGTCTGTTTCTTGTTTTCTCTATTTATTGATTTATGTAGCTAAAGCTCGGCACCAACAAGCGAACGTGTTTCTGCTGCTCAGGACTCAGATTCATCTCCAGGATGGAATTTGTGTTTTGAAAGATAATTTGCTCTTCCCCATTCGCACTGTGTTATCCCTGGACTTTGTTTGTGTTCTGGGACTCTTTCCTTAAGCACTGCTGCCAAACCATGCTATAACATAAGTAAGTTTTCCACATATATGAGCTCCAGATGTTTAGTGTACATGGACTCTTTCAAGCCATTTATAGCAGCTTCATCACAGCTTGAGCTGTGGTGTTCTCTGCAAAGGAAGAACTTCAGAGTTCATTTAAGATCTAATCTCCAATTATTTATACCTCTTTTTTTTACAATTATATTTGACATTTTTAATAATTTATGAAGGCTGTGCATGCAAGTCAAGACCATCATAACAACTCACAATTTAACATGTCAGTGTTACAATATCTTATAGTTCATGGTATCAGAATGAAATGTTGCACCAGTAACTGGAAAAGAAATCTTCTGCTAAGACATTCATATGCAGCCTTGTGTTTTTAGGAATGGTTAGGAATTCTCTTCAGGAATGGTTTGCATTAAGGCAGTAAAGCGCCTTGGAAAGCTCCATATTTCATCAATAGAGTGCGGCAACGAGCCAAACCATGTCATTAACCTCGTATTAATTCTGGCACAAGCTCCGGCCACAATTTGATCGGAGTGGTTTCTAAAGAAGTGTTTACCAAACGCGAACCCCGGCTCCAGCTTAGCGGTTTTGGGCCTCTCCAGTGACGTCAGGAACCATGGCACTCAGGTTTATGTGAGTCAGTCGTGAGGTCACAATAGTTCTGCAAGAGAGCAAGCGTTCACTCCACACCAGCAACACACAAGAGATCAGGGCACAGAAATGCACAGCACGGACAATTCTAGCATGCATGTTCAATCAGCCTATTGGCAACATACCTGTGAAACATCAAAATTCAAAACTGGCAACATGCAGATTAAGATAAAATTGCTAGATGACAGAATCTCCCAGAATCTTGCTTTGTTGTTGTAGACCGCACTGCCCATGTTTTATAATTGTAAATGAAAGGCCACCAGATCAGGTCACAAGGTGTAAATTGCTGGGTCAAGTCAATGGGGCAGATGCCCAACTATGGATCATTAGTAAAGCAAGATTTTCAGTCCCAGCTGTGTGTCCCTCAGACATATCTTACCCAGCACCTATATACACACGAGTGGCTTGCTTCATGTAATGGAATAGATGCTTTGGCCAGATCTTCATGTTCCTTCAAGATCAAGTCGCTTCAACGCTTGAATGTCCCATAATCATATTTGTCGAACACACACACACTCAAGGGAAGACGTTGGTTTTCATCATTTAAGAGGTGCTGCTTTTGACATGTTTCTTCACTATGAGGGCGTAATGTTGCAGAGGTTACAACAGCAGATGCTCCCCCTCAGTCAAATTGTCATTATTAACTTGTGTGGGGAGTCTTGAACCTGTGAAACCCCATAATTTAAACCATCTGAATGCGTTTTGGCAAAAAAAATAAAGACCGCATAGTTGTCATACCTCATGGCTTCAGTTCAACTGCAGTGACTTTGAATAAACCAGGGTCAAGTATTTATGGCATCACTGTCTATTGTTTTGATAATGGTGCCATTATCAAGCATCTCAAAAGCTTCATCAATCAGAGGAAGCAGCTCTACAAAACAAACCCTGGAGACACCTAGATCACTGTTGTACAAGAACACCTTAATGAACAGTAGTGAACGTTGAATGAAACTAATCATTTTACAAATGATGACTGTGAACGTGCTCTCAAAAATATCTAGAACAGATAAGCCATTGGGGCAGAATGAGAATGGATTGTGCTGGTTTTAGGCAGCCGGTACAAATCGTGCACACAGCATGGCTGGTGCAAGAAAAGACTATTTATTTAAGAAGTTACAAATGAAAGTGAACTTCTTCAGTTTTAGAACAGTTAACTATGAATTTCCATTTGTTTAAACTTTGAACTTTTTCTTGCTGTCCATTTTCCTTTCAGCTCGGCCTTAAATACTTCACGTTAAAGATAATGATAAAACGGATCAGGTTCAGTCTCTTTCTATCACAAAACATCCTTACAGGCCATTAGGCCACAGAGTTTTGAGTTAAGGGCTAATAAACTCTTATTACACGCTGAAGAATTCTCCCTCCACTGTCGCCTCTATCTCTGGGCCCTGACGTCAATGCTCAGCTAACCATCGACAAGAATGTTGGCAACTTCAGGATCTGGCTGCAATTAAGCGTTTCTGTCACTCTTGGAACAGCAAGGAGGCAGCGTGATTAGTTTCCATCCTTCTATGCATCTGACCGAATGTAAACAGACCTCTGTCTCCAGGCAGTTAGAAACATGCGCCGCTGTTTTACATAACAGCAGATGATGGAGGTTTAAGTGCACCTCAGAATGTAAGTGAGGGGTGTTACCTCATTAGCCTGGTCCATCTCAGCACATGACTAACAAGGCTCGAACTCAACACACAATGCTGTTTGGGACATTTTATCCATGACATCAATACCTGGCACCTACGGTCCAGTAAAGTTTGTTACCCTCAAACACTTCATTACTTGACCTTTTGGGGTTTTCCACATATGAGGGTATTTAGAGAGCTACAGGTGAATCTGGACTGGACTCACAATTCAGATGTTCTCTACAGAAAAGGGCAGAGCAGGCTGTACCTGCTGCGGAGACTCAGGTTCAACTTGTGAAGACCTTTTATGACTCTGTGGTGGTCTCAGCCATCTTTTACGGTGATGTCTGCTGGGGAGGCAGCATCCTGTCAGCACTGAGCGTCTCCCTCAGTGGCAGGCTGTGGCACCCATGATGTGGGATGGTGAGATTGAGAAGGTATTTCCGGCAAACAGCTGACCACACATACATACATCGACTAGCACACACACATCCAATAGACCACATCCAATTTTGTGCAATATGTGTATACATATCCACTCTGTACAATTACATATATTCATATATTCTATATATGTATACAAACATACACAACTATATTTTTTATATTATGCAGTCAGCAAATTCTTTTTTTGTTGTTTTTTTTTTTTTTTGCTGCTCTTATATTGTACTGTCCACTTTTTTTTAGTAATTACAGTCAGTCATGATGTAGCCAAAACAACACTGTTTATGCCATTTTAACAATAGTTTATACCATTAAATCCAGTTTTGTAAAACAAAATGGAAATGATCTGGTTGTAGGGAAAAGTAAGTAGATTTAATAACCTAAAACCACAGTAACCAAGCCACCAATATTGAGATTAAGTCACATTTAGTTATATAAAATTATAAATAAAAAAATATGTGAATTATTATGTGGTGAAGCACATTCAGTAAACAGTTTCATTGGTGTATTTATAGACTAAAATAATAGTGAAAGAAAGTTAATGTTATCAAATTGATTAAGACAAAATTGTCAAGGTTTGAAGGATTGAAAAACAGGTACAAACTGAAGAAACAAATTAGAATTCCCATATTAGAAATTTTTCTCAAATGAATGATATTTTGAAAAACTTTATTTTAATATGTTTTTTATGGTTTATTAAGGATTTAAGAAGATATTTAGCCCAGATTAGTCCAAGCATTTGAGTACATGTGACCATCTGAAGATTTTATAATCATACACACTGACATATAAAAAAACAAAAAGCTATGTCTGTGAGGAAGGTTTTGAATGTTTATGATATTAGTTAATAAGTTTTATGAACAAGTGATAGGTGCACGTTGTTTCTGCACACATCAGCACTGTTGGCTGAGGCTCCTGTGTACATGTAAGATACTGTTTATGTTCAAATTGACATACAAGGTTTGTTACTCACACAAATTTGCTTTCCATCAGAAATAAATGTGTATGCACATCGTCCATACATCATTCAGCAGCAGGTTGTTTCATTGGCTTGTTGAATCACAACTATGCTAAAAGTTTATAAAATCTAGAGGTACATATGCACAAGTTGTCTTCCAATTACAAAATCCTAATGTGGTTTGTACTCGATCATCCATTTATGATTTCGGAGGTAAGACTTATTGAGTTTTTAGTAGGGTGAGATGTTCTTCTTGTTACCTTGTGGACCATTAAAAAAAAGGGAATGATAAGGGGCAGTGGTGGCCTAGCGGTTAAGGAAGCGGCCCCATAACCAGAAGGTTGCAGGTTCGAATCCTGATCCGCCAAGGTGCCACTGAGGTGCCAACTGAGCAAAGCACCGTCCCCACACACTGCTCCCCGGGCACCTGTCATGGCTGCCCATTGCTCACTCAGGGTGATTGGTTAAATGCAGAGGACAAATTTCACTGGGTGCACCATGTGCTGTGCTTCTGTGTATCACATGTGACAATCACTTAACTTTCAACTTTAAGTCACTTGATAAGTCAACCAGATACGTGCCACACAGTTCAGACACTGTCACAAAGTCAAGCAAAAAATGTGTATGGATTTTAGTGAGCATCAGTGAGTACATGTTCTCACACACACACACACACACACACACGGACAAATACAATGTTTTTGTTTGTTTTGATGGCATAGCTACGCAACCCAATATGATATAAACTGGACGAAAGAAGAAGACCAATGGCTGGGCCTCAAACAAATGCCTCATTACATTTGTAAACAGAAAAGCTGAGCTCAGCCTGTGTGTGGTGATGCTGTTAAGGCTGGCTTAAGCAGGGAATGAAGGTCAAGCTTGCTGAAGGACCATATGTCCTGGCATTACATTTTTGTTATTTGGTGTGCAGCAAAGAAAATTGCTGAAATCCTGCAGGACATTCTTGGAGGGAGGTTTCATAATCTCATAAGGGATTAGACGTATGCAGTGCTCACTTTGGGATATTTCCACCTTACCAGTAATTCTCCAATCGTCTGTCTGTTACGACTGCAGTCACTCACATCAACTCAGCTGGCGTATCCATAACAAAGCGATTGAGAATTTGGATTTGATTAAATCAATTTTATTTTTGAGATCGAGAGAGATTTTGACAGAATTCTGGTTGTTTTCAGAATGCAATGAAGCCATGAATTCCTTTGAGAAAATCCGTTTCCAAACAATATATTTATACAATAACACTGACAAAAAAAGAATTAGTCTGCCAGTAATCTCCAGTTGTGTAAAAATGTAACTTCTGCACCAACAGCTGGCCTTCAGTAGGGATTTATTGCCAGAAAAAACACCTTTGAAAGGATATTATCGCATGATTGTTTGAGTGATAAAGCCAGTTGTTGGGATGGAAGAGCACAGCTGCTTGGGGACGTGTGCAGTGGACGGCGTTCTCTGTAAGCAAAGTTTGTCATCAAGGTTTTCTGCAGATGTGAAAGGGCTTGCTTGTGTCATTTGTAATCTTTTTTTTTTTTACCATTTCGGGGTTTCTCTAGCTTGTGAACTGGGTTAAAAATGATCTCCTCTGTCCAGACTGGAAGAAAAACTGTTTCAGGTGGAATTCACTTAGGATCTATAACTTATTTGTCCGTTACTTTCAGTTACAGCGGAGAAAAAAAAGAATTTGCCAACAATTTTCTCACTTAAAAATATGAGAGAAGTCTGTCATTTTCATCAGTGGTACACATCAACTATGAGACACAGAATATAAGGAAATACTGGACATTACATCAAATTTATTTGTATATGGTGCAGAAAATATGTATTTTACTTTTAAGATTTAAGAGGTCAACAACCCACGACTCTTTCATTCTTTCATTCTTTCATTGTGGCTCCCTGTAG
Source organism: Denticeps clupeoides (assembly GCF_900700375.1). Classification (NCBI taxonomy): domain Eukaryota; kingdom Metazoa; phylum Chordata; class Actinopteri; order Clupeiformes; family Denticipitidae; genus Denticeps; species Denticeps clupeoides. Next base: position 14,887,695 of record NC_041709.1, on the reverse strand, counting down.
CTTTGCAAAATAAATATTGATTTATGAGTACAGATAAAAACAGCAACGTCCTCTGTATCGTGATGTTCTACTTGCGTTTTTTGAACAGTTACACTGGTTCTGACCCTGTTTGTGTCACGCTGGTTTGACACAACGAGGTAGTAGATCTGGAACGATGGCTGGACATTGCTGGCGAGGAAGACGAACGCATACACATGACATCACGAGACAGGGGTTTAATACATGGTGAACAGGACAAGCGGTTAACGAAGCGGCCCCGTAATCAGAAGGTTGCCGGTTCGAATCCCGATCCGCCAAGGTGCCACTGAGGTGCCACTGAGAACACACTGCTCCCCTGTCATGGCTGCCCACTGCTCGCTAAGGGTGATGGTTAAAAACAGAGGACACATTTCGTTGTGTTACTGTGTGTTGTGCTGCAGTGTTTCACAATGACAATCACTTCACTTTCACTTCAATTTCAAGTAACTACAATCCGACAGTGAATAGACACTGGGCAGGGCAGCTTTATACAATCATACACAGGCGAGGACAATCAGGAGACTCCAGTCCGTAACCCTTTCCAGACCAGATCATGACAGTTTGTCATCTATTAGTTCTGCAATTGGAATTTAATTGCAATTCTGGCGGTGCTTTGCACAGTGGCAGTGGCACCAATACGGGGCTGCTTCCTTAACCCCTAGGCCACCACTGCCCCAAGCTAGACCTAAAGCTTTCTGAATACAGAAATGCTCCTCTTTTTTTCAGGTTTCAAAGGTTGGAAATTTGTTTGTCTGTTTGTTGTTTGAACAGCGATTGTCTGAGAAGTCCATGCTGTGACGAAAATGGCACGCGCAGTCTGGCCACGTGCCAGATGATATGGTGGTCTTTCTTTTCCTAGCGAGTCTGGAGTCGCTTAATAAAGAATTACAGTAAATATTCACACCACTTCACTTGAGTGTCTCCAGCATTCCTTCTTGTTAGCATACAGAGTTCAATTTCATTTAATGGGAAACACACTGCACTACATCACATTGATTGTGGTGAATGTTTACATGAGCGAATCAGTGGGATTTCCAGGTTCATTACGAATTTTTAAAAATCAGTCAGCGGTGATCGGATCTTCATTTTATTCATCGTGTTGTGTTGCTGGGTGCATTTGGGTGGACTTGAGCACACTCTCAGTGTTTTCCTGCATCTGAAACATGTTTTGTAAGGCGTTTAGTCATTATGAGATTTTAATTAACACAGACTCCTGGTAATTATTGCCAGAGACATTTTGGTGGTTTTACGCTCTCCCCTTATAAATTGAGATAGGGCCTCTTTTTTGCATGAAATATGTTTTTAATAATCGAACCAAAGGCGTTTGACAATAGAAGGCACATCTATAAATGGTGTGTTTTTTTAACACATTTGGGGGACAACTAAGTCACCCCCTTAGTCAGTCTGACAGTTGCGGGCGATGTGTGTTGAATAACAATGTTTAAAAAAAATCACTGACACTACATGTGATGGTCCATTGCTGTTGATTAAATACCAGTCATTTCATCCTCTAATAATAAACAGCTAATCTTTGAAACTGAAATATAACCAGTTTTTTTTTTAAGGCCAGAAGTAGATGCACATTCACGTTCACATTCACCATCATAAGAGTGTCGAAACACTGGTGCATGGATCTAAGGGATTAGAACAATGTGTTTGAAGGACAAATACCTAAGACAAGACTTAAATGGCAGGCCTGTCCTACTCAGGCCCATTTGCCAGCTCTGACACAAGCAAATCATGCCCTGATCAGTAGATTACATGTATAGCGGTTAATCAATACAATATTTGCATACATTTTATGCCCATTATCCGCAACAGTCTTTAATTCAGTCGCATACTGTGTTAACCTTTATTATTATGCAATATTTTCTATTCAATCTTATTTTGTGAAGTGAAAGTGATTAGTTGTCACATGTGACACACCACGGTACAGCACCCAGTGCACACAGTGAGATGTGGTGTCTGCATTTAACCCAGCAGTGGGCAGCAATGAAAGGCGCCCGGGGACGGCTCTTTGTTCAGTGCCACCTCAGGGACACCTTGATTGTTCGAACGTCAACCTTCCGATTACGGGTCTGCTTCCTTACCCGCTAGGCCACCACTGCCTTTCATGTGATATTTGATGGAAAGCAAGGACATTTCTAAATGACCCCACACGTTTGAAGAGTAGCGCTTAATGAGTTTTGGAAGAAAAAAAGAATCATTGAGTCATGTTGAATGCATGATCGGAGCAGCATAAAATAAACAAATCAGAGTGTCATCAGTCTGTATTGGTGAGGAGATGGCAGCCTGTCTCCTCCACGAACCTCATCTGTGCTCCTGCGGTGAAGCCGCACAGTGACAGCATGTTAATGAGAAAAATGTGCAGCGTTCTGTTAACCAATCACTGGCTAGGACGACACAAGACAGGCGCCTGCCAGTGAAGCATGTGCATCCTTATCGGACGATTGGCTAAGAAACATCCAAGTCATCATGGCAGGGGGTGAGGAAGGTGGAAGTTCTGGTTTCTTCTTCTGGATGGTCTTCTTTGTTACATCCTGATATAAAATTACAGCTCCTTTATTCCCAGGCCAGGATATGAGACCGCACACAGGCTGATTGATTTTCATGTCAACAATTAACTTCCATTCATAACCTCAAAATTCATTAAGAGCTCATGTTCGTGTAAAGCATCGGGCTTTATGATCAAACAACAACAAGAGGTTATATCAGATATCTTTAGAAAGCAATTTCTGGTGCTTTCTTTTGCTTCACATATGGTTTTCTGTGGGAGAACAGTGTCTTGTTCACAGCGGCGCTCTTCAGCGGTACTCCCTGACTGTGTGCCTGATGGTGATTGGGATATTTATAGGCTTCATTGCTTGCTATTTCGGTGTCAGACTGTAAATATGCAGCACCTGTGCGGAGGAGCCACTCTGAGCCGTGTGATGGGGCCTGTTCCGAATATAGCTCACCTGAACCGTCTTCCTTCCTGTCCGGTCCGTTCCTGAGCTCCAGCCCCTCTGGGCTCTGTGGCCAATGGCCAGTCATCCACAACGCCATCATAGGTGTTTCTGTTCTATAAAAAGAGCCGCATGCTTTGCCATCACATTGTAAGCTTTGTTGGAAATGGAAATGTCATTACACCAAATATATATATATATATACTGTAATGATGTCTTGAAACTTATTTACAACATTTATCAGATGCCCTCAACAGACTTCTTGCTCAGGGACACAATTGTAGGGAGTGGGGTTTAACCTGTGGTCTTCTGGTTTATGGGCGAGGGAGTTACCCGCTAGACCACTACCATATATGAGAATATATGGTAGTACATTCTGGGATGGTAGTAGCCTAGTGGGTAACACACTCGCCTATGAACCTGAAGACCCATGTTCAAATCCCACTTACTACCATTGTGTCTCTGAGCAAGACATTTAACCCTAAGTTGCTCCAGGGGGGACTGTCCCTGTAACTACTGATTGTAAGTCTCTCTGGATAAGGGTGTCTGATAAATGCTGTAAATTTTTTTTTCTTCAGCATGTGTCCTGCATTCATTAAATCTTCATTTAGCATCTGTGCGAGCATCGTGGCTTCCACAATGCTAACTTGCGTTTTTCATGGCCCAACTGTGCTGTGTTTCATAACCATCCCTGTGTCAGGAATCACATGTAAATGCCAAGCAAATCAAGTCCGGGGAACAGCGAGCATCGTTTGTCTTTGGTCAGGATGGAAAGATAAATCTTAATATCAACTGATTGGACAACAAAATTGTTTCTGGATCCCCCTCTGGATACTCAGCAGTCCTCTTCTTCTTCTTTTTTTTTTAAAAACCTCGTCCTGCTGTAATCACTGGGCTGGAGCATGAGGGAACTGCAGCCAAGGAAATCCCACCACGCCCCAGCCTTATGGAATGACTGCCTGGTGCCTCATATGAAATGATCCGAACGGCATGCTCGCAGGCCAAATCACACCAACATGCCGGTGTGAAAAGCAGCAGAGATGAAAATATCTGTTTGTTCCTTTACAGTTCCCATACTTCAGCTCAAGCTGTTTTTATGTCTTAGGACTCGAGCCACAATTTTGCACGTACATTTTACTGTGGGATAACGGAACTGATTGTGCTGAGACCAAAGCTTAAAATGTATATTTCTTAGCTGATGCTCTTATCCACTAACCCTGGAGCAACTCAGGATTAAGTGTCCTGCACAAAGTCAAATTGTGGCGGTAAGCGGGGTTTGAATCCATGACTTTGTGTACCTAGTACGTCTTAGAAAGATTATTTTCTAATAATGAAATATTTACGTCCCCACAAACATTTAAACAACATATACAAGAACATATTAGTGAGCAGTCTTCTTTGCTGCCTGTCATTGTCAAATTTTCAATAAACTAAATAATGAATTCGCATTTACATTTATGTCATTTATCTTATGACAACTCTTGTCCAGAGCGACTTACGATCAGGGTTAAGTGTCCTGCTCAGAACACAATGGCTGTAAAGTTGGGTTTGAATTGTTTGAAGTAATGCTTAAGGCTGGGATGAAAATCTATGTACAGTACAGGCCAAAAGGTTTCTAGTTTCTTCAAAATAGCCGGCCTTTGCTCTTATTACTGCTTTGCACACTCTTGGCATTCTCTTGATGAGCTTCAAGAGGTCGTCACCTGAAATGGTTTTCCAACAGTCTTGAAGGAGTTCCCAGAGGTGTTTAGCACTTGTTGGCCCCTTTGCCTTCACTCTGCGGTCCAGCTCATCCCAAACCATCTCGATTGGGTTCAGGTTCATAACCCCACATGTGTTCATTTATAGTTTTGATACCTTCAGTGAGAATCTACCAATGTAAATGGTCATGAAAATAAAGAAAACACATTGAATGAGAAGGTGTGTCCAAAATTTTGATCTGTACTGTGTGTACCTGTGGCCACAAATCCTTTGAATTTTTAATTTTTTGTATATTATTATATTTGTATATTGTGTGTATATTGTATGTTCTGTACAAATCTAACCATCACATTTTATTTTTGCTGATGCGAGGCCAAAATGACCTCATCAACACTAGTCACCAACCACAATGTTTGGCTCAAACAGGAAGTCATGTCAGCGTTTTTAAATTGTAATTAACCATCTGGTTCTTCAGCGCCTCGTGTGAAGAACCTAAAAAAATACATTTGTGGTCATTTTATCATCCAATCACCGAGCAACTGCAATGCTTTGCATGTTTTCAAGCCATGACGGTCGGTGGACCTACTTTTTTAGGGGAGGGGTGGGAAATTTTCCGGGCGGAAAAAGCATGAGAAATGGGAGGTAACCTTTCCCCTTATGATGACATAAATTCCAATTCCGACCGTCTGAGTGGTGAAGCAGAATATCCAAAGCACTCATTATGTCACCATTTCTAGCCACTGCAGGACCATAGACAGCCTGGGGGAACTCATATTAATGTTAAATAATCTTACAAAGTGAAATTTTCATAATAGGGGACCTTTAATTATTAACAAATTATTGGCTTTATTTATCCTGCTGGCTCTGTCCATTGCCCCACATGCAGGGATCTCTCGCTGATGGTCCTTTAATGACTCCATGTAGTCGGAAAGCATCATTCGGAAAGACTCTCTGGCCGCCAATCGCCGAGCTGCCAAATTCATTCCTCTCCTGCGGTTTCTCGAAGCTGATTTTACCTTGGCTGTTTTTTTCTCCTCCTTGCCTCTTCATTACCTCCTTCTCCCCCCCAGCCCTTTCACGCTCTTCCTTCCTCTCTCTCCGTTTTAGTCCAGCGCCTCCTTCTGCGCAGTGTTTCCAGTCACCCATCTGCTGCAGGAGAGAAAGAGTCGCCCCCTCCCGAGGGAGCATCTGTCCCATCACGGAGCTCCTTTCCTCTCTCCTTAATCCAAACACTTGAAGCTGCGCCATCCATTCTGCTACAGGTAGAATAAGCAGAGTTCCTGCCTTCCCATGGAAAAATCATGCAGTGCACGTTACATAAAACGATACATTGCATTATTTGAGAAGGGATTTGGGTATCAAAAGCCTAGTGGGTAATAATCCTGTTACTAATGAATGTGATATAACTTGTAATTGAAACATTCGTTTTGTCATTATTTGCAAAGGATTCCCAGCAAATTCATCCCATTTGGTTTTTGAAGATACATGTGGTTTGATCTTTCTTGTTTCATCAGTTCAGGCCATTGACCTGGGAGTAAGCATCTAACACCACTTTTTAAATAGTACCACTAATCATTGTCACTATCCAAATTGTTTTTGTCAAAACTAATCAAACTAATTCAGCCCAACATCAAAACATGTGGTGAGATGTTTTTGGTGTGATCTTGTCATTGGACATTTTATGTGAGCTTGAACGCATCTTGCAAGAAAATGTAAATGGAATGTAAATGCCACTGTGAAATTGCTTTCATCTTGGTCTCCTACCCTACAGCTCTTGTGGAGAATATGCTAAATTGTTCAAATGTGCAGACTGTGGCCAGTTGCTGCTACAAGTGCCTGCAGCCCTGCCTGCAATCTTGTAATCAGAAGTCTGCCTTGTGCTCTTACTGCTTATGTAGTCATCGGTTTTACCCAGGTCATCCACCCATCCACCCACCCAGTCCACCACTGGGGCAGTGGGGGCCTACCGCTTAAGGAAGCAGACCCAGTTCAAATATCAACCCACCAAGGAAGGTGCCAATGAGGTGCCACTTAACAAAGTTCCGTCCCCACACACTGCTCCCCGGACGCCTTTCTCAATGACAATCACTTTCACTGTCCTGGTGGTACTTATTTTTTAACCGTAAAATAAGAGCTATGAAATATGCATAGACCTGTTAAAACAACAACAACAAAAAAACATGTATAATAAACTATATAGTTATAAACGATATATTTATATGTGTATAGTGCTATATAAAGCACTGCTTTAGCATCAGCAGCTACAACTGTACACAATCACGCTGCGTCCCAGAGCAAGAATCCCACATGCAACGTTTCAATGGATTCATTGTTTACATTATGTCTTTTACTTCATGCACTTATGAGGAAACCCTGAGTCATCCTGGCTTTGAAGCACTTGGGGCCTGAGTTCTTTTCCTCAAGTTATTCTGATGGATTTTCTGCATAATTATGAGCTCTGTATTCGCATACATAAAAGATAGTGTTTCCACAAACAGGACCCATGCCAGTGTATTTTCCAGTGGCATACGAAGTGTCCTTCATGCTTGTTTGTGATATGCACCAGATGTTTTAGAAGGCACTTGCAAGGTTTCCTCATTCATGAGTGACCTTTTGGAGACACATTGAAAAAAAAGCTTCAGATAAACACTTCATTATTGTAGAGTCTCAAAAAATGGTACTTTCTCAACCTTAGTCTGTTTTAACACAAATTCTGTGTTTAGAAATGGTGCTTGCTTTAACCCTGCTTGCTAGACAGCATTAATTACTCTCCTCAATGTATTTATGTATACAGCACATATCTATGTATGCCATCTGAAGACCTCTCCCACTGCATCAATTTGGGAAGGAGAAATGTAAGTGACAATGTGACAATGTGTCCGCTACCAAGACAAATGTTATAAGTTACCCTAAGCTTATCATTTTACTGTTTATAATAGTTTTTAATCCACTTTCTGGAAACACTTTAACAGCATTTATTAACTTTTTACCAATGTATTGACATAATTTTGTCATATATCCTCGTTTTTATTTCATAGACATTTCTTTCCAATTAAAAGACAAATATGTTTTTTTATGTTGATAAACGGAATCCCTAAGCAATGTCATTAACTGTACTAATGAGACATTTAGATTTATATTATTCAGTGATCAGCTTCATCAGCACCATTAACTTTTTTAAACTTTCAATTTCTCAGAGGAGAATACGCGAAAAAGAGTGCAGAGCTGAACTCATTATGAGCATATACTGTTTAAACTGCATATTCACCTGGAGATCTTAATTGTGTGAAAATACATAAAATACCACATACATATTTAAAATTAGCTCACGTAGAAGGTAATGAGCATTTCTTCAGAAACCAGTGCAAATTAAACTTTTTAATAAAACTGAAACTAATTTCCTCCTAATTCAAGTGGTTATTCTCACTTTCCCGTCAGTGAACCTGATTAAAAGCATGACTCTGAGTGAAATCAGGAGTGGCAAATATTAAACTATTAATTATGGTGCCCACATTTTTCACTGGTGAAGCAGGCAAATTAAAGGACATTTCAAACTGTATATACTTTATATGGCTACTGTACAAATAATTAAAATAATTAATGTGAGGATTCAGCAGAGAGAGTTACACAAAAATATATAGAGATATGTTTTCTATTGTTAAAACCAATTAGACACCAGAAGCTCTGAACACATCGGTTTATGCTGCAGACACCCTGTCTTCCATCAATGTTCACCTTCATCACCCACTTGCTCTTGCTGAAACAAAACAACTATTGCTTTTTTGTAAACCTCTCTTCTGAATATTACTCTTGTGGTGGTGCGGTTGGAAGTGCTAATGGGGGTATCTGGCCCTGGCATCGCCCTGTCAGAAGGAATGCTTGCTGGGTGGACTGATGACTCTAATTGCAGTCTGTTCCTTGCACCCAGTGATCTGGGATGGACTACAGCACCCATGACCCTCCTGTGGATTAAGTGGTTAATAAGATTAGGTATAGGTATATGTTTAGAGGGGTACAAATGATCGTGAGGTGAAGAAACAGCCAAGAACTTCACGGGGAATCTGGTCAATGTCCTGAAGAGAGCTGGGACCCACAGTGTCATGGATTAAAATCTTGCAGGACTCAAAAGAAAGGTCCCCTGGCACTACCAGCATGACAATGATCCCAAACGCACCATTCGGGCAACATAAAAAGCATTACAAGATTCTGGAGTTGCCAGTCTCGCAGACCGCAATCCAATAGAGAATCTGTGGAAGGAGTTAAAAGTCTGTGTTGCCCAGCGACAGCCCCAAAACATCACAGCTCTTGAGAAGATCTGCATGGAAGAATAAGCCAAAATATGAGCTACACTGTAGCTGAATAAATTCTTTAAAAATCATAGAATGTGAATATTTTTTTTTACATTTTGTCTCTCACAGTTGAAGTGTACCTATGATGAAAACTCCAGACCTCTCTCATATTCGGTGGCTGCCAATTTTTCTTTGCCCCACTGTGCCCACTGTGTGCATGTGTATGCACACACACACACACACACACACACACACACACACATCACAATACTATAAAGAACCTGCAATTTACTGTAGGAATGTAGATATTTTATAATAATTTTATCATTTGTATTATATAATATATATATAAATATCATTTGTATTATATAATATAATATAATATAATATTTTTTAACAGAGCAATTCCTCTGCACTTCTGGTTGGACACAAATTGCATTTCACCGTACTCTGCACAGTGACAATAAAGTGACATTTAATCAAATCTAATCTAATCTAATACAGATTTGATTGTTTTACATATAGGCTCAATGTAATGGATGTCACACACATGAACAAAGTCACAATGTGAAGCATTGATTAATGTCATTTATGTAAGATTCTGCATATTTAGAGCCAATTTTCAGGCCCCTAAATTAAATTGATAACTGCATGTATTGGGTAATGAGATTTAAAGATGACTGTTGCTCTGCACTGTGCTGGGATGTCCTCACTGACTTTGGAATTGTAGGGTAGGATGAAGCCAAGATATTATTATAAAGCATCTGGAAGACATCCCTTTCTCCCCACTCATTTTCATTTAGTCACCACAGTCTTCTTTCTCTGGGAATGACCTGGAAAGAATTCCTGCCTGTTACAATCTCTCCCTCAGCTTCCTCCTAATGATCTGTGCAGGTACAGTGTGGAAATGTGCCTTCTATCTTAACCAGGCCAAGCCAAGGCTTATCTCCTTCCTTAGTTTCATTATTATGTAATAAAATTACAATTCCGCCGAAAACTCCCGAGTTTTCCCTGGAACCACATTTTGAATCATATTCCGTTTTGTAGACTAGGTGCAGGTTAATTTTTCTATTCCTATCAGTTCTATCAGTCAATGACCGTTTGTTCAGTGTGTCTGTGCAGATACGTTATGAAATAATTGAGGCTCACCCTGGTGCTTCACCAAGCTTTTGCATCGTATTGACATGTGAATAAAACAGAGATTTTGGACAACAAAGACACCTTCAATAAACTTACCTCAGAGAACATTTAGGTGGAGCTTCTCTATTGTCTTACACACAGTGACAGGAACAGTAAAAGAACAGGTTTTTATTGGGGTAAATTCTTTAATGAATAAGATTGCATATTTATGACTCACTTGTCCACATTTGTCAAACCTTTTTTGAATTAAGGGTTTTGGTACAGGTGGAAGTATCACACCCAGGCTGAAGGGGTAGATAATGACATATTTCAACTTCCCAAAAAGGATTTTAAACCCAAACTTTACATTTTGATTGTATTAAACACTTTTATTTACTACTGTCATTTCATCATGTAGTTGTGATATGGATTATTCAACCCAGCATACAGAATATATGCAGTTCATACAAAAATGTGGTATTCAGGCCACATTACAAGGCAGAATATCTTTATTCAAGAAATTTGAGTGCTGATATGCCAGTTGCCAACATTAGTTGGGTTGACATATATTTTGTGTATTATTGATTAGTCCCATGTGAGACTTCCTTATCACAATATTTGACTGCAAATTATTTAATTAGTGAAAAAAAAATATTGTACATTACACAAAATGTTAATTGCATAAAGAGAGCTCTCTTACTTCATGACTGTTCTATTACATTTTAAATATTCTCTTAACAAACATGACTTGGCAAAAGTGGTATGAGAGCATTTGAAGGGTATAGGGGTGTCATGATGAGTGTTCTTCTCTCTCCAGGCAGAGAACTGTTGCACAAACACTGCTTTGATAGTCCTCAGAGAGGCATGTCAGCAAAAGCCAAATAAAATTCTCACTGACACTGCATGACAGAACAAAGAAATGATATTAACACAGAAAGATCTGAAAGCCATTAAGGGAAGAGCGAAAAAGGGGGGAAAGTCCAGAACATTCTCTGCAGTTTAGCAGGTCTCAAAACTTGACTGGAACCTATGCGCCATCATTCATGCTGGGAAAGTGGTTTGGGGAGGTCTCAGAAGGCCAACATAAATCCTGTCAGCGTCGTCAACCGCAAGTCTGCAGGGCTTAGAGACACAGATGACTCATCTTCATTCTACTCATGCATGTGAGGTTGAACATCGCAGGTCGAACATTAAATTCTGCAGAGGATCGTGCATGAAGTGACCAGAATCAAGAAACACCCCCCCAACAGCTGACAACAGAGCCAGCCATGGAGGTTGAAGCAAGTGACGGACTGCAGCAGCACCATATGCAAAGAATTTAGTTTGAATCTTATCTTATCCGCCGTTGTGTAGTATTTGAATGAATAATACCCCTCTCTGTCAGCTTCAAACACAGGCGATGTGGGCCTATTGCGACTTTTACTCACAAGCTGTGTTTGTCTTATAAACAGAGCTATGATGTAAGGGTACCCCCAGAGATGTTTAATGGAGCCTTTTTACCAGGGTGACCGAGAAACACGCTGATATGTTTCATTTAACGGGAGAAGCAGACGCATAAACAAAACAATACATCACGGCCCCAAGGTTCAGCAGGTCAGAGTGGAAGAAGAAAGCATGCTGTTGGTTTGGCAGGGTGTATGGAGAGATCAAAGAGGATAATTTAGGAGAGTAGAGACAAAAAAAAAAAGAATTTTTTGATCCTTTGCTTGCATTCAAGCATCTGACTTATTGGACAGAATCACAGCCACTAGTAATAGGCTTTCTAGTCATTAACATTAAACTCATTCTGCGACAGAGGCTCCTTTATTAGACAAGTTTTAAAGTGTACATGCTGGCATTGTCATTAAAATAACCACACTGAGTGCAGCTAGTGCACAGGGTACAAGTATACAGTATGTCAAAATCTTGAATAAATTCAAAGAAAATAAATTCAAATATTAGGATTAAAAAACAAACCAAAATATAGAAAATATAGTAGGAGGTATAGCAGACAACAAGAAGCAGACGCATAAACAAAACAACCAGTAAAATTAAAAATACAGTGGTAAAAGTGATATTATAAGTTGAATAAAGATGCCCAGTATGTTTTCATGCCCAGTATGCTTTCATCCATGTTTTAATTGCTGTTTTTTCCTACAGCAGCCCCATAGAGGGTAAATAGGTTTATTGGTATATTGGTAAAGGTCATGCCTGATAAATAATTGATTTGCAAATTGGTATTTCTGGATCAAGTTCTAGATCCCAAAAATGAAATAGAGCAAGACAAGACGAATAAAGTGAATAAGGTGGAAAAAAGAGAAAGCTCCCTTTTCCCCCCTAATGCATGTATTATTTTAGAGGGTAAACTATAAAAACTGAGAGATGTAATTAGGCTCTCTGATACTCTGCATAGTTCAACAACTGCAGTGCGGTCAGCGTATTAATAAGTAAAGTTCAATCTTCTGTTACTGTGCTTGAAATAAAAAAGACACAAATAGACATTGTGGAAAATGTGTGTTATTTTTTTTTTATTCATTCACGTCACAGTAACGTAATGACTCTTTGTCACTCACATCATCCCTCTGGTGCACGTGCCAAATGAGCCCTCGTAATGCTCAACACACCCGGTGCAGTCATCAACTGGAATTATATCATGCTGGCAGAGCCTGTTGCTAATCACACACATCATATTAGACGTAAACGCCTTTTTTATTAATCATCATGCGCTTGAACCGCTGAAATAGTTTTCTCTTATAAATAGTTAACTCAGATGGCATACATGCAGGGTGAAGTCCACACCAGGTGAACGAAAATAAAATGTGTTTAGTAACACATGTAAAGCAATTACATTTATCAGACACCCTTATCCAGAGTAACTTACAATCAGTAGTTACAGGGACAGTCCCCCTCTGGAGCAACTTAGGGTTGAGTGTCTTGCTCAGGGACACAATGGTAATAAGTGGGATTTGAACCTGGGTCTTCTGGTTCATAGGCGAGTGTTTTACCCACTAGGCTACTACCAAGTAGTAATCCACAAAGCAACACATTGTATGGTATGACTGTTCATGTTCCAGTTCAGCCTTGCTGTGGTTCTGTGCCACAATGCTTTCACATTGACAATTTGGTGTCACTTTGAACTTTAATCAGACAATAATCATATGGAAAGAATGACATAAGGCACACAACGTGTCCACTGGAACCTGGACTGAAGCATCAAAGATGAGAAACCAAACCAGGCCCAGCTTCAGGCTTTTCCACTTGAGGGAAATCAATTTATGTGCATCTGATCTCATTCCTGAAGAAATTCATTGATTCATTTGGCCTCTTAGGCAGTAATAAATGTGAATAAAATGAACCAAATGAACTTTTTTAAAGATAACTATTGATATGGACATGTGAGACTGGGTCTATTAAACTAATTAATAGATTTATTTGAATTACTTTGCCAGGAATCAGTATTCCAGTGTATCAGAATGTGTTTCTGTCTTTATGATCTACCTCTACCAGTAAGTGTCATTTTCTGTAAATGTTCTGTATTCTTGCAGTAAATTGTAGACGGCCCCTTGTTTGCCGGTGAAGGACCATCCCACAGTGGTGGGTGTGTTTCAAATTAATCTTTTGACAATTAAGATATACAATGCATGGTTTATTGAAGATTAATGGTTGTAATGTAAGTACACAATCAGCTATTATCCAGGGACCCGTTTCCGCTCAGGCACTGTGGCAATTGTCTGCTTTACGTAACTACTTGCAACATCCCTTGTTGTGTGAGTTATACCCTCTTCAGCTTTACCTGGTCGCTTTGCCACTTGTTTTCACTGAAGCTTTTTGTACAGTAATGTGGGACTTTAAGCATCTTGTAGAACTGTGGAACCGCAACATGATAAGACTACATTTTTTGTATTGATGAACATCTGGATGAATGCTACATAAATTTTGCAGGACATTATTTACAAACTGGCGCCAAGTGCAACAGAAATAATGCCACACCAACGAAAAGGAGTTCTCTTCTTCAATATACATATGGCTCTTTCTTCTTATATCTATTTATATAAAACCAAAGATTGTTGTACCTTACATTATTTGACAAGCCCCATACGTAATGTGAATTGCTGCGCTTAGCACCAGATAAAAAATAGTGCCTGTACTATGAAATTTTGTGGTGCCTTTGAGTTGGTTTTGTTTCAGTAGAGTAGAGTCTCCTTACTGAGATGACAGGATGTTCGTTGGGAATGGCCAGAAAGATCGAAATGTTCATTACCTCACTGGATCCTAAAGTTGATTCTGAGGACCTACCGGTCCCAGTCCCGGTCTTTTCTTTTCGGCCCTCTTAAATTGTTTCATATGATTTTTAGTAGATCAACAACTAGATTTTACTGCACCACATCATAACACATCTATCTTGCTTCAATGAGCCGGAAGTGTTCAAGCGAAGTTTTCTGTAACCTTTTGTCTGTTGCCCTACAATCTCCTGTCAGTAATGACAATGATGAAGGTGACACCAAACCTCCACTGGTCTGTGTGTCCAGCACGCTCACATTGAGGTATATTCACTTTCAAGGGACGCATCCACAGACAAGAGGCAGTTACAGCTAAAGTAACTCTAGCCACTGGCGAGCACCATGGGAGAATTTAATGGCCATGAAAAACATACTTTCCCACACCTTGCAAATTATGTCATGTCACTCCATGCTTTCTGCTCCAGTTTTTCCCAAGAAAAAGCTCTGTGCTCAAAAAATGTAAATTGAAGGGTACATTAGCATTCCTCTGTTATGCAATGTAATTAATCATGAATTACAGAAACCTACGCCTTAGAACACACACAATAATGTCAATAAATTCAACTGAAACATGAAGTTGAAAGCATTGCAGCTAATGTTTGTATGCTTTTGTCCATTGTACATATGCAAATGTTTCACACCAGTGGACACACACACTCATACATGCCACAGATACTCTCCGCTCCCACACTTTCTCTCTCCCTTTGCCGTCTCTCCCAACTCTTTCCCAGTGCGGCCACTGCAGTAACCAGACTCCCATTGGCAGCGCTGACATCAGACACCGTAAAAGGAGCACTGTGCCTTTCTCTCCACCACGGGAAGCGCGGCGCTCAATCTAGGCATTTGCTGTCGGCACGCTATCCAGCGACGTAAATCGGAAGCTAGAGTTACTGCTTCCCTCATCCCTTTGTGGAGGACTCTATTCACAACACTGGGAGCTCACTCCCGACTGTCTTTCGCCCTGAGGCAGGATTAACCCGTTTGCGCTCTATTGTCAGCAGGCTGAAGTTCCCAGCTCTGCTCTGTAGTTCTCGTGTGTGTGTGTGTGTGTGTGTGTATGTGTGTGTGTGTGTGTGTATGCATGTGTGTGTACATGTCAGAGAAGGTCTGATTCAAGCAAATGGATTCATACTGGACGTTAGTCCATTTGTAATGGTCAGATGTTTACGAATGAAATGGTCTGGAGATAAGAAAAAAATAATCATTCAAGTCCACCATGCCAACAACAGAATCAAGTTGGTTGAGCCAAATGCTGTTGATCAGGCAAACAACTAATATTTTTTTCTGTGAAAAGGGAGCTGTTTTTGGACTGGCATCTACATGGCAACAGCAAGAAAGTTCTAGACTTGGGAGACTTTCATCTGCAAGCCTTGTTTGGAGGTCATAAACACAGCGACAAGAAAAAACAACGGCAGACTTTTTATATGTGCATGAATGTGTTGTGGGTTTCTGGTGGCAAAAATTGGAATTTTCTAAGGGTGCAGGAATTATTTGTGCCAAACAGGGCTTGAAATATATTTTTTTTCACAATGGCAGATTGGGGGGCATTTTTGAAAGGGAAGGCCAACATTCACAAATGAAATTAAACAAAAAGCACCGATTCAATTGCAGTAGCCACAATATTTTTCCATCTCAGTGCCGCTCTACAACAAAAGATTTGTAACAGCAGCTGGTGAACTTGCCCGGGTTTTAGGCTAGATATTACACACCAAACTCCTTACTCCACTACAAAGCTCTAACTAGCAGGGGTTTAGCATGTGCAAGTTCATTAATGTTCAATGTTCAGTTCTTTTTTTTTTTTTTCTAAACTGTTCACATTGTCTGCCTCATAAATAATATGCAAAACCAATTTTTAGACCATGGATGTGGAGCTGAGGGTGGAAGCAGCCCTGTGGGTTACTACCCTGAGTGTCTCCAGGTGGGATGTCCCTGTAATTTTTGATTGTAAGTCCCTCTGGATACGGGCGTCTGATTAATTCCATGAATGTAAATGTACATGTTATAGTCCTTTTGTTTAATTATTATGTGCTCTGAAGGGCCTTATGGAAGCTGGTGAGGGCTGATGTTGCATCACATTTTTAAACTTTATCACAATACACACAATATATATATTTGTGTATTGTGATAAAGTTAAAAAATGTTGCAATATTATTTTTAGGCCTTATAATCATATTATTATCTTCCACATCACTATATAAATGCTAAATCTGGACCTTAATTGCATAAAATGATACCAATATAATGAATGTGAAAGTAAAGTGGTTGTTATTATGAAACACTGCAGCACAGCATACGGTGACACAATGAAATGAGTCCTCTGTTTTTAATCATCACCCTTGGTGAGCAGTGGGCAGCCATGACAGGCGCCCATGGTGCCATGCACATCGGCACCTTAGAGGACAGAATTTCCCTCCATTTCTACAAGGGTAAGGAAACATCCCAAAATGTCAAAAGGCTTGAAAATTCACATTTACAGGATGTTAAATGTTAACAGTGTAACTAGCAAAATGTAAAAGGTTCAAAAAGAAAACTCAAGTCAAATGAACTGTAGACGCTGTTTCATTGGGTCAACAGCAGGAAACCTGTTTATTTATTTATTTATTTATATTTGCTTATAAAGTATAAAGAAGAAGAGTAAAAGTCTGAAACTGTTTCATCCACTTGTTCCTGACATACATCTGGCCTGAGAAAAATATCCTCTTTTTGACGCTGGTGAAATATATATATATATGTTTCTGACATAATTAAACACTTGACAGAAATTATCCAACCAAAAGCATGCTTCATCTGTCCAAGTGGAATTGCAATGTTTGGGCAAATAAATATGGGGTATCTGGTTTCCAGAAGCCCACTAATTAAGGTCGGGTCTTTTTTAGTCGAAAGTGGTTTCCACCAAAGCACCACATCTTGATTTAAGCTAAATTTGTACACCATAAACAAAGTAGGCACTTGGGGTGGGGGTTGTTGTGGGATAAAATGGTTCTGTGGACATTTGAATTTGCCTGGAGATTTACAGAAACACAGGCAAAAACGCACAGCACTGAATTTCCGGGTGATTAACAAAACCAATTCCAAAAAAAAAAAGTTCAATCAATCATGTTTCCCAGGGGGAAATATAAACATATCATCACGCGGGGGCTCATTAAATAACACCACCTCGGCCTGAATGCGCTCGGGACAGCCCAGCCTTTGATCATTTAGCTGTACCGTTCCGCACATTTCTCACCCGCACAATTATGGCACTTGTTCAGTTCGTTTGGCTGCTTTTGCTCGAATGCAGCCAATGTGGTTTGGCAGGTACAGCATTCTGGGTAATTTGTGTTTGCTGACTGCATTAATTAAAATCTAAATTCCGTCGACTTGGACCAAAAGGACAACAAAGTGTGAAAAGCTCAGATCAATAACATTCTTCTTAATGTGGTGCTCTAAGTCAGTGGCTCAGTGAATACTATTGTATGGATAAGTGAGGGCGAGCTCCAGACAGGGTTTCTTCTGCATGGAGTTTGCATGGTGTTTGCGTTCTCCTGTATTTGTGCAGGTCTTCTCTGGTCTCCTTGTCACTGATCCCAAGACTGATTGGTGGGATTGGCTTCCCTAGCACCCTAAACGGGTCAAGCAGGTTTAGAAAGCAGATGGCTTGCGATGGTGGGGAGGCATCGTTCAGCCAATACAATGTCTTTGTTCACTTGTTGTGGGCAACTTTTAGTTTTTAGTTTGTTTGGAGAATTAAAAAAAAATCACTTTTCCTTTTAATGATGTTAATTGTTCTAAAGCAAGATCAGTCGTCAGTAGTTATAATCAGTAGTTACAGGGACAGTCACCCTGGAGACACTCAGGGTTAAGTGTCTTGCTCAGGACACAATGGTAGTAAGAGGGGTTTGAACCTGTGACTCTGTGGTCTTCTGGTTCATTGTACCCGCTAGGTTACAATGAACATTCATCCATAATTTCGATTCAGGTTTCTAAATTGTAGAAATGTAAGTAAGTAAGAGTGCCACTGTTTAAACTTATTCAGCCACGCCCAGCACCTGTTTCATATCATCGTTCCTAGCAGACCTGAATCAAAACTTCTTGGCACTGATTTGCCCATCACATTACAATCTGGCAGCTGTAAAAATCCCCTCCTGCTCTCATGCTCTTTCCCTCTGTCTCTCTCTCTCTCCCTCTCTCTCTCTCTACGGCATATTCCACTCAGGGAGTCGGCCAGCACTATATAACACATCAGTGCATGTCAATAATCCATGTCATGGTTTTCTTTAGGAAAAGTTTTGCCTTTGCCATAGTTTTCACTCTCTCTAGCTTTAATTTCTCACATCTCTCTCTGCTTCTCTCGGTCCCTTATTCTTGTAGGCATCTAACATTGTCAAATGGCAGGATCCAACCATTGAGGTCACAGTTATTAAGGACTCTCTTCCAAAATCGCAACCAGAGCAGCGTCCCACCGTCCTCATTTATTGTGTGCCTGAGGATGAAATAATACCAAGGTTAAGCAGCACAGTTTCTCTCATTAACTCTGAGTCTTTGTGTTGGAGGACTTGATATTTCAGAAATGTGAGAATGGTTTTTAAGTGGGCCACAAAACCTAGGCAGAACCTCACTGCAGGTGGAAACAAAGTGAAACTGGGCCAGCATGCTGTTATGGTTTCATATTGCATTGGTGGATAAAGCTCTCTGTGCGGCGATATCCAGTATCCGCAGTTTTATCAAAATATTAAACATCACTAATACAGCACATCCAATGGACTAACACAAGTAGAGAAAATGTACACATGGTAGGGGAAAGTCCTATTCGGAAAGCCCCAAATTTTACACTGGTCTGAACACTAAGAAGGTGTATATGACCTAATGTGGCTCACAGCCTACACAAAACCAACAAAACTACAATTATACATAAAACTACGGTGTTAGTCCTGCTGTGGACACACATTCGGCACAATTGGGGGAAACCCCTCTTGCACAGTTTCTTTGAAAGAAATTTCAATGTATTATTTTCACTGGTCTTCTTTAGATGTCATAGGAAAATATACCTAACATTGGTAGCTGCTGAACAACCAACCAGAAAGCGTCTTGTGTTGGTAGCTATCCTTTAGTTGGTTATTGATTTTTTTATTGGTATCTTGTTGTGAATGAATACAGTTTTGTTTTGCTTTTTGTTGTTTATTTCGTGTGATGTCTTCATACCTGCAACAGCAGCCGAGCCTCCTGGACTCACACTGAGCACCTGTTCACTCCGGCTGTTACACATGGCATCAGCTCCCCCCTTTTGTTTTCAAAGATATTTGATACATGTCATGAAAGTGAAGTGTTTGCAAGTGCATGTAGGTGTAGGGTCTTGTAAGACTTATGGGGACACTTGGCTGTTGGTTTTTGGTTGGCATAAACTGTGTGAAAACACAGCTGGTCTTAGCTGAAACACACTGTCATATAGTCAAATTAGAAACTATTATCAAGAATAGCCTTATAGTGGGAGAGTATGTGAACATTTTTGTCATTTATATTTAAAGAAAAAACACTTATCAGCAAAATAAAGTTTTAGCCATAAAACATTCATGTCTAAGATCTGGGGACATTCATGTCTAAGTGCAATTTGAAGTGTTAAGCCAGAAATTGCTGTGAACTACATATGCAAATCCGTACACATTTGTGTTGTTAATGTTTGTGCTGATATATACTGCTAAAAAAATAAAGGGAATACAAGGGAACACAAAATAAGACCTCTTAGATCTGATTTAATAAAATATTCTTATTAAATACTTTGTTCTTTACGGTTGAATGTGCTGACAACAAAATCAAGATATTCTCCCAATCCTGGACAGTCTGTGGTGCAAAGGATGGAGCAAGACATGAGCAAGACACGATGTCCCAGATGTGGTCAGTGTGAACCTGCTTTCATCTGTGAAGACCACAGGGCGCCAGTGGCGAATTTGCCAATCTTGATGTTCTCTGGCAAATGCCAAACGTCCTGCATTGTGTTGGACTGTAAGCACAACCCCCACCTGTGGACATCAGGCCCTCATACCACCCTCATGGAGTCTGTTTCTGATCATTTGAGCAGACACATGCACATTTGTGGCCTGCTGGAGGTTGTATTGCAGGGCTCTGGCAGTGCTCCTCCTGTTCCTCTTTGTACAAAGGTGGAGGTAGCGGTCCTGCTGCTGGGTTGTTGCCTTCCTACGGCCTCCTCCACGTCTCCTGATGTACTGGTCTGTCTCCTGGTAGCACCTCCATGCTCTGAACACTACGCTGACAGACACAGCAAACATTCTTGCCACATCTCTCATTGATGTGCCATCCTGGATGAGCTGCACTACCTGAGCCACTTCTGTGGGTTGTAGATTCAGTCTCATGCTACCACTAGAATTGAATTTGAGTCACATCGTGTTCACAAGTGTTCCCTTTATTTTTTTCGACCAGTGTACCTGCGTCTGTACTGTGCATCGTAGCCTGTAGTGTGTACTCCTTACCACCAGGACTCAGTGTCGAGGCTGCAAACCAAATAAATGAATGAATACCTGTATCTTAAAATCATCAACAACACTGCCCCTATAAAATTATGCAGGCATTGCATCCGTATCCGTAACCATATACGCTTTGTGAATTTTTGAGTACATACATAAGTAGTTAACAGCAAGTATATTTCTGCCTTTACAGGACTGTGAGAATGTGTTTTTATGTGATCATAGCTGGTCTGTGACTCAAAAGTGTTAATTTTTGTCATTTGCGCCAATCCTCACCCATACGTTATTTTTTCTCTGCTTCTCCCCTTTCAGGACAACACCCCCCAGCAGCTGCTGAGTGGTGAGCTGGTGACGTCTGCAGGGGTAATTGCATGAACGTGAAGGCCAGGGGTAAAAACAGTGCTGAAAGAAAATGTAGCTCACCAGGCAGTAGGAAGGGGCGCCCAGCACCAGTTGCTTTATAATAGAGAGAGAGCATCAAGCAGCACCACAGCTGCTCTATATTTAGCCTGTGGCCAATTTCAGTTTCAGTTTTCGCTAAAGCACATGCATGCACAAGTAGCTACAATGAAAGGCGCTCACGTAAACATTCATGGATATGGACATTACAAACACACACAACTGAAATATAACAAATACAAGTTATATGTAAAAAAATTATGGCTGTCACAATTATATATATATATATATATATATATATATATATATATATATATATATATATATATATATATATATATATATATAGTGACAGCCAGGATTTTTTTTTATATATATATAAATTGTGACAGCCGGGATTTTTAATATATAAATTATATTTGGCTGCTTGAGATATACTGTAAAGAAATTCCTCGTTTTGTCAATAAAGGCGTTTTTTTCATATTCTGATTGTGAAAACATTGTGCAAGATACGACTCTGAAATTCAGTTTTTGTATTTTGTGACTCATGCTCTTTATGGAACCTGTCCATTGTTGTGCACCTGCTAAATGACACCAGCACTTACAATACACCTGCATAACCCAGTCAGAGTGTAAAAAACACTCGGGATGGCTCTTCCCTTGAAATACTAGACTGACCAGGTGACACCGGGTGAAAGCTATGATGTCTAATTGTTTATTCTTTCCTTCGCATTCAGTTCATTCACTCTGTTGTAGACAAAGAAATAGAGACAGAGAAAAGATTTTCTGTTTTAACAGGGACAACTGAGAATTTCTTTTTTGACCAGCAGAAATAATAGGCAAGACAAAACGTTTGAGTGCTTTTGAACATAGTATGACATAAGGTGTCATGAACTGATATGGTACTTTTTCCCAGGCTCGCTGGTTGCCACCCAAAAGACTACAAGAATACAACGTTCTCAAAATACAGCCTTTTAATCAGAGTTATGCAATCACACTGTGGCATGATGTTAAAGAAATGTCTGTTAGAAAGGGACAGTTCTTGTGTAGTGCATAGATGCTATAGCCACAAAG
This sequence comes from Denticeps clupeoides, assembly GCF_900700375.1. Lineage (NCBI taxonomy): Eukaryota > Metazoa > Chordata > Actinopteri > Clupeiformes > Denticipitidae > Denticeps > Denticeps clupeoides. The sequence continues at coordinate 14,865,433 of NC_041709.1, read as the reverse complement.
ATCCACTGAAAACTAAACGGTTCTATAGCTGCTTCATAAGTTACATAACTCCAGACTAGCTGCTTCCATTAATTCTTTATTGAACAGCTTTAATAGTTTTATGAACCATTTTATAACCACTTTAAACCCTGACTGGTGGATCTGGTTTAGAAATAAACCATTTGAGATAGAATTATTATTAGAAAGAGCAAAGAAAGGCACGCACCTACAATACAGATTATTGTAGAGAATGTGCGAATTATGTCCGTAAGAGAAATTGATTCACTGGCAAAACCTGAGAAACTGTAACACAAAGCATGAGGAGTATATTAGAGTCGTGTGAAATCATATAACATCTAACATAGAATGCAAATACATTCTAGGATTAATAGATTTCACAGAATAGGAAATACTAATTAGTATCCTACTCTGTATCCTCATTTGCATTCAAACTATTTATTTTACTCGCATAGTTCCACAATGGAAGAAATACACACATCCATCTTTAATATGAAGTGTCTGATCTGGGCCTTTGTCTGGGTTAAGCAGAATAGTAGCAGTAGCTGCTGACAGTCACCCAGACCCCAGCCTAATCCTACAGGCTGCGGCGTCACCAGAACGGGACTCCAGACTTTATCTAAGGCCCCTCTCCTCCTTCTCCTCCTCTTCCTCCAGCCACTAAAGCCTGTGTGGGTGGCTGACTGGCATAGCCCCCCCTCCTCTGTCCCCAGACAACAAGAATGACAGAAACGTGGATAAACAAAAAAGAAAAGAGAGAGAGACAGAGCGAGAGAGCGAGAGAGGCCGTCAACTTAAATGCTCAATAAAAAAGACAATTAACCGCTTTGCAATCAGGATAATAAAAATATTGTCTAGACATGTAGTATTAAATGAAAGGATATTTTATGTGAACGTGACATTCATTTAAAGCAGCCAGCATGAGACTGGCAGCGGCAAAGTGTCCTGTTTTGCAGGAGGCAGGATACTCAGCCTGTTTGCTGATTCAAGGGGAAAGTACGGCTGTGAAGTGTTGGGGAAAACAGCCGTGGTTACAGAAGCCGTGGGTTTTCATTAGCAAATGTGCAGCTCTTTAAACCCTTACCGAGGACACGCTGGGGGGCCGCGCGTCCCCCTTCTTCGTTCGACCCCAAACATCTCCCTACCCTGCGAGCGTGAGCCTACCTCTGCTCACCACATTTGTGAGGAGTTAATAAGAGCTTAAACAGAGTTTATGCATTTATAAAAATCTTTATGGCCGCTGTCATGCCAGCATTGCGCGGTTTATTAGACCTTTGTAAAGATCTACTGCAGTGTGAAGCATTAATGGCCTTTTCTTCTGCTGTTTGAATTCCACACTGAAGAGGTATCAGCGGACAAACAGTCTGTTTCCCCAAGCGGAAAGAAATCAATTAAAACAGGAAAGCAGATGACAGAGAGGCTGCTCAGGTGAACTCTCCTGCTGGGAGAACCTGGGTCACTTTGGCTGAAAGGAACGCTCACGTTGTGATGCCTCGGTGGCCCTGGGCTAGCCAGGTACCGGCCAATAACATGCTGGCTGGGTCCTAATCACCCACGGGTGATGCCTGTAACGGAAGAGGTGATTAGTGCCCTTTAAGTGTTAGTTTCCCCCATTTACCCCCCATGTCCTGCATTATTGCTTTACCTTTACCTTGTGTTCAGCGGTTGTATGTTACCATCGGGTCAGTTTTGTTTTCATTATTTTATATGACACACATATACATCAAGCAGAAGGTGGATGCTGAGTCAGTGTGTATCTCCAGCGCATCACAACCTCAGGGCCGAAGCCAAAGGAAACGATGCAAGGTCCCCAAGACTCGGCACTTGTATGCTGGCATCCAGCAGGTCCACAAGCTCTTTAATGACTAATGATAAAGGGAGCTGGAGCAGAGCTGCTCTCATGTGGTTTAATAAACGTGCAAGGAATGAGTCGTCAAAAAGCCTTTTATGTTTGTCGCACTGGCCTCTTTATGAGCTCCTTTAGTGTTGACTCTGGAATATGGGAACTTCCAAAGCTCTATGCTGTGGAAGCTGCCATGTGAGCTGCCTGCATATCTCAGGGAGTTTCTGAAGGCCCATTTCTCCTGTATGGAGCAGTCTCCTTGCGTTGTGCCCCGATGTGAGATGAAAGGGATTGTTTGACAGGGTATGTGTCAATGTGTTGAACAGTGTTAACCACATTTGTGTTAAATGACACAAAAGATGGTAGGTGGTCTCGTGGTGGCTTTGACTGTTGTCTTGACAATCTCTCTGAACCAGACCTGCTCAGATAAGTCTTTGTATTGTACTTTAAGGATGTTCACTATTGTCATGTCAAGTAAGTTATTACATTTAGTAAACAAAACATAAAATAGAAAAGGTGGACTTGGAAGTGAGCTGAGGTGAAAGGAGGAACTTAATGGCTATTTTATACAGTGGTGGATGTGCATGGGTTAAAATCGAGATAACTGAAGGAAAAGGTTTCACTTGAGTTATACTGTAAAAAGGGGTTGCCATCAAATGCACTTAAGCATCAGAATTAAAGGTAAAATTATGTTTTATTACTACTGTCCAGTTGAGATCTTTGCCTCTTGATTTATCAATAAAATTTTGGCACAAAACCTCTTGAATAGAATGTCATAAATCATAAAGACTGATGTAGAACCAAAAAATGGTCAAGGTTGAGTTTAGATTGTCTAAGTCTGATTTACAAAGAAACGAACTGCTGTTAATCTAACTCACTTGTCATCATGTGAAAATATGATATTTGTCATGTGGCAGAGTTCAGTTAAAAAGTTAACTTTTTTACAGGACAGATACAGAAAACGTACAATATTTACTGATTTTTGGTGAGGTGTCCAGACCAGATCACTTCAACTGTCCTGAAAATTTGCCTCCTTAATGCCTTGTGTGGTGCTTCATGTCCAGTGGAGGGCGCGAGGTACGGTGTGAAAATGTGTCATGTTATATGATCCGCAGAGAAAATGAGCCAAAATTAAAATGCGTCCCACACAATGGTTAAGAATCATTGTGTGTTCGTTTTTTCCTCTCCCTCTGACGCCTGAAGTGGGTTCACGTCTGACGCCGAGGAGACACTGCTGAGATACCCAGAGTATAATTTACACATGCACAAGGGTTTGATTATTACGAATGTTGAGGGGCGAGACGGAGACGCTGACTGCTGATATTTCTATTTGTTTAAACTTTTACTCAGAGTGAAATGCGCTAAGCTGGGCATGTGGGTGGCTGGTGGTTTGAACATGAAGTTGGGGAGTAAAGTGGGTTCAAAGTGGGCCGCTGAATCTGTGTGGGGAATTTTCTATGACTTTAAAGGAGTGTTATACATTAAGAGAGCAACGTGTAATAATGAGGATCCCATTTGATTAATAGACCAAACATGAATGAATGAACGAACGAATGAATGAATGAAAATGCCTCGCTTTCTCATCTCTCTTTCTCATCTCACCCCTGGCCATTACTTTCCCACTCTTGGCCAAAAATAGCTACTGAAGACTTTTCAATTATATGGATGGGGACTTCAGAAGGGGCCAGTCACAAAAACCAGAGTGTTTACATCCTCTAAATCTTCGGCTTGTTTGATGAAGGACTCAGATGTCCTCTGAGCAGAACAAGTTTCAAAGGATGAGCCAGAGGGTAAGATGCAGTGGTATAAAGTGCAGTCAGAGATCTGTAATTCACTCTCGTCGCTGAATTAAAACAAAGAATGTGCTGTTTTTACTGTATGAATAAAAAAATCAGGGCAGTAATTAGACAACAAACCATTTTTTAAACAGCAGTTGCATCGGAGCAGAAGAACTTTCACATTAACACGTACAATTTCTGTTTCAGAAAAAGACAAACGTACAATACGGCAGTTGCATACCCACCTAAAAAAATGAATTTGATTATTATTATTAGCATACTTATTATTTCTAAATGCTGGGCAACTACATACATTTCAGCACTCCTATCTGTGTAGTTTTTGTGACAGTGAATACAACTCATGCATAAAGTGTGTGTGTGTGTGTGTGTGTGTGTGTGTGTGTGCATGTGTGTGTGTGTGTGTGTCAATATACCTGTAAGGCACAAACCTTCTCACTTTTCTCATTAGCAGTGGAGGGCTGCAGTGCCAGTCAGACCAGAAGTGCTTGTTTTGCATGAGGGGGGCATGATATATATAGAGCTGTGGGTGTGTGTATGCATGTATGTGTGTCACCTTATATTCATTACAAACAATACCATGTGTTGTAAGCCTCAGAAAGATACACACACAGAAATGTGAAATGTATAAACAACAATGATCTAATGTTGTTAAAAACTACAAATTTTAACAGTTTCGGTAATACTTTTCACTTGATATTTATTGTTTCATTTGATATTTTACAATAGTGTAATGTTTCAAATGAAATGTTAATTACAAAATAATAATACATACAATAATGCATATGTAAATAATAAGCATAAGTCTAAATATTTATTGAACATTATATGTACTATATAATATATAATGTACAATGTACACAATATAATTGTGATATTATCATAATTGCAGTTTATACCAAATGTTCCCTGTCTTTGATGGGGTGAACCAATGAATGCGACAATGCCCTTAATGATGACACTCATGTTATTTCAAGTTAAAATAAACCAGATTATGAATAATTAAAGAGCAATTGAAGGTTGTTAAAGGTTGCTTTGATTTATTGATTTATATTTTATTAAATAGGCCAGTATGCGCTATAAATGCCTGTTCGAATTTGTGTTGTGCAACTGGCTGCCGTAAGGGATGAAGGATATGTTTAAACGAACTGGTAGGAGCTCCCAGGATGGGTGGTAAATTATTCTAATGAATATTTTACAGCTCAGAATATATTAACATTACAGTAATAGACCAATAACCTTAAACAAAAGTTCACATCCCCCTATATTTGCAACATCAAAGCGGCTGCCAAGAATGCTTAAGTTGCCATCGCCATTGGATTTATAACATAAAAAGGTGCTGTCCTATCGCTGTGCATGACACTTATTTAGATTGCAAGCAATTTTAAAATGGGGTGGGGTGTCATAACAGCAGGACTGTTGACAGGAAATGACTTAAGTTTTAAATGAATATGGAAGCTTCACAGATCTGTTGATATCGATGGTTTGGCTTTGATTCACAAGACGGATTTTTGAACAGCTGAGAAAAAACAGATTGTATGATGGAGGGATGGGATTCAAAAATGCCATTTGCCAGACTGACAGATGATATATATATATTTATATAAAAAATATGTGTGTGTGTGTGTGTGTGTGTATATAAGAGAAAGAGAGAGAGAGAGAGAGAGTGTGTGCGTGTGTGTGTATATATATAAAGAGAGAGAGAAAGAGAGAGAGAATGGTACAGAGAAAAGGCAAGAGTATATAAGAGTATATATATAGAGAGAGAGTGTGTGTGTGTGTGTGTGTGTGTGTGTGTATATATTCCCCCGAGTAAAGCGAGAAAAGGTGGGCTTAAAAAGAGATCCAGCCATTTCTTATCACGATGGCAGTGAATTCCTGACACAGAGTCTTATCTTGATAAGTGAGGCGAGCGGCATCCGTGTGGACTGCAGTGTACGTTATCCAGCCATCAGCTGGAATAACCCCCTCACAGCTGTGTTAGTTTTGTCTTTTCTTCTCTCTCGCTCTCTGTCTTTTTCTCTTTTTTTTTCCTTCATTGCTTGTTGTGTTTGATGTATTGCAAAGATGAGCCAAAGCGTTTTTGGGACAAGCTCCAAAATAAATTAGATTGATTTTTTTTTTTTTTTTTGCAAGGGGCTTCAAAGCCTTCTCTTTGCTTTTGCAATCCAGTCGAAACATGACACATCTCGGTCTTGTGCTAAAACATGATACAGGCCCTTGTACACATGAGGCCGATCCAGCCACATATTTCTGTTTCCTTTAGTGAAATATCGGGCTGATCACCACCTGTACGGACTGCGTGGTGTTTATGTAGCAGGGCACGTGTTACTTGATTGTTAATTTCTCCGAAAATCTGATGGCTCCTTCTCCTCCTCGGAAAAAAAATGCCTCTGCAAGGTTTTCTGTTGGGAATTATGCACGCTCGATTTGGAGATAGATGGAATTGCAAAAGACGGGGCATGTTGATAATGTCCACTGTCCAGAATAAGCAGAACAGAATGAGTTGATGATTCAAATGCCGCTCGTTTGTTAGTATCATCATTTCCAAGTAAACACTGCACAAATTTAATTATTTTTTCACCATGTCAGGGTCAAGGCTTTTCACCAATCTACTGTACTGACCAAGTAAAACAGCCAATCAAATTGATTCTGAGGTCAAGCAATGATGAAAGCACACGTTTAGTTCTTCTCACCCAACCCAATGACTGAGTGCAGACATTTTCAGCAGAAGTGCACAGAAATCAAACCCTCAAATCTTAACCCCATAAGCGTTACACAGGACACACCAAATGGATCCCTTTTCACTTGATCCTTCAGGGATCCACGGCTGTTCATAACTGCAGAAAATACAGTTTCTGGATCAAAGTCGCTCGTGGCTCAAGGACAAGGAAAGAGGCAAATGACTCCTGGCAAGCTGTTTCGCCTCGAAGCCTAGCTTTTCTCACATTAGCAGCTCCTCCTGATGGATTTAACACATTAAACCTCATCAGAAGCATCATCTCCATCACCCAAATGACACTGTTCAATGCTCCACCCAGAAGTCACCAAAAGCAAAGGGGGAAGCATCGCGACAGCGTCAGCTAAAGAGGCACAGTTTGCCAAAAACACTAAAACCTGTTGGCCATTAAGTTGGGAAGGACACTCAGCAATAAAGATGTTGAAACAAACATGCACCAGATCCATGTCTGTGCAAATGTGAGCCAGTGATATCATTGTTGTACCAGTTGGTGATGTGTTCAGATGACTCTGGTTAAAATACTCTTTTTTTTCTCAGTGTCTTAGGTCACCTTTTCTTCTTACCTTACCGTGCCCCCAGAGTGAAGATCATCATGCATGGCCCCATCAAAACGCATTTCAGGCTACATCCACATAATTGCTATGTTTATTTCTGTGTGTTTTCTGCCGTTAGGAATGTCACAAAAAGTCCATGTCATGGTGGACATTTGTGAACTAGCATTTTATTTAAGTGCACTTTCATTTCAATTTAGCACAGTGAAGCGATTGTCATTGTGAAACAGCACAGCACACGGTGCACACAATGAGAGCGGTCTTTAACCCATCGGTGAGCAGTGTGCAGCCATGAAAGTCACCCAAGGAGCAGTGTGTGGTGGCACCTTAGTGGCACCTTGGCAGTTCAGGATTTGAGCTTGCAACTTGGAAAAGGGGTAACAAGGTGTTTGTGGCCATATCCCCCTTACCATGGCTTCCTGTGGAGATTGATAATTCTTGTGGTACAGCTCTAATATGTCACCATATTTGGAACGTGATTCCTTTAGAAATTTATTTTTCACCAGCATGGCCACATTATGCTTTCAGTAGCAGTTATATTTCATTGTGGTCTAAACTATCTTCACACCACTTTCACATGCAGTTGGACATATTATAGTTAGAAAGTAAAAAAATCAGTAAGCATTTCATGTGTTGTGGATGTAGTAATGTAGTAATCTTTACCTTTCTGAAAGTGGTTCAAGTGGTTCAAACTGTACAAGCCACCATGATACAAATATCTCACAGGTGACATTGTTATATTACACATCATGTTACACTTATTTTTTCGCAGTGGACCCTGAGGACCACTCCCTTCGTGTCAGCCACATGGAAAGCTGCCCTGTGTGACTCAGTCTGCTTCTGCTGCCCGAAGTTGCACTGACTTTAAAGGTGCCATCCGGCACAACACAGGGAAAGTGAGAAGGAGAGCGACCTCAGTTACAGGATTGTGTTATGGAAATTTTGATTGTATCAGTCGTCCGGTTTTCTGATCTCATGAAACTTCACTTATTCCAGATCCAGCATATCTGGCTTTTAATACATATCTGGTTCTCATATTGAAATGGGCACATAGACTGAAAAGGCAGTTCATGTTCCCATGGTCTACAGTTTTAAGAGTGGGGAAGTTCTATTATTTGTTTTAGAGTTTTAGGAGTAAAGTAAAACCTGTGCAAAAAGGAACTGAGTTAATAATGAACAGGGGTTCAAAAATGTGGCTGTGCACAATTGCATAGAAAAACTAGAGTGCAATGTACACATCTTGCCATAGATAGATAGATAGATAGATAGATAGATAGATAGATAGATAGATAGATAGATAGATAGATAGATAGATAGATAGATAGATAGATAGATAGATAGATAGATAGATAGATAGATAGATAGATAGATAGATAGATAGATAGATAGATAGATAGATAGATAGATAGATAGATAGAAAGAAAATGCTTGTCACAATTTTGCCAGAACACACCTTGACTTATTCGGAAAATACGAGACAAAAGTTGAACTTTTTGGAAGATGTGTGATGTAAAAGAAATGCTGCACTTCAGAAGAAGAACATCATTCCAACAGTAAATGTGTGGTAGTGTGATGGTAGTGTGATGGTCTGAGGCTGTTTTGCAGCTTCAGGACCAGGAAGAATTGCTGTAATTAATGAAACCATTAATTAATTACAGTACCAAAAAATCCTAAAGGAGAACGTCCATCTGTTTGTGATCTCAAGCTGTTGCAGTTGTTGCTAATATGGGTGGCCCAACCAGTTTTAGGTCACACAGGGCCATGTAGATTTTTTTCTCTCCCTTAATAATAAAAATCAGAGAGGCAGCAAAAAAAGTTTTCTAAGATGTGTCAAAAAACTGGTCAAATAGAAATGTAAATGTAGAAGAAATAAATATAAAAATTGAACAAATATATGTTGTATATAAGACAATACAGCTTAGACATGGAAATGCAGAGGACAACAATGAACAATTAAAGATCCAAAGGGATAGGATGGAATAACATTTAAACTCAAGGACTAACAGAACCAGAACCTTTTCTCACATATAGTGGGGGAAAGACCCCAGAGTTGAATGGAAGGATTCGGCACAGCTTCATGCATGGCATCCTCATGTCCTGTGTTCACTCATAACACAGTGGTTGTTTTTTTAAATATAAATATTTAGAGCAAATTAATGCCTTTTTTGCAGTTATTAGTTGTGGATTTGATTATCTCTCCAATGAAATACTGTAGAAAAAACAGGTTGCATGCTATCGGATGTTGAACCATATATGTATTTAAATTCTTGCATGCAAACAGTTCACTCATACCCGTGTTCAAGTTGGCTGCACATTCTTGTGGAAAATGTCCTATTGGGTAAGAGTCAATTGAACTTACGCACAAATGCTTACATGACATGTGAACTGAACACAATTGGCAGTGTGTTGCAACAACATGCCATGTTCCTTTTTGTCATTTTTTTTTTTTTATCTGCCCCACCCCCACAAACCCGGCAAGATAAACATGCTCATTCACAAAAGTAGGTCTGGTGAAATTGCTTACGTGAAAGTGAGGGCACGTCACGTGACCACGGCACACCCTTTTTTTAAACTATTCATAGCCATTCATTCTCTCAGTGGCACTCCTCCGGGCCAAACAGTACTGTATCGCCATGGAGACGGGCATGCCCCTCCGCAATCTCTCGGAGCAAGGAGCGGCTTGCCTGTTACCTGTTTGGCCTTTGCTCTGCGATGACTCAAGCGGTGGCATCAGCAGATAAGGGATTTCCCTGGGGTGGCCTTGGGTCGCCATGGCAACGCCATACCAGAGTCGACAAACATCTGTGCCGACTCGCGCGAGCATTCCAAAGGAACGCCAGGCAAGGGTTTCCCTGTTGTTGTTGTAACTATAGCAATGCACTGAGCAGGTGGACGGGATGGTCCTGTTTCACTTTCTACGCCTCAGCTCCGCTTTTTTATGTTGCGTTGACGGTGACGCACTAACAAAGCTGCCTCGGGCAGAGACGTCCTTTTCTTCTTTTCCCTCTCCGCCTCGCCATGCGAACCTCTTTTCTTGGGCCTTCATACAAGGAAACTCCAAAACAGTGTTGTTGTGGTGTTTTTGGAACAGGGAGTGGATGGATGAGTTGTTATGGAAGCGCTTAAACACACCACTTGACAAATGCATTTGCCCATGATCCCCTCTGGAGCTAGGGAGCTCCGACCCCGCAGCGGCCTGGCGCGGTATCGTCATGGTCACCGGGGAAGGCGAGAGGCTCCCAGGCGCTGCGCGCAAACACAAACCAGGACCATCTGCACGCCTGGCGGCCCTCCAACGGCAATACTACACTGTTTTCTCTGTTGCGCTCTCTCGTGATGTCATGGCCATGGCTGAAAATGGCCACTTCTCCGCGTGCACCGACGTGAATCTGCAACAGCGCACCCACAACGTTTTTATGAAGCTGTTCATAGCTGCATTTAAAAACAAAATAACAGTGCGTGCGTAAGTGGGAGCATATTACGGCATTAAAACTAAAAATGAAATGTGCAGAGCTAATTAGAACGATACGCTACTAATAACTTTTTTACAGGTAAAATGCTGTTCGGGATAAAAAACAAGAAACATGGTTTTCATCCATGTCCATGAGAGTGAAAATTCCTAAAGCGCAGCCAGGATTGTCATCCGGTTAACGCGCTGCCCCCTTTTTTCACAGAGCATTAGAGAAGCATTCAGACCGCAGGCCCAGGGCACGGCTTCACTCGAATACCTCTGGCACGGCGCGGTACCGATCTGCGCAGTGTCACGCCGGGGCGGCCTGGGGGCGGACGCCACGCTCATGCCTGTCGGCGCACACGCTGGCCCTCGGCTCGCCAGCAGGTTTCAATCGTGTCTGGGGCACAGCAACGGAGGCGAACGGCCCGTGACAGGTCACCGTGGTGGTAAACAGGCCTCTGTGGATCCCGCTGAGTCACGTGACATCTGGCAGACGGATGCGAGGGATGCAGCTTGTTTGTTTATTAGGATTTCATACGGAGCCATCAGACAAAATGTGGCAGAAGGTTTGACGGTCGGGGAACTCGCACGTGACTCCAAACGCCGAAGGGAGCTTTTTTGGGGTTTGAAGCCGCAAGCGGAATATTTCTGCGATGAGTTCTTTATTCCCACACCTCACCTAAAAAAAACCCAGCCCGCGCGCTCACCGGCCGATGGGCCCTTCGACTTGGCCGCGTCTGGAAAAACGAGCCTCTTCCCCGGGTCGACTGCGATGCCTCGGCTCCCCCGTCTCCAGCTGCTCGGAGCCCGTCAACTTTATGGTCTCCCTTTGACACTGAGGGCCTTTATTGGAGTGAAAGTGGAGGGAAAACATCTTTAATAGTAGTGGCACCATCCAGGGTGTTCGAAACCAGGCTTGGCATACATGCGCGATCCATCGCCATCTAAAATATGTAAGATGCCTGGATTATTCCGAAGGGGTCAAGGAGTGCTGCCGGTCTCTAGTTAGAAAGGGAAGAACAGATGAAACATTGTTTGAAAGATTGATGAGTCAGTCATATACAGGCTTGGGAAGGTCTTCTTCTCATGGAGGCCAGCCTTGACTGACAGCTCCTGAGATGGGAGAGTAAATGTGTTTTTTACGCCCGGTTTGTCAACTTCTACATTTCCAGTGGCAACGCCTGCAGTGTAGTGGGACTATAAATGTTTCCTTCACAACCCAGTGTACACAGACAGTATGCGCTATACGCACGTTGAGCCAGCCTACATGCCCCATCATGCTTTTACTTCTCCTGTCGCAGAGTTCTTACAAATCATTACTGTATTTTCGCATATCACACAGGATCCAAGGAATCCAGTTCATTTGTGTTTATCCAGTGAATTTTTGTCTCCTTGTTATGTTTCGTATGTGCCTAATAATGGGAGTTTTTCTATCTGATTCATGCATCTTTAAAAGTATGTTGGTGAGTCTGGGAAAGGCCCTGAAACTCTGCTGTTACCTGCTTTTACAGAAACACTAATCATGTCAGCGCAGCATACCCAACAGGTTCTTCACCAGAAGTTATTTGGTTACTTAAATTATGTCACCGTGAGAAATGCTTGTACAGTCAGGGAAGAACTCTTTACATATGCAGAATATTGCATGACGTTGGATTTGCATGCATTTGTTTTTCAATTAGCTCAACAGTATTATTTTCCACACACATTTATAAATGCACTGAGTAAGCATTATGCACAGATTCTGCTTTCTGACAAACGTGTCACAGGATGTGCTTAATGGCTGAAAAGGGTTCCGACGCAAGCTCCCATCCCTACAGGAGCGCCTGCATCATCTGCACGCTGCATGTCGCAAGCTTTAATTGCAATTACGTGCAAGGCGTGTTCTATTACAAAAGTTCCCTCACACACCACAGGAACCAGGTATGTGCTTTGGCTGTGTTGGTTCATAACATTGTGAAATATTCAACTAAATAAGCGCGAAAAAAAAGAGTCACCTTAGCAGAGTGTTGGTCAGATGAGGTGATACTATTCCCAGATAGTAATCGTTATTTAATATATGATTGCTGCTTTCACGTGTTGATCTTAGTCTTCGTGGGTTTGGGTGTTTCGAAAAATTCTTCAACAGCTGAATCACATTGGTGTGATTTATTCCCAACCACTAGTTGCTGCTGAGGTGATGAGATGAAATCATTTAAGAATCTCCGGGCGCCCTCTAGTGGTGGCCTGTGAAGGCCTGTCATAAAAAAAAAACACTTGTTTGTACACTATTTGTACAAACAACACGATTTGTGTACATCAGAAAATTGAGAATTTTTGGTAAATAAAATCAACTAATACCACTCTGGATATTTAACGCCTCGGAACAGGGTGGTAGTGGCCTAGTGAGTAACACACTTGCCTATGAGCCAGAAGGCACAGGTTCAAATCCCACTTACTACCATTGTGTCCCTGAGCAAGACACTTAACCCTGAGTGTCTCCAGAGGGCGACTGTCCCTCTAACTACTGATTGTAAGACACTCTGGATAAAAGGTGGAAATGTGAACGGCTCAGAGCTGGACGGTTAAGCAGGAACAGAAACGGCTGGTCAGGTCATCTATCTGGAGGTCCTTTTACTACCCCTTCGATTCTAATGTGGTGATTCAGATTGTGGCAGCAGACTGGCATTGTTGGCTCTGGCGAGAGCGGCCAACGCCCCGGCAAGTGACTAACGTTCCCCTGGCGTGAAGCTGATGCTCGACTATGATTCATATGCAGGCAGCCGCAGGAGACTGTGGGGGTGGGGGTGTGTCGTTTCTGCTGGGGCCGTTAAGGAGACTCAGAGAAAGCGACCCAGCCAAGCAATGCGAGATTCCAGCCAAGATACGGACTCAGTTGGCCTTCGCTGGCATTCAGCCCTGTGACGTGGTAAAGAAACCTGACTCTTACACGTACACGGATTGTGCACCTGCACTTTAAATAGCTGGAATCACGTTTTTTTGTTGCCAAGGGAAATGACAAATTAAAAACCTGCTCATAAAACATTTCTTCAAATAATTTAAGTTTCTTTAATGCCACCATATATGTAACCCTCCTCAGGGGCCTAAACAACACAAAACCCTGATCTAAGTGATTATTACGGGGGACAAAATTATTAAACTGGGCGAATGGGATTTCCAAAATGGCTGATAGTGCAGGATGTGCCTGTGAGGCCCGGAAGTGAAAGTGGCTGCATAGCTATGCTGACCTCTGTCCATCCCCATATGTGTCTGGTCTGATGAAACACAGTGTGAAACTTTACTGCTGACCAAGTGCACCACTTTACCGTGTTGGAGGTGATCTTCCTTCCCTCATGACATCAACATCAAATGTGTCAAACTCAAGGCTCACTGGCCACATCTGGCCCAGTGTTCTATTATATCTGGCCTGCAAAATCATGTTATATGTCTTTTTTTTTATTGAGCCAGTGATATGAAGTGGCAATAACATACAAACTACACATCCTGTGTTGCAGTGCAACAGAATGTTACAATGAACAAACCCAGTGATTGCTTTTGATGCAGTTTGCATTTTATGATTGAAAGGCTTTGCAGACAATCATTTTGGTCTCAGGCACAGCACCTGTGTATTGCTGACAAGATATTCAATTTGAATTGAAATATAGTTTATCTGTGATATATACAGGAAATCAAGAACAGTGGGAAAAATCGGTCATGAAAAGGTTGCATGAAGAGATGCCCTGACTCATAATGAGATTGTGACCTGTAGGTGGCAGTGTTTCCTATGGTATCGTTTTAGAAAGGCCCTGTTCAATGGATTTAAATGTGATTCTGCTAATTATGCTGTAAATATACTTGAGATTTGAGGCAAGAAGTAATTATGGGTTTGATGAGTTTGATAATTGGTGAAATTGGGGCAGCTTGGGAAACTGTCAGGTTGTTTTTTTTCTAATTGATTTAAAGTTTTTATGAACTAATTTAATTTCTCAGTTTCTAAAACCTGGTAATAGATTGTCAAATATATGCAAAGTTAATGCAAAACAAGTTTACGGAGTCATGCTTTTTATATAACTCTTTGTCCTTAGAGATGGGTCTTTTGGATCAACCTGCTGAATATAGACCAAGTGAAAATTCTTAATGCGGGTGCGTGGCTGACCTTTGTCTGCTGCGTCCTCATTTACTGTGAACCTGCTGGGTTTTTAATGAGGACATGGTCTAACATGAGGCCTTTATTGTGTGTGTGTGTGTGTGTGTGTGTGTGTGGGAGTTGTGAAAAGAGAAAAAAATACTTTTTTATAATCATTATTTTATAAGCAAGCAGCCTTCTGGCAGTTGAGATGACCTCTAGTATAGTTTTCTTATTGCTAAAAAGGTTTGCTTCCTCCAAACCCAGTTATCTTACATCTCCGCTGGAGTCAGTTTTATATTTCAAACGTGTGATTGGAAACCTGACATTTCACATATGTGATGTTTTAAGATGCCGCTTTACGTTCCCACAGGATGTAATTAGATATTACTGCACTGAGCAGAGGGGTGGCATTTGACAGAATTGAAGAATTGTCAAATCAATTGAGCTCGATAACAAATATCATCAAACTGTATACAGCAGCGAGAGTTTAAAATCACACATCACTTTCCCACCGCACATCAGACTGTTTGCTGATCACTACTTGCCCTTTATTAAGCCCAGTTAAGATTCATTAAAATGTTATTATGGGGCTCAGCCAACCCTTGAAAGCATGTCACACCCATGGGCAACAAAGCAGCAGCATGCTGCCAGGCCCAAGCTCTTCACCGCACAAGGTCTGATCCAAACAGGCCACTAATGATGCTTCACAACATCACAAACATGTCAGGCACTGAAGTGGAGCTCATAAATATGCATTTGGACGGAGGGCGCAGGGTCTGGACAGGTTTAGGCTTTGTGGAGAGCAACACATGCATATCTGGAATACAAAGCGTCAAGGTGGGGATGATATTCCTCTGGGAGTCGAGAGGTTCGCTGCTGAGTGCCACTCTCTTTCTTTCATTCTTTCTCTCTTTTTTATAACAATACCCCTCTTCCTGCCTGACTCTCTCCCATTTACACTCTCTTAGTTCTGAGCTGCAGGCACCAGGGACTTGTTACGACAGAAACAAGTCATGCCATCTGAGGGCTCTGATTTTCCTCTGCAGTCCCAGAGTTACGTTTCCATCAGAGAGGCGTTTAAGGTGTTTTGTCTCTTTACTCAGGAGCCATGTTGTTCGCTGGTTCTTTACAAATAAATAAAGCAGGATCACCTGCTTTCACAGGATGTGAATAAGAGCAGATCGGCTCTGTCTGTAATTGGCTCAGCCATCCTACGCTGCCGCTGTGACACACGTTGGCAGCGGCCAACAAAAAACCTGTGCTCCCACAGCCGCTGGTGACGGATATTAGGATTTAATTGTTTCCTCCGCTGCTATGCGCGTCTGGCCTTCCAGAAGCATCTTCACATCAGTGACGTTTCTCCCCCGGCGCTCTCTGAGTGAGGAGGTGCGCTCAGTGCATTAGGGAAGAAGGTTTCATTTGAAATGCGGTTGTGTAGAGGTGTGAGATCAAATCAAACCAACAAAAGAAAAGTGGTGGTAGGAAGAGCAGCCCATGGTCCTAAAGGTCAAAGCAGCATGTCTTCAGTTGGTGCTGATGTTGTAACTTTTTGCATAGTTGTCCTTGTTCTTCTATTATTTTATTGCCTGTATCTATGATGGTCTGGCATGTTCTACGTATGTTATGTGAATTTTGTGATGATAAATTGCCCACGGTGTGGTGAAGGAGATGATGCCCTGGCCCTTTTCTGGGGAACTGCACAGGCAAACCCGAACAACAACTTGTTACAGGTTAGATATACAGAGAATATTACATTTTCTGTAAAACAGAATAAAAAACAGAACCCTAAAATGAATCTTGTATTGATTTTAAATACGTCTGATGTGTAGCAGATTTCCTTTAATAAGACTCCTTTAATAAGGGCTCCACTTGACATTTGAATTGATCATAGTGATTGATCTTAAATGAGTCTGGCAGGAAAGAATAAAGAACAAATGCCACAATGAGGAAGGGATTGAAAAATAGATTTTCTTGCTCATGACGTTGACTTCTGCTGCATGTGTTATATTCTTTTCATTACTCCTTGCACAGGACAGCAGTGTGGCCTATTTAATTGTTCATTGTTAAATATTTGCCACCAAAATAAACCAATATAAAATTCTATTGTCTGCTTATGAGTTATGACCGTATGAGTGACAATAACAGCCTCATTGAACTGAATAGGAGAAGGAATAACTATTTTTAAATTCTTCACAAATTTGGTACAATGTATTTATAATAATCCATATAATATAACTGCTTTAACATTACTGTCAATGCACAGCTGTCTGTAGTCCGCCGTCGTGGTGTTATTTATGCATTATAGATCAAAGCCTTTTTCAATGGAAGCATTTCCACAAACACACACACATTTAAAAGACGCAGGTGTGAATGCATCTATAGAAAAGCAGGTTAATTCCTGTTTATTGCTCTTGTAATTTCCAGTTCCCAGGATGCAAGTATGATCCATTACTAGATTGCCAACAATCTCCCATTGTCATGGCTAAATTAAAGTGACACAGACTGGCACAAGAGAACCTCAAGATCATGTTCATCTTGCGCTACTCCAGCTTTCAGTTGGACTAGCACAGCCACAGCGTCTTCCATCCATTCCCCACTGCTGGTGGACTGTGATGCTGCCTCACCCCCCATCAAGCATCAGGCTGCTGGACCGGCCACTCAGCATGATCCATCAACCCATCCTCCAACCACCCAGCCTCGAGACAATCTTCATTCCATATGAGATCCATGAGATAAAAATAATTCTAATGTGCTCTGTTACTGATGTCTGGATCATTGGCTCACAGGATGTGTAAGAGGACACACAACACTGTGTGTGTGTGCGGGTGTATGTGTGAGCAATCACTGGTGTCCATCTCATCAGGGGTTCTATATCCAGGGGTTCTGTATCCTATCCTTGCTAATAACACAAATCAGATGTTCCCAGCCCAGCCATTTAAGCATTAATTGATGCTATGAAAAAGAGGATGGTAATTAACTGCTCACTGAGTTTAAATGTACATGATTGTAGAACTAGCATCTGAGTTTGTATTTTAAAGGGCTAATAAATATTAAACGTGGGGCAGTGGTGGCCAAGCGAGTAAAGAAACACACCCATAATCAGAAGGTTTTTGGTTTGAATTCCTGAACCGCCAAGGTGTCACTAAGGTCCTCTTGAGCAAAGCACTGTCCCCACACACTGCTCCCCGGGCGCCTGTCATGGATGCCCACTGCTCACCAAGGGTCATGGTCCAATGCTGAGGACACATTTTATTGTGTCACCATGTGCTGGGCTGCAGTGTTTCACAATGACAATCACTTCACTTTAATTTTCTCTTTCCATTTTTAATAATTATATTTTCTTTCAATCCCTCTGCTTCATAGGGGTAAACCAAAGCATAGGGGTAAACAGGAACCAGAAGCTATGCTGCATCATTAGCATTATCATTGAACCTTCAAGATGCAGTATTATGTTAAAAAAAGAAAGCTACCTCTACCTAGAATTATTCCTAATAATTTCAAATGGCAATAGAGAAATATAAACGCATTGAATCATTAAACACCATTATCCACTGTATCTATTCATCTGTCCATTAATCCGTCTGAATCAGCTTATCCATTTCACGGACACAGGGTCGCAGCATGCAGCTACTTTCAGATGAACTCCAGTGTCATCAAAAAGCTGCAGGTCCTGGAATGATTTTGTCAAGTCAGTATGTTGGCCATGCTGACTCCTATCTACACCTAGAACAACATAAAATAACCTACAATGAGCAGATCTGCACCATGGAAAATTGAAAGATGTCTCCTTGACCATTATCATTTTTGCCTCAATGCTTTTAAAGTCAATTGTTTTAAAGTCATGTGAAGTTCTAAAACAGACTTCACAGTTATACACTGCAGTAAAGCACTCGGTGAAACAACGAAATGTGTCCTCTGCTTTTAACCTTGTTAAGCAGTAGGCATCCATGACAGGCGCCCGTGGAGCAGTGTGTGGGAATGGTGCTTTGCTCAGTGGTACCTCAGTGGCACCTTGGCAGTTTGAACCCACAACCTTGCAATTATAGGTCTGTTTCTTTACCCGCTAGGCCACCACTTCCCACTTTGACAACATTCCAAACGTAAATGTATTCATGTCGGCCCATCTGCATTGGAAATCCTGTATCATTTGACATTATGCCATCGACACCTGCCCACATTCAAAAGCATCCTTCTGTTGACCATTGAATGCAGGTCATGGCATTCAACGACTATTCAATGGGTCCACGGCTTGAGAATATTCCATTTGAATGTTGATGAGATCACACGATAAGGTCACCTCCACTGAAGACCTTTCAAGAGGGGCACAGTTTTCATTATGCAATTGAATCAAAGAAACACACCGGGTCGGCTTTTGGAAGTGTGTGTGACTCAGTCAGCCTCCCACTACCATTCTCCCTGATAAAAAGATTCGGACCAAAGAAGGACCACTGAGTAGATATTACTCACACATTGCACTGACGTGGTAGCGCTATGTTAGTGTAGGCAGGAGCATTTCTAACGTCAGATAAGTGACATCTTCTGGGTTTTCAAATAATAAAGGCAATTAATAAAGGCCTGGCTTGCCAATGAGCTCCCCGCAGCAAATTCTCATTCCCTTACTTGAACCAAGTTCAAGTTTCAGGTTTTTTGTCATAAGCAGATAACAATGCATCATTACTACCCTTACTTACAGTACAGTGTCCTGTACTTGTGTGTCAGAACGTGTCTGGTGGCTTATGGGCAGAAACCATGGATAGAAAGTGTCAGATAATGCAGAAAATCAGGGGAAATCTTTGAATGTTTTTTTTATCTTTCCTGCAGGAGCCCTCCTTCTGTTTGTGAGCAGATTAGTAAAAACCAAATGTGATTATGTGGAATGCAGATCATGAGGCTGTATCTCTGGATCCCACAGTGTCCTGCTGGAGTTGGAGACGTTGGTTTATTCAGTTTTATGTTCATGCATTGTGATGTAACACAACAAGAGAATTATATTATATTAAACATATATTATATTATATTAAAACAAATCTTTGTTTTTCCTTTACTCTATACTCTTTTATACTCTTTATATATCTTTTTTACCTATTGTGAGCAGCTACAACAAAGTTATCAGCTTAACCGATTTGCTCTTATTTGTACATTTCAGGTGGCCTAGTTCAGGAAGCGGTCCCGTAATCAGAAGGTTGCCGGTTTGAATCTGAGTAAAGCACCGTCCCCACACACTGCTCCCCGGGCACCTGTCCTGGCTGCTCACTCAGGGTGATGGGTTAAATGCAGAGGACAAATTTCACTCTGCTGAAGTGACAATCACTTCACTTTACATGGTAACATTTAAAAAAATGAAACTATGAGAACTAAAGAACTAATTAAAGCAACGCTATGCTGCTCGAGTAATGAATTTTATGTATAATCTGTATAAACTGAGGTTAAGTTAGAAATTCTGCTTTTGGGTCTGAACTCACATAAGCCTGAACGGCTCCATGCCTTGCATGGGTTGCATGAGTTCCATGTGCAAATCTGAAGGTCTTCATCCATCCAGCCATGTATTAATGTTGTATATGTGAGCATTGCTGCACAGAACGTAGTGTTGGGATTTTACTCTTAGCTGATCAGATAATTCAAATAATGCCATCTCAAATGGCCTCTGTTTACACACATACACACGTTACACACATTTATGGCTTTTATCATATGCTCTTATTCAGAGAGACTTAAAATCAGTAGTTACAGGGACTGTCCCCAAGTGTCTTGTGTCAGGGACACAATGGTAGTAAGTGGGGTTTGTTTTTTACAACATGAAAATCACAAAATTTGGAATTAGTTAACAGGAAATGCTGAACAGGTAACCAGGTGACTGAGGGGGCTGGCAGTGCCATCATGACACACATAAGTGTGCATTTATGTCATTACAAATTGTGTCCAAGACGCCCATCCCCAAAACACTTGGTCCTATGCTATTCAAAATTAAATTCTTGAAATGCTTAAAACTGTATTTTAACAGCTTCTAAACGTTCCCTTGAATATATTCTGGGATCTTTTTCACACTTATTTTCTTGTTTGTGGTTATAAAAAGCACCACATGTATAAAGATATGTCTTTTTTATGAAGTAGTGGGTGGTTCGGGAGCCCAGAACCATTTTACGATGTCCGGTCCAATATAAAATTAGCTGTAAAATCAAAGCCAGGAGATAACAAATGTTCATTCTATTTGCAGTCTGACTCCCATCCCAGTGTTCGTCTGCACATTCATCCAGTGGACACCCACTGGAAAAAGAAGTGGCGCTTGAGGTGGCACTGAGCTTTTACACATTTTGCATGTATTTATTTATTATTCTATAGGTTAATGACATATCACTCAAGCAGGTTATATAATAATCTATTTCTACTAAAAAATGAAATACTGTGGAGTCTCTCATGGGGGGGTACTTGTGTCAGGCCCTTATTTTTGTGCACAAAATGTATTCTGCCGCACAAAAATAATTTTATAACAATCGAATCAACTTACACTTTGTTGTGATTTGTTCACAGACAGTTCCATTTAGTCCACAAAAGCAATACAATCCTAATGTTATTTTGTTCAAAGAAGCAATTGCTCATTTTGTGTACCAAAATCACATCAGTGCCCACAATATTTTGGACAAAAGGCTGTGCTGCATGAAGGACAGAAAATTGTTTGATTGTCAAAATGTCATTTTGTCAGTGACAAAATGTATGCATTTCATGGACAGAGGTTTATCCTTCTGTGGATAAAATGCAACAAAGAGAAATTTGATTCCATTATTATATATAATTCATTTTGTGGCACAGAATGCCATTTGTGCATGGAAATAAGCACTTGACATCCCATACACGATCAAGCACCCAAAACCACAAATACATCAGTGATGTAACATGCCGAATGATAAATCATCTCAGGCTTTCTGTAACATCTTTGCTCAAACATATTGTGAAATTACACATATCTGGCACGTTTTACCTTCATAATTGAATTGTACTGTTTTTGTGTCTTAATTACAAAACAAACATGTAAATATACATATATGCACACACACACACTTAATTCAAATGTATGCTATGCTAATGTTGTCTATGAGAAACCCCATGCTTTGCAGAGATTGGGAAACAATAGCATTAACATCATAATGAATGTGATGGTTGCATGGCACTAAGAGAATCTAAATATGAAATCACGAGCACTTGTTTTTGCTCCTCCATCTGCTCGTTATTCCACAAGTGTCCGAGCCCTGGTGTCGAGAGAGAACTAGATGAAACTGGATGATCTGGGGCCATCAACGTCACCCTGTTGGTCATCCGTGGCTGTGCGCGAGTGGCCAGCAGACGAGCTTCTCCAGATCTTCATAACTCCTCCTATCCAGCCGTGGCGAGGGCGCGTAAAGGACATAGAGAGATAAACACACACACACACACACACACACATCCTCCTTGGTCCAGGTGGAGCTTCCTCTCGCATCAGCACCCGAGCAGTGTCGGGGACGCTCGCACGCTCGCACGCTCGCACGCCCGCTCCAGCGCTGCAAGCGACGCTCCGGGGGGATCGGATCGGGAATAATCGGTTTTAAATCGTCGACAGACTCTGAAAATATTCTGAAATAAGGGACGCCGGCCAACGAACAGGTGGGTCACCAAAATCCACAGGTTAGAAGATTCACGAACCAACCCTCCATAGTAAAAAAAAAAAAACGGGCTTTTATAAAACGATGACATTGTCTGCCAGAACGTTTGCATGAGATGTTAAACAGCCGCAGTTGGGAAGTTGTAATCATGTCTGAAGCGTCCGGTCGGCCCGACCCCTTATCGATGCGCGTCGACGGCTCGGGGTTCGAGGCGGGGCGCCGGACGCGAACAGGTGGTGGTTCCGAAGTTCGCTTCTGATGGCGCCGATGCTGCCTCCCCAGCGGCCGCTGCCATCATGGACGTGCTGATGAAGGGACTGTCGAAAGCCAAGGACGGGGTCGTCGCGGCGGCGGAGAAGACGAAGCAGGGGGTGACGGGGGCGGCCGAGATGACCAAGGACGGGGTCCTGTATGTCGGTGGGTGCCCACACCTCTCCAGAGCAGCCAGGGACACGCCAGTCCTTACTTCTCGCATGCTTTCCTACCAGAACAAGGTTTTTTTTTTTATCTGGTGACATCTTCTAAATAAAAATGTGGTCTAATTTTTGCTATTTCCCCCCCCCCTGCTCTCCGCAGGCACCAAAACAAAGGATGGAGTGACGTCAGGTACCGTGCTGCATGTCTCCCACTCTTTTAGCAACATGGGCATCTTCGGCATCCACGTTAGACATTCTGCCAGGAGAAGGGAAGGGGCCACGCCGAACCAACCACAGGACGGAGACGAGGCAACAGGCCTCGGGAGAATAGTCCAGTCAGGAGGCATTAAGGCCTCGGAGACGCCGTCTCAGCACCGGACACTAAGGAACCCGGTTCCACGGCACGCTCGTCAAAAGTCCGTCATAGTCGCTGCACCCTGATTGGTGTTCTCGTTTTTACTTTAGTTTACTTTCCCTACAGAACATTAGATTTTTGTGAACCCTTTGTCCGATTTTTAGAATCAAAGTTTGCAAACCATATTGGCTGAAGATCACATCCTCGTACCACATCTGTTCTTAAGAGCCATGGTGCTTCTTTTTAAGTTCTGTGTGTTTGCCATCCCCAGCAGCAGCAGCAGCACAATGACTTGACCATGCCTCCGCCTCGCACCGGGCCGCATCCATCCGTCAGTCAACCTCCAGCAATTCAATTAAGATGATCTGTAATCCCCCCTTAACAAACGCAGCATTAGCCTGATTACGGCTAACAGGAAGATCACATTCAGCGAGGGATCAGTGTTTCACTTTTATGTTCCATTGCATCCAGTGTTAAATTATCGTGCATACAAAACTACAAGTTAGGCCAATATATTGTAAAAAAAAAAAAAAGAATGAAAGAAAGAGTAGTAAGTTTATATTCCAGACAGATGGGGGGCGGAAGAACAGCATCTCACTGGATACTGGGTATATTGTTGTATTGGCAGCTCTTGAATTGAATATCAGGGTGTCACACCCCTTTTTTATTGCTAATTTAGCAATTTTAGTGTTCACCAAAAGTAAGTAATATGGAAATGGTGCTATATTATAATTTAAATCTGAGATTCCTTGACGTTTGCTCGTTTTCTGTGAAGAAGATGTAACGTATCACGTAACACCTCAACTAGGCCCGTAATAAACAGTATCCAGACCACAGCGTAAGGATAATGTAAAGCAAGCTACACCTCTGCGGTTTCCCTTCACAGTGGCAGAGAAAACGGTTTCTGGGGTTTCCCAGGTGAGCGGAGCCATGGTCACGGGTGTCACAACTGTTGCGCAGAAAACTGTCGAGGGTGCTGGGAATATTGTGGCTGCCACTGGATTGGTGAAGAAGGACGCACCAAAACAAGTGAGTGACGACGCCGTTTGTCTGTCACTGTCGTCGTATTTTGCGTTAACCCATTTCCTTCCTTCCCTCTCTTTTTCATTTGACTGATATTATTTTTTGTGGTGTGCATAGTGAATTTCTGTTACTGTATTGTGGTCAATATCACTGTGTTATGGCATTGATGGTCAGAATCTTTCTAAGGCAACAGTGCAAAGCAGTCCAGGTAGCAAATACTTGCATGTAAAAGTATTTAAAAGTATTGGGTGATTTACATCTACATGTAAATCACCCTCCACATTTTCAGATTACATTAATTAATGTAATCAGATTACAGATTCATCAGATTACATTACAGTTAATTTTGTCAGACTAGTGAAGTGAAGTGATTGTCATTGTGAAACACTGCAGCACAGCACCCTGAGTGAGCAGTGAGCAGTGCTTTGTTTAGTGGCACCTCAGTGCCACCTTGGAGGTTCAGGAATTCAAATCCAAAACCTTCCAATTCTGATTATGGGGCCGGTTCCTTAACCGATAAGCCACCACTGCCCCAATAATACCAGCTTTAGGTGCTGGAAGTTTACCCTCGTGGGTTTACCTACGACCTGCTGTGAGCAGACAATGATTCACTGGGAACTATTGGGAACGCTCTGCGTTTCTACGGCAGAGCGGCGGAAACCCGTCTTTTTACTCTCATTTTTGTCAGTCAGATTCGCTCAAGTTAAAACATGAGTAATCACACTAGATTCATACTGTCACCGATTTGCCCGCATGTTGATGTTCTTGTATAATTAACGGGTGAGTCAGTTGATATAATTGATCATTACATGAAGTACTGTGATTATCAGTTTATAGTCTTACTAAATACAACTGGTGCCATATTCAGATGTAGCATCTCTGAAGTCCTTAAAAAATGACTATTGATCTCCAATCCTTCTCAAAGCAATGACACAGCCTGTTGAAATGGGCTTGTTCCAGTCAAATGAATTTAATCCTACCTGATGAGTCTGATTAATCCGGAGTGTAGTGCCTCTCTGTGTCTTTACATAAACACCTTATCAAATCAAAATTATTTGTGACATTTAGCAGCTTTGTTTGGCATTTTAGTATAAATTGGACACATTGCATAAAGGCATTTGGTTTGTTAACCTTTCATTTTGAGAAGCTAGTGAACTTAGCAGCTCTTGGGTAACCAAGTCATTATTCTGTAAATGTTAATTGTCAATGACACCAACAAAAAGGCACCCGTATAAAGCCGCTCAAGTTTTTAGTTGCTAGAGTCTGGTTTGCTGCAGGGCCACGCAGTGACATGGTGGCGATGGTTGCGTCACGTTCCTAGGTCTAGGGGTCTAAGAAACGCGACAAGGGTGTGGTGAGGAGGACGTCCACTGTTACACACACAACCAAACAAAGCATACAAACAGTGCTCTTATTTGCAGTGAGCTAACAGGTACAATAAAACAGCCTAAAGGAAGGGACGGTCCAGCGGGGATAACTCAAACATGCACAAAAGTTAACAAAAAGGGCGCATGAAGCTAACAGGCTAACAACAAAGGGGTCTATCACACAAAGCAACAAGAAACACAAATGAGAGCCCCAATGGAGCTCCTTGCAGATCTCCATAGACCCTGGGGACCTCCCGAACACAGTCTCTTTATATAGGTGGAGGTGACCAATAGGCAGATGGTAGGTGGAGCTGGAAGGCTTCAACTGCTCCCACGAAGTCAACCTAAAAGCGACAGGGACACAAAAACCCAGCCAGCCACACAGAACATGTAGAAGCATACGTCCAGGGACGTAACAGTTGGAACAGTTGAGTTGGAATCCCGGCTCCATCTTTATGTGTGCAGAGTTTGAATGATCTCCCTGTGTTCAGATTTTCTAACATTGTGTACGTGCCCTGCCGTAGGCTGGCTCCTCTCGAACCTCTGTGACATATTTATTTGGTCAGTGCATTGTCCCTTTTTCCCCTCGCTCGGAGACAGGGAGATGATGTCTGTGGAGCAGCGAGATCCAGTCATTATGTGGCTGCTGATATTGATCCCATTTAAAAAAAAAAAAACATCAAAACCTCATCTTCTCCAGTCTCTCTCTCCCCCAGCAGCAGGCGAGGGCAGCGGTGTGATCAATCCTTCCTTTCATACGTCCATCTGCACAAGGCCCATCTATTAAACAGATGGATTGAGGGATGAGGCTGTCAGGTGGTGTTGAGGAGGGGAGCGGTGCTGACGCCATGTTCAGTGGGCTTAGGGCCTTGTAAGGACCAGGCTCACCTTGGGAGTCCGGGCTCGCGGTGCTGTAATTTAAAAGGCAGTGGGCCTATATTGCAGGGTTACGAGGCAACTGTAAATAAACACATAAGAGTCACCCCCCCCTGGGACATGGAGTGGCGAGAAGAGAAAATCTGATTATGTCCCACAAAATGACTCTCCTGAAGGGCATGAAGGCGGCATTATAATTCTAGCCGCAAAAAGAGGCCCTAAAACACTGAACTTCGTTAAGATGAGGGGAAAACACCACTGTCTAGACAGATTTTTTTAATCTGGCACGATGAGGTGGGAGGAGGAAGGGGAGCATGAGGCAAGAGAAAAGTGCAGCCGTGTCGCCGCGGTGGATTGCAGGATAGCCACTCCGACTCCCAAGTGTGAACAGATGGGGAAGCAGTGGGCGGTGTTAAATGGAGAGGCGGGAGAAAGAGGTGTGTTTAGCAGCGACCGCACTCGGCTCCTGTCTGATGGCGCCCACACACACATACACACGCAGCGTACACATGCCTAAGAATCAAAAAGGCTTCAGACAACTCCAGAAAACACACAGCAGATGGGTGCGTGCATTTAAATAGCATTTTGCAGAATTACCTGTGAATTCCTTCATCTGTATTCTGGTGACAAATGTAACACACACACACACACACACACACACCTGGCTGGGTCTTATTAGAGAAGGTCATCCCAATATCAGGCGGTAATCAGGGCCTAATCTTCACAGTCTATGTCCTGGCCACTCATCACACACTGCTGGAGCACTTGGCTCAGAAAATAATTAAGAGGAGTCCCATTTTATCAGTATGACACATACGCATGCATTTTGCCCTTAGGTTGACCATATTTTGGTCTAGATTCACCAATCGGTTTGAGATTTTAGGACTATTGCATCAAGCTGAGTGAAGAATCAGCCCTTCTTCCTTCAAAGTGTGTTATGAGAGAGGAGGTGTTAATTCCCCCCTCTGCTCCTCTCCACGTCCCATTGTCTGTCACTCAAACGTGAGTCGGACCCAGCTAAAGAAATGCAAATAGCCCTCACCGGAGCAGTCCCTGTCCATCATGAAGAAAGGAGGGAGTAGATCATGAAAACCAGAACAAAGTGATGTGAGCGCCCAGGGGGCAGATTCTGATCTGGCATTTTATTTGTGTGGCTTGGCGTGGGTGTCAGTAGAAAAAAGGCTCTCAATAGCAGCGGCCCCTTCACCCTTAACTTTAATTTACAGCGAATGGAAATGCTTGTATTTTAAACAGGATGAAGAAGTGAAGGAATTGCCGGTGGAGATGGCAGCAGAGTCACAGCTGGAAGCAGACAACTGCTATGATGACGGCACTGAGGTAAAATATCACTGTAGGCTTCGGCGTTTAATGTGCTCTGAGCTTCTAGTGGGAAAATAAACTGGTATTTAATATCTACATAAGATCCCTCAACAAAGCATAGTGTACATTTATCAGGCCATATTAAATAAATGTAGTGACCATGATACACACACACATACATACATACATACAGTACAGGCCAAAAGTTTGGACACACCTTCTCATTCAATGTGTTTTCTTTATTTTCATGACCATTTACATTGGTAGAATCTCACTGAAGTTATCAAAACTATGAATGAACACATGTGGAATTATGTACTTAACAAAAAAGGTGAAATAACTGAAAACATGTTTTATATTCTAGTTTCTTCTTTGCTCTGATTATTGCTTTGCACACTCTTGGCATTCTCTCGATGAGCTTCAAGAGGTCTTCACCTGAAATGCTTTTCCAACAGTCTTGAGGGTGTTTAGCACTTGTTGGCCCCTTTGCCTTCACTCTGCAGTCCAGCTCACATCGATTGGGTTCAGGTCCGGTGACTGTGGAGGCCAGGTCTCCACTTTTTGTTAAGTACGTGTGTTCATTCATAGTTTTGATGCCTATATATAATTTTGGTATGTAAAATGGACACGTTACAGTTTTATATGCTGTGTGGTGTTATTTTAAACACAAGCACATTTAAGGTGTATACCAGTATGAAATCAGATTAGTCAAAAGACATAGACTGAATATACTTTTAATTTCCAGTTAGAACTGATTTAGAACTACTTTAGAATATTAAATATACTTAAAGCATGAACACCAGCTTGAGATTACAAAATGGCATAAAGTATGGAGGGAGGGGGCAATATATAAGGAGTCTTGTAGCTAAAGCATAATCAGTTGGACTTTTCTAACATTGTACTTTGCGGGCCTTTCAGGAGGACTCTGAGTAACGTTCCACTGGGAGAAGAACACATGACCTGAACATTCCTTGTTGCTCTGCCAAGTCGCATTGTGCCTCGTCGTGGTTCTCTATGGAGTCTGTGTGCATTTGGGTGTGAGTGAACCTTCTCTGGACATATTTGTGCATGTGTGTGTACGTCCAAGGCTAACCGTTCGTCCTGGTTAGGGTCTGTGAGTGCTCCGCTGACCCAGCTGCCATCTGCAGTGACTCCCTCCCACTAAGATGGGTCACCTGGTCAGAGAAGTGTCTTCGTTCAGTGGGCTTTGTGGCTTTGAGATCTAACGTGTACAATGATGCCTGTGTGTTACGACGTTAGCATGTGTCATCTGTGCTGCCTTTAGTTTGGTTCGTTTGCAGTGACGGAACAGACTAGAACAAATAATGGTGTCCAGGCTGGATATATACATAAAAAAGGTGAATACATAGTTACTACCGACAGAAAACACCTAAGTGTCTATAATCAATCTATGGTACAGATTCAAATGAAATATACTTTATTTTTGTGTTAAATGTATTATTAAGCTCTTTTGTATGTTTTCATTGTGAACAAGTCTGTCAGAAATAACTAGCATGGAACTGTTGAAGTACATTTACTGTGAAAAGATTTAATAACTATTGCTAAATGTTTAATAAATATGAAATATATAATGTCTGGTTATCATTAATGATTGTTTTCACCTCTTAAGTGATGAATGTCTGAATGCACAATGATTAATTCTTTACAATGGTATAATATTCAACGAGTATAAGACTGGAAACAACAATACATGAAACACAAATACAAGAAATGAAGGTGTCATCGAACCTTAATAAAATCCACAGGGAGAGAAGTAGAGCTCAGAGAAAAGGGGCAGAAGCTACACAGCAGTCCCCAGGGCCAAGATTTTTTATTTTTCACAAATAAAAAGCTTTTTTTGGAATATTAAATGAAATGGGAATGGATGAAGTCTATTATTTATTCCTCCATAACACCATCTGAATCAACATTACGACTTAAGTTCCATTGATTTTAATTTATTTTAAACAAAACATTTTGCTTAATTACTGAAAGTATTCAGTCCATATGTTATCTAAACCCATATATCTAATTTTGGATCTTATCCCAGCAATCCCAGCTAGGAAACACAAAAACACCTGGAACTATTTGTATCACTGATCTAAGAAAGGTGGATAGGCAGATCAAAGAGGAACAACTCAAATCCTTGCATTAAATAATGAAATTATTAAACTCCATTAGTCATTACTGAGTGTCGCTGTTGGTTAAAGGGAGTGTTCAACTCTCTTTCTGCACGTTCTGGAGGTCCGGACGAATGATTCGAGAAAATCGGAGCAGTATCTGCTCATTAAACACCTTTTCGCGAGGTTCCACACACTCCTGCCATCCTCAGCTCCAGGAGCCTGTTTATTTGCCTTATTGGTCAGCAGGCCTCGGCAATAATGTTGTGCTCAATTAAATAACAGTAAAACAAATCTTGGTCACACTTCATTTTGATGGCCCCCCCCCACGTTCATAAATGTTGACATATTGTTGACAATCAGCTGATATCCTATCCCTGACAGTCCACTAGACAATTTATGAGGTTTCACTTACTGTACAGAATTATCGTTAAAGTTGAAATAGGTTTGAGACATTCCAGAAAATTTTAACTTCTTGTTTTGCATGTTTATGGCATAAATGTGTGTGTGCATGTTGCATTCATGGTTTCTGATAAAATATAATAAATCTGTCAGCTGGATGTGAACAATACTTAAGCGATTAAATTTTGTGCCTAATTTAGGATTTTATTTACCTCCGCCCTGTTGTTGAATGTCTCTCTCAGCCTTGAAAATGCATGGAGACATCAGGACAGCATCTTGTCCACAGCAGCGTCACATGTGAAGGAATTACATTGGCCAAAAACAGGTAAAACCCAGACCTCCAAACCACGCTGGACTCCCAGAAACACACTCACTCTCTCGGTAAAGGCTTCTTCATCAGAAGAATGTGTTCGACATTCGGATTCATACGTGAGCAGGTCTGTGCTGCAGTGTGGAGGACGGTTGTGCATTACGTCAGTGTTCCCACTGGAAGGCAGATGCCCTCAACCCACTGAGTGAGAGGGGAGTGTAAAATAGCAGACATACACACTCACACAGCAATATGGCAGCAGGGTGCAAAGTGCAAAGGGGGCTTCATGCTCCTTGCTAATAGCAATGCAGCGTTAGCTAATGAGGTGTGCAGCGCGCAGGCCTTTGGATGTGGTGTCATGTTCCAGATTTAAAACTTGTCAAAACCCTGCGAGAGTTTCATGGTGGCATGTGACATTCTCTGCAGGCAGCATAAAAGCCCAGATGCCAGAAACCAGTTGACCATTAGCAAGGCCGAGGGGAACGAGAAAGAAGCCTTCCTCTGTGGTGGAACTATCTTCAAGGGAAAACACTCAGACCTGCACGAATCCCAGAGGAACAAACATGAGAGGCACCTCATACTCCCAGAAGACCCTGTCAGTGAGTGGGTCCAGCAGGATGAGGGTTCAGAGCCCATCCCCATCCCGATTGCGGGACTCTTCACATAACCGCGGACGCGCCGGATACCAGGGAACGGCTGTGGAGGTGGCCACCGAGATCCACAAGCACCACGCCAACGAAAAAGAGGAGATGCAGGAGCTGAATGTTCGCTTCGCTGGCTACATCGAGAAGGTCCAGGCGCTGGAGCAGAGGAATGCCATGCTCCAGGCCGAGCTGGCTACTCTGCAGGGCCGGTATAAGGGTGGTCCTGGGGGGCTCGCGGAAGAATACGAAGACAAATTCAGAGACATGCGGGATCTGATCGAGGCCCTGACCGCTGAGAAGGGTGCGGCTGACATTGAACGGGGTTACATCGAAGAGGAGGTGGAGGTCTGGAGGCTGAAGCTGGAGGAAGAGCTGGCCCTGAGAGGTTAGTCCAACTATAAACGTTGCATTCAAAGTTCTGCAAATCAAATGATTTGTATAATGATACGATCTTGGTTAGCATTCTACATCCAGCGATCATATTGCATTAGTCCATGCTAGTGAAGTCCAGTAGAAATTAAGGCCTGGATTTAAAAAAAAGTCACACTAATCCTAATACTGTCTATCTCCAGAGGAGGCTGAGATCATTCTGAGGGAGTTCCGGCAGGATGTGGACAACGCCACACTGCAGAAGGCAGATCTGGAGAAGCGTGTGGAGCAGCTGGTGGCTGAGATAGAATTCCTGAAGAAGCTGCATGACGACGAGGTGGCCGACCTCATGAAGCAGATTGAGGAGTCCAAGGTGACTGTTGAACTTGACTCTGACCGGCCCGACTTGGCTGCCTATCTGCGCAACATGCGGGCCGAGATAGAGGCTGTGGCCGCCCGCAATGTCCAGGAGGCCGAGAAGTGGTACAAGACCAAATTTGATACGCTGAAGGATCATGCAGGCAAAAACGAAGAGCATATGAAGACCATGAAGGAGGAGATCACCACCTTCCACAACCAGGTGAGCGACCTGCAGAACCAGATTGATGGCATAAGGGCCCGCAATTCCGCCCTGGAACAGCAGCTGGAGGACATGGAGGCAGCTCATCTAGACAAAGTTGGCAGTCTGGAAGCCATCATCGCTCAGCTGGAGAGCCAGCTGTGTGAGACCAAAATGGAGATGAGCAAGTATCTGCAGGACTACCAGGAGCTGCTAAACATCAAGCTCAGGTTAGATGCAGAGATTGCCACCTACAGGAAACTTCTGGAAGGCGAGGAGAAGCGACTGGGCATCTCTGCGGATGGTCTTGCAGGTGAGCTACAAGTAATAATTTTGCTGTAATTGATCATTTTACATTTGCCAATAGAGGAATATCTGAAGTCATTAGTGTTAGGAAAGAACAGCCAAAAAGATCAATAAATCTAGAAAATGAAGAAATGTGAAGTTGATGCCTGTAATTTGTCCACAGGAGCAGTCATAGAAGAGAGAACTACCTAAGTGTCCTGAAGCTTAGAGACTCATACAGCCATCCAGGAATCAAGATGACATCACCACATGAGGACACCGGTGACCTGCTGACGCCCACCCAAGGATCCCAAACACTGCACAGCACCAGTATCCTGCTACGCTATGGTTAATTCAGCCCTCTGGGTAACTGACACACCCTCCCCTCAGAATCGGGTTCTGTGCAACAAATCATTTTACTGTGGTTTTAACCATGTTACAAAGTATTTCTCAATAAAGCTTGACTTGAATGCAGCCTGACTTGGCAGCTTATTTATTCTCAGCCATGTCTAAACTAACTAGAGTATGCACAACTAGTTTTGAATTTGAGTAGAGATATTGTTGGTCACTACACACTGAATCATTCAACTTATGCAACTGTTCTTAACTATACATAAACCATTTTCCTAATGAGTTTTGAATGATTGGGCATAAATGGAATGAATGATTGGAAATAAAAATAAAACGCAGTAAAGGGAGACAAATTGTCTATTGTATTGTACAGAATAATCCATTAAAACATGCAGTGGCCCTAAAAGACTCACATTTTTTTTTGAAGAAGAAAAAACAAAAAAAACACACACAATATATAGATAAAGTCTAGTTTATATAGATAAAGTCTAGTGAAAGTCTTCATGTGAATGATTGGAGTTTTGACTGGGTGCTAGGCTTTGACGCTAGGTTCTTGGATGCTGATGTTGAGTCTGTGTGTTTATAGGCTCTGACTTTCACGATCACCTTTTCTTCTTCTTCATCTTCAGAGCCTTCCACTCTCCTTCTTGTGTTGACAGACTTCCATAGAGCTCCTTTACCTTCCTCTTTCTGTCCGCATCCCTGATAGAACATAAATCAATGAAGATGGTTTTTATGGGAAATATTTTTATTTGTTGAATTGGGGTTGGATAAAAAAAGCATCATGATTATATAACAGGCAACAATCCTGCAATGTATTGAGCATTGCTGAATCAATAGTATTATGATTTTGTTTCCTAACTGGTAATATTAGTATGTTGGAGACACTTACATGTATGACATTAAAAGCAAAAGATTTAGTGAGTGAAGTTGAACTTTCAACACATTAGTATTAAGGGACACCACTGAATTAGTGACTGACCTCCTGAGTATATCAGAGAGCTTCTCCTGGGCAAGGAAGCGGGAGTCCTTACGAATCTCCCTCAGGGCCCCCTTAAACTCCCTCTTGTATTTGTGCTGGAGTCGCTCCTTCTCCCGCTGCTCCTTCGTGTTCCCTCGCTTCTTACCATAGTCCAGACTGCAGGAGGAAATTTAGGATGCAATCAGTCTTGTTCAAGCATCATCTTCCCTGCTAATATTTTAAGGGCCAGTCAAATGTAAAAATGACTTACATTTCCACAATTTTGGGTGTTAACAATTTTAGTGGAATTGGCTTCTTCTTATCAAATACCAGTGGAGGGTGAGGGACTGGTGATTCTGGAATGGCCTCCAAAATCTCCCTGTGAAGGTCCTAAAAGACAGAGTGTGAATTTGCTTCATCTGTCATGAAGACTTCTGTCACTGTCTGTGCATCTTAAAAACAACATTAAAACAATGGGGCCTGTCATGACAAAAGCCTTCCTCTTTTTATAGCTCAAGATAAAGTGAAAATGGAAACCCAGTCGCAATCAAATTTAAACTGGCTAAAAGCAAAAGACTCACAAATTAAAAAAGGTAGAAAACATGGCATCAGAAACAAATGGTTGAGAGAAAGGATGACAAAGCTGGACAACAGACTGCTAGTAGTTTTTTGCTGCATTCATGTATACAAGTACATTTTCTCACCTAAGTGGTCATATCACTTTTTGTTGTTTGTTGCACAAACGTCTATATAAAAGTCGTCTTCTTTATATTCTGCATTACACTGGAAGTGGAGTGACCATGGTAACATGTGCAGGCCACGAACTGCAGTCAAAATCTCACCTGAAAATGGCAGGCATAGCTTTTTACCG
This sequence comes from Denticeps clupeoides, assembly GCF_900700375.1. NCBI lineage: Eukaryota > Metazoa > Chordata > Actinopteri > Clupeiformes > Denticipitidae > Denticeps > Denticeps clupeoides. The sequence continues at coordinate 14,831,084 of NC_041709.1, read as the reverse complement.
GAAGGTGTTTGGAAAGCAGAACTCTGATTGCCTTAAAAATATGGCTGAAAGAAGTGAGATCTTTGTAAAGTGTGGTACATCTCTTCACAAGGTCCAGGCAGGTGTACAAGAGGGATAGTCTGAGAAATCAGAGGCAAACAAATGAAATGGAAATAGAATAAATATGAGAGTTTACATAGTATACATTATTTGTAGAAAACATTCATTCATGAACATACACTACCAGTAAAAAGTTGACACACCTACATAAAGCAGCTTTTGATTATGACAATATTGAACACAGCAGTCATGAAGGTAAAGAGGCGACTGAAAAAAGATTATTTCAAAAAGGCTCAATTTTAGTCTTCATAACCACCACAGAGTAGGTGTGTCCAAACTTTTGATTGTATATAATCATATACTATATATTACTGATATGTTGACCAAGATCACAATTGTCAGAATACTGCAATACACCATATATTGAAAACACAAATTGATGATGCCATTCCTCAGAAACAAAACCAAATGAGCAGCATTACCAGCATTTGTGCATTATTTTGATTGATCACGACAAATCAGTGACCAAATGGTTTCTGAAATCTCTCATCAACGCTGCCCCAGCTTCTGAAGTGACAGGTTGGCCATGACATATTGGGCCTCTGCCCAGAGAGGCTTGCAGTAGCATGATCATTACCACCACAGTAAAACACTTAACACACACTTGTCACTCCACATCTGTCTGCAAGTCCCCAAAAGAATCTGCATAACAAGTGTGGGCCTTTTGTGTTACTGGGAGCGGCCATGGCATGCTGGTGATATGAGGTAAGCCCATATGGGAGAATGGGTGCGTATGAAATCTGGGGAAGATCGGCGAAGCTCTGACAGAAGGATGAAGGATCAGACCACTCACAAAAGCAAAAGCAAAAAAAAAAAAAAAAGAATTGATTAGCAAAAAAACTACTAACACTGCAAAATATTTTGCTAATAATATTCAGTGATTATGCATTCTCTTCTTAATTTAAAAGCACACTTCATTATCCCAAACATAAACACACAAATTCAGTATTAAAGTAACATGGAAAAAGCCCCCAGATAACCTATAACAACTAAATCAGATCTATATTTTGTACTCAGTATTGAACAGCTAGGGTTTGAGCATGTCACTATTTGTGCTTGTGGGTGGATTATTAATTTCAGCCATATTACATACACTACTCACAATAAATTTTGGATATTGTGAGAGACTTAGTGGATGTAATACATACAATATTTGTTTCACTTTAGACATTTTGGGATAGGGAGGCAATTGCATTGGGGTGAGAACACAAAATGAGGTGTGTCTTTCCATGTAATGGTCTCATTGTGTACAGGTGTGCCTTATATTGGGGCCAATACCAAGAGACAACCTTTCTCAATGTGGCATCAATTTCAACATTCTGAGGGTATAAAAAGCTGGCATTGTCAGTAAGTCATTCCAAGTTAATCATTCAAACAGCCATGAACACACGATGTCACTTAATGGACAGGCAGCGTCACCAGGCCATGGTGCGCCTTCGGGGTGGTGGCAGGCAGTCAGGTGTTGCTCGCCTCAAAGTGTCATCAGCAGACTTGTATCAAGACACAGAACTACTGGCAGAGTTAATGACAGACCCAGGAGTGGAGCCCCACGAGTGACAGACCGCAATGATGACCAGTACCTAAGGACCTATACACTCAGACATCGTTATGCAACTGCCACACAGCTGTAGGCCCCTTTACGGATGTGAGGGGTACTAGGGTTTCCAGACAAACCATTCGCAACCGACTCCACCACTTTGACTAGAATTCCAGATGACCGTGTCAGGTGACACTGACACAAAGACACTGCCGAGAATATTTGCAGTGGGCGCAAGACCACGTGACGAACAACGCAGTAGTGGTCTACAGTCCTGTTCACTGATGAGTGTCGTGTCAGCGTTGCTGGAGAAGACGAGGTGAGCGATACGCTGAGGTCAACTTTGGTGGAGGAGGTGCAACAGTCTGGGCAGGCATCACCAGTCAGTGCAAAACAGGTTTGGTTATTGTACCTCAGATGCATCATAGAACCCATCATCATCCCCCAATTCCACCAGCACACCCCCAACTTTCTGTTCATGGATGATAATGCTCCGCCACATCGTGGCAGAATTGTCACAGCTGGACTTCACGAAGTTGGAGTGATTAATATGGTATGGCTATCAATGACAAGTTAAAGCAGAGACTGAATGATCGTACCACACCCCCACGTGACCCGGCAGAACTGCGTGTACTTGTGGAAGAGTGGAACACATTGCCTCAGAACAACATCATGAGGCTAGTCAGGAGCATGAGACATCACTGTCAAGCTGTCATTGTTGAAAATGGTGAAAACACCCGCTACTGACATTGTGTTATATGGGGCTATCCTAGTTATTGTCTACATTTTTGGGGTAATAAGTATTAAACTAATGAAAATGGTGTTTCTTCTTATACATTATTAGTCATTTCAAAGGGAACTTTTACTTATTTCATTCAAATTCAGAGCAAATAGTAAAAGCACTCGTGTAAATAACAATATCCCAAACTTATTGTGAGTAGTGTATGTAATGTAAATGAAGTGATTTTCATTGTGATACACTGAGCACAGCTCTGCATTTAACCCATTACTCCTAAAACACCTTTCATTTATTTGTGTAATACGTTAAGAGTGTCGACAGCTCTGAGTTTGTATTGCCTACACACCAGACACACTGTGAAGTAAAATCTGAGTAATTGGGAGGGTGCCACATAATATTACTCACAGCATCTCCAAAACTGCTCCCACAACACCCTTCCTTAAAGCCATGTATTTTAAAACAAATTTATATATGCACTTTAAACTGCACAGCATCCAAGTTTGCTAATATTTGTCATACTAAAGGGCATCTAAACAGAAATATTGCAAGTTACTCATGTGTCTAGGCCATGAAAGAAATATAGGTATCTTTAAAGTCAAGATTTACCTGTATTTGTTCATTTATTTATTTGAACATTGGGATCCTTGACTCAGAAACCTAACTGTAAAAGTGAATGTGAAGTGATTGTCACTGTAAAACACAGTATATTGAGCAGTGGGCAGCCATGAAAGGCACCCAGGGAGCAATGTGTGGGGGCGGTGCTTTTCTCAGTGGCCACTTAGCTGTAAATATGACAACCCAGTCATTTTTGTGGGATGTCAAAATAAGAGAACAAGGTATTAGTTTGAAGGTAAAAGTTACTTCCTGTGTCCATCTGACAGCCACTTATTTTTAAAAATGCAGAATGAATTTTGAAAAGTCATAACATTGAAACATTAAATACAAGTCTTTAAGGTAAAATGCTCACATATCGGCCTACAGAATGGGTTTCAGAGTAGACACCGGACCGGAGTGAAAAATATAGTAGTTAATATAAGTGGTGGGCTCACCTGAACAGCAATATAGCATTAACAAGTTTTCATGAAAAGAATTATGGGAAATAACTAGGGCATTAACAGAAAAGCCTGTGTGTCAATGCACCGATGTCAGAGACACACATTAACGCCCTCTTCAAGCTGAACACGGAATTTAACCCCTTGTGTGCCGCCCTTGGCCAGCCGGAAGTGGCAGTGAATGATGTGACGAGCATGCGGTGTAAACTGGTGTGGTACGGTGAGGTAAACACTTCTTCTCGACCTGCTATAACAGTCTTTTGGTTGTTGGTCTCCTGGGGTTAAGGAAGTTTGAACTGTTTCGGATTTTTCCAGTTGTGAGGTATTATATTTTAGTCTGAACTTTTATTTGATCTTTACCCACCTGTGGTGATTTCTCTCCAGCTCTGTGCTGAGTTTGAGGCTCTTCGTTGCAGATAAGGGTAGAGGTTTCCTGTTCCAGCTCTTACAAGCTTCTGCATCTGGTACCACCAGCAATTCGCTGCACTTGCCAGCCAGCCTGAAGGGCGGCACCACTGAATAACCTGCAATACACAACATGTAGAGACATGCGCAGGACAGTCAAAAAATAAGAAAATATCAGATCAGAGCTGCAGAACTAAAGTTCCACCAGAAAATAATGGAAAAAAGAACAAGCAAGTCACTGACAAAGCTAAAACAACCATGTAAATTTAACCTACAATTGCTGATTCACCCGATACTCAACTAGTCTGAAAAAAGTCGCAACGAAAAGAATTGTTAAAGGCTTTACTACTAATTAGGGAACATTGAAGTGACAGACTTGTAAAAGTGTACACAGCAGCCAATGGAACTGTTGCTGGTAATGGATCTTTATTAACAGCCATTAACCAGCTCAGTCATTTATACAACTCTGAACAATTAAAAATGAGGACATGCCAAACGACCCCAAACTTCTGAATGTTAGTGCAGTTATATCTTTGGTACATATAGTACACAACTGTAATATATTATGTACTGGACAGACTACACAAAAATGTCAAAATAAATTAATTATACATTAAAAGTGAATTAAATTAATGGAATAGAACCAGAATTTTGTAAAAACGTTCAGCCGACTAATTAGGGGGATGAAGTAAGGAGAAGGACACATACTTCAGACAACCTTATGGGGGAACACCTGAGATCTTTCAGCCAGTGTAATGATGCCAGGGAGGTGATGCCACTCTTGAAAGTTTTCCTCCTTGCTCCTCAACAAGCCACGCTGCGAGCCAAGCAGTAATTCCAGCGCTTTGTGTTAGTTTAAGCATCCCGCTGGGCGTGGGAGGGAGGGGCGCTATGTGGCGGTGACACAGACGAGAAAGCATTTCCCCCGGGTGTGCGACTGCAGCGCCGAGCTCTGGTGCGGACCCTGCAAGCTGCCAATAAGAGCCGCGGCAGCACGCGCTCTGCCTGTTATTTATAGCCTTTGATTAAAAACTGCGCAGCTCGCTGTGCGGTCCCACCAGCGGAGCAGCACAGTGAGTTAATATGATGATGACAGTTATACAACGCTCTGCTGGTACAATAACAACAACAATGCTGCTTCATTGGCAAGGCTGTGATACAGTAATTCAGATATTAAACCAGGATTATTTCATCGGCAATGTCAGCAGCATCCAGAGGTGAACGGGGACAGGAAACCCAGACCTGACCCAGACCAGACCAATGCTGGTGGTAGGGAAGGACCAAATGACCGCCAATTCAATCCCAATTTACTCTCCCTGAAACTACTGATTGTATAAGAGCATAAGCTACATTATATTACATGCATTATATTAAATGCATTCCTCTGTGAAATGTCTAGGTGAAAACATCCTTGTTTCAACCAATTACTAAATCCTGTAACAAATGACAAGGGCCATTTGAGCCAAGGTAGGTCATAGCAAGGGAAGATTAGCCCTTTAAATGAAAGTGATTGTTTTTGTCATTGCCATACACAGAAAGCTAAGCATAGGGTGGACACAACAAAACTTTTCCTGGACATTTAACCAATCACCCTGTTTGATTAGTCGGTAGCTATGAAAGGTGCCCGGGGAGCAGTATGTGGGGACGGGCACCTCACTGGCACCTTGGCATATCAGGATTTGAACCCACAACTTTTCGGTCCACTTCCTTTCAATTGCCTTTATTATTATCATCACATTATTAGACTGGCTATGAGCTCAGATGGATGCTGGTTGGGCAGAAGTATTATTCAGCCTTCATTTCCCAATGAAAAGGCAGAAGATAAAGCAGTATCATCTCAGGAAAACAAAAAGAACATCCTTCACCACACCTGACTGCCCCCTTAAGGTGTTCTATACCGCTCTCCTGAAAGCTTTGTGGAGGTCTTCAAGACACACTGGAATTTTGGTCACACATGCTCATGCTGGGGGGAATAGAGACTGGCAGATAAAGCTAAGCGGAAGGAAGAGTGCAGGGAATCACCCAGGGACTTCTGGTCAGGAACGGCGAGGTGCAGCACGCCCAGGAGGAAGTTGATGACTTCGGGGAAGAAGCGCTGAGAGAGAGAGACAAACTCCACAGCCAAGGAGCACAGCACCAGTCCAGCAGTCACGTCTTCCAGAGAGGACACCCGACACTAAAATTTAAAATGAAGGAAAACAGAAAAAAAAAAAATCTAGATTTTGCAATTCAGTTTTGATGCAAACAAATAAACAAAAGTTTCTCAGATGACCTGAGGCAGCACACTCGGTTTTTCCTAATTGTCATTTTTCTGAATATCATTAAACGCCGCACATTAACACCATGGCCCTGAGACAAGTGTCTCATAGTTACAAAGCCATTACAGTGTTTTGACTTCTCCTTACATAAGATTACGGTTCATTTTTCGCTCGGCCCGGGGGCTGTAGCGCTTTGCTATGACAACAACGAGAGTCCCACAGAGAAGGCTGACGTGTTTGCGCAGGTCGGAAACTAAGTGCCAGAGAGCAGGCGTGTTCTGACAGACATACAGTCACTGCTCAGGCTCCTTAACAAACAGAAACTGCAGGGAGGGAACGCTTGTATTACAGCTTCTATCCACAGGGAGAAAAGTCCCTCATGCACAACAACACGACAGACGATGGGAGATAATGGACGTGGTCTTAGGAGAAGGATGATGAAACCCCATGCAAGCATAAACACTCAAAAGGTCAAGCTGAGTGATCCCTTTCAAACAAAGTTAAAGATGAACCGGTTAAAGACGTTCAAAAAAAAAATAAAAAAAAATCAGACAGTAGATCAGACTTCTTTACATGAAAGGGGAACATGAAATTTGTATTTAAATGTGTATTCATAATAAGGCTTCTAGAATGAAATAAATCTACACACACACACACACACACACACACACACACACACACACACTAGGGGTGTTAGAAAATATTAATACAGCAATATATTGCAATATTTTACGTGATGATATTGTATCGATACAGGGACATCAAATATCAATATTTTTGTATAGAAATATAGTAGACCAGGTGGTGCTGTCGAGCATTTTCTTTAGTGAGGTCAGAAGGTGAGTCAGCGTGCAGCTACAACCTCCACAATATCTTGTGAATCATATTGTGACCAGTGCAACACACACATACACTTATTAATTCTGCACATATAATATGTATTCTGGACTGTTTCCTCACTGTTCTCAAGATCATTTGTACCCCACGAGGATTCCATTTTCTAATACATGCTCCAACAGTTGATCTCTTCTCACCAATAGAGCAGTGGCCAGCCATGACAGGCGCCCATGGGGCAGTGGTGGCCTAGCAGGTAAGGGAGTGGCCCTTGTGTGCACCGTGTGCTGTGCTGCAGTGTATCACAATGACAATCACTTCACTTTCAGTCTGGTTGCTTGCCTATTGTAGATTATACACCTGCACAAGACTGGGAACCATGTCCCTAGTGTGTCTGTACAGTTCTCTGGTCTTGGCCATGGTGGAGGCCGGTGTCTGACTGTTTGAGGGTGTGGACCGGTGTCTTTTATACAGATAACAAGTTCAAACAGGCGGCATTGATACAGATAATGAATGAAGGACAGAAGAGCTTCTTAAAGAGGTCTGTGAGGGACAGAATACTTGCTTATTTGTATGTGATAAATTCTCTGCACCATTATACAATATATATATATATATATCATACAATGTGATTTCCAGGAATTATTATTATTATTATTTTTTTTTTTTACACTCGGTCTGTCACAGTTAAAGTGTACCTATGATGAAAATCCTAACTTTTTTTGCTCCACTGTATGGTTCTGTGACCAATTAACAGTGAGAAAGAACTGAAAATAAAATTTTAAAAAAGTACCACTTCTACAGAAATGTATATTTGAAGCTTGGTATTTACTGTTCATTAAAATGTTTCCTTAATTAAAACTGTTGCAGCCATAGCAAGAGCTGCCCGAAACAAGGTCAAACACACACACAAATGGTAAATTGGTATTATACTCAAGAAAATGCAATGACTGCCACTCTGTCATGGCAACATCGCTCTGGGTGCAATCCCCAACCCACACACCATGGAAATACGGTTCATACACACCTTTGTGAGGGCCTGGCTGATATAGAGAAAACCTGGTGTTGTGGCAGGATGTTTGAAATCAGACGTGGGGAACAGCAGTCCTGAGATCTTCAGATATATGAGCTGTAATTACACAACCACACACATTCAGCACACAGCTGTGCTGTGAAACCAGGACGTGATGTGGACGTTTATGGGCTTTAAATCGAATGAAGTTGTGTAAGACACGTCAAGCCATGAGGAAAGTGAAGTACCATATCTAAGCCGGGGAAGGCAGCCCACCCTTTGACCTCTATTGTCTCTTCCATGGTGTGCATACTGTCGCTAAGCAACGTCTGCATGGTCTTGCATGCAGCACCGGGAAACAGCTGACAAAGGCCATACAGCTGCCTGGCAGATAGACAAACAGAGAAACAGTCAGCAATTTTCATTTTTTTTTTGCATACATTTCACTGTAGCCGGAAAAACTGGATATTGCCACGGCAACAACGACTGTTAATAAATAACAAGATAAAACATTGCACACAGTAAAACAAAAAGCTGATTGACCACCAAATGCACAAAAACACTTACGGGATGAGTTTGTTTATGGTGGACAGCTGAGGAGGACTACTGACGGCCAACTCTCCGACATACTCCAACAGAAAGGCAAACAAGTTCTACAAGACACAAGACACATCATGATAGAAATAAAAATGTGGGTTTAAAATATATGCCTGGCTCTGCAGGACGAGAACCTGTGGGTCCACACCTGAAGCTTCTTCTTGTTGCCAACCCCCAGACTGGGGTGGTTGCATTTGATCATCCTCTCCACTATGAGGCACTGGTTCTCAGGAAGATGCTCCCGCAGCATCTCTCTCAGCTCGCTAGTGCCCTCTGGAGCTACAAATGGAAATCAGCAACAGTGAGTTTTCTGCTAGTAAGGGTCAATATGATAGCAAATAATTATTTAGTCTTAACAACTAATACTATGCAGTGGCACTGGACATATTCTACTATTGTCTTACACTGAATAAGTCACACAACTTTTTAAAATGTTAAAATAATTTATAATAATAGCAAATAATAAAAACAATTGAGATCTGGTCTCTAAAATTAGATAAACTTGTGTATGGGAGAAGCAGATAAGTGGGTTTCAGAGAAGGGTTTACCTTTGAATGTGTATGGGAGTTCAACCTTGGCAGCTTCCTGTTGCGCTTTCTTCTCTTCCTCACTCAACATGCTCAAGGCTTTGTGATCAGTTTCTTCAACCCCTTTATCTTCTTCATCCTCCCTTTCCTCGTCCTCCTCACTACACTGATCAGAGTCCAGATCAGAGTGGTGATCATCATCATCATCATCATCATCATCTCCTTCTTCATCATCTTCCTCCACCAACTCCTCCTTTTCCTTTTCCTCTTCTTCTTCTTCCTCCTCCTCCTCCTCCTCTTCATTCACTTTCTCATCTGCTTCATCCAAATTCCATTTTCCATCCTTTTCAGAAAAATGAAATCAATTACAATAAAAAAAAATTAATCAGTTTAATAGCTATAGGCCAAAGCTTCCTAATGAGCGAATCATGTCCTACTGACAGACTTCCTTCACCATGCCTTTGCCCTTCATTACCTGATATGTCAGCATTTTCCGATCCTCTTTGTCTAGAATGAAGCCATCATGCAGGTCGTCTGCTGAGAAATGAACCTGTTTTTTCTTAGATGGATCCACCATATCACCCTGCATCCTGCGCAGTCTGTCTGCCTAAAACATCAAAGCACAGCATCATCCCCAATCCAAAGACATGTTAGACACGGAACTAGAACCCAGGAGATGATCAGTGTCTCATTTTACCTACACACTGTGTCATTACCCTTCAATATTTGCTTTATTATTGAGAAATTATCAGAGATCTTGTATAAAAATAAATACATTCTGACAATTGACCTTAGCCATAAGTATCAAGTGAAAAGCAATTCCGGAGACACGGTTTGATGTCTTTATTGATGGTGAAGGCACAGTGGCAGAACATGTACCTCAAGTTTCTGCAGACGCTCCTTCTCCTCCCTGGCTATCTCCTCTGCACTCTTCAGCTTCTCTGATGGCTGAGCCTTCATCTCAAAACCCAGCTCCCTCACCATCACATCATAATCATCCGACTGAATAGCAGGGACACAAGTGGAACATCAATATTTGATACTAGTGGTTACAAGCAAACATCTTGGAAGAGAACAATACCAACATTTTTCTGGTCATTGTAGTAAATCAAAGAGTCCACATAGAATACGAGACCTTAACTCTTGTATTTGAAAACATCATGTGACAATGTAGAAAGCGTATGGGTTGCGTCATAATGCATCGATATCGAATAGTGAAATTCAGTGAAGATTCACACATCTAATTATTACTACTTATTATGCTTAGCTTTTGTGACCAGCGTTTACATTGAGTTGGTGTTTGCCAACATCCTGCCTCAACAGGAAACATGTAGTGGGCTGCAGCAGCCATAAACAGATCCCAATGGATCCCATTTTATTTGCTGGATTCTGTGAGTCTGTTCGCGTTTTCTGCATTGCAGAAATCATAGCGCCCTTAATAGACCTATGTACTCATTGATAAAATAGCACAAGGGATAGAACCCACACGGACGGGGGTTAATTTATTTTTATTTCAACTCGAGTACTGCACTTAGTCCTGCTCAGGTCGTGGATTCCAGAGTTCATCCCGGCCGCCCACCACAGTAATTTCATGGATAAGAAAATCTCCTGTTTTATTCTATTGGTGCACTTTGTAAAATCACATAAGCTCTGTATCTCATTACCTTTGGCTTTTCCCCCTCATCTTTACGCTCTCCTTTAGGTGTTTTGTGGGCCAGCAAACCTTGGATGGTCTTCCAATCTTGGTCCAATTTTTCTGTCAGTACCTGGGATTCCTCCTTAAGTGTCTGACGCTCTCTCTAAAAACCAGACGTGAGAAAACAACCTCATTTTCAGTTTCTCATTAAAGACACACAAAACAAGGGTTCCCTAAAGGCTCCCTAAAGCATAAGCACCTTTTCCTGTTTGGTCTTGAGGATAAGCTCCTCAATGAGCTCCTGTCGGGATTTGGGCTTCTGATCCCCCTCCTCCTTCTCTCCAGAGCCTTTCTTCCGCAGCAGGCCGCCTCCACCACCAAAGTGTGACTCAGTGAGCTCGGCTGGTTAAATATGAGAAAAAAAAAATTATACAGACAAAAAAACAAGCTGTTCAGCTTTTTATAAGACAATAATAAAAAAAATGTACCTGACAGCAGCCCTTTCTCCTCTGAGTCACTGTCACTTTCCACTAGGTCATTGAGCTTCTCCATTTCACTCAGAGACTGGCCATAGTGAGTCAACTCCTCATCCTCATTCAAGTTATACAAGTCCTTCTTGTCATGTGTACGCTGAGGGTCAACAACAGGAATGCAACTGTTATTTGTTCTAAAATGTGGACTGCAGTTCTCAGAACAGTGTTCCTGTTAACCTTGCACAGTTATGCACATGTGAATACTGAAACAGAATCAGTCGTGAAGATCGTACCTGCCTCTCCAAAGCAAATCTCTGCAGGATTTTGTCCTCTGGTGCAATTTTGGCATCATATTCCCCAAATCTGCGGTCTATGAACTTGTTAGACTTGTGTTTTTGCCTGAATTCTTTAAGAAGGGTCTCCTTACGCTGAATAGTGAATAAAAATACAAGAAACTAGTTTGTTAATTAACACATACAGTACAAAGAAAAACAAATATAAAAAAACAATCCAAGATCATCCAGATTTTTCTCAGCCATCATTGTCTTCCTGCGGAGGCTGAGGAAAGTCCATCTCCCACCTCCTTTCCACACCACCTTCTATAGAGGGACTATTGAGAGCATTCTAACCAGCTGCATCACTGTCTGGTTTGGGAACTGCACCGTATCGGACCACAAGACCCTACAGCGGATAGTGAGGACAGCTGAGAAGATCATCTGAGTCTCTCTTCCCTCCATAACGGACATTTACCACATATGCTGCATCAGGAAAGCCACAAAAAAAATGATATATTACTGCACAAAAAAAAAAAAAAAAAAAAAAGATATATTACATGTATGTACCCGAAATAACAATAAAGCTCAACTTGAACATGATATCAGACAGATGACAAAAGCCCTCCTGGCAGGACCACCTTGGCCTCTGACTTGACATCCTACACCCTGCTATGTATTGGACTAAACACATACAATGTCTAATATTCATCTTGCAAATCTCTATCCATAAGTTCAATGGACAGAACCAAATTATGATTTACATAATGTGGTGAGGAAATACATTTATTTATCCAGAGCGACGTACAATCAGTTGTTACAGGGACAGACCCCTGCAGATAGTTATGGGTTCAGGAACAGTACTAACCTGTGACTTTGTGGTTGTCTGGTTCATGTGTGTTACTGCTAGGTCACAACCACCCTATACTGTAATAATATTAAATTTACAGCATTTATCAGATGCCCTTATCCAGAGTCATATACAATAAGTAACTCAGGGTTAAATGTCTTGCTCAGGGACACAGTGGTTGTAAGTGGGGTTTGAACCTGTGTCTTTTGGTTCATAGTGTTACCCACTAGGCTACTGCCACCACCCCACATCATGAGACAGTCGCTTCAGTTTTTAACCATGGATCCTGCAAAACCAGCAATTTACTGCCTTTTTTTTAAAAACTACTTTTTTTGCAAACCTCCACCACAAAAAAAACCTGTTCTACAGCCCCTGATAGTGACAGTGTTTCGCATGCAGTCACTTTGCATAGTTCTAATCAATAACGGAGAGCACGGGTGCTGAGCAAGAAAGCAGAAAATCCACAGCAACATCTAGGACAGCGGAGACACACGGTGCATGTGGTAGGGCGTCCAGGCCGTCACAAGCTACAGGACCAGGTGCTGTGTCTAACCCCAGCGGACACGGAGACACGACAGGCTGCTACTAGGCAACTAATCACCCCACCCTAATAACACCCCGGTGCAATACGTTACTAGGCAACTACCACACAACCCTAATAATACCTCGTTGAAATATGTTACTAGGCAACTACCACACAACCCTAATAATACCTCGTTGAAATATGTTACTAGGCAACTACCACCACCCCACAACCCCAATAACACCACGGTGCAATATAGGGCTGTGGTGGCCTAGCGGTTAAAGAAGCGGCCCTTTAATCAGAAGGTTGCATGTTCGAATCCTGATCCACCAAGGTGCCACTGAGTAAAGCACCGTCCCCACACACTGCTCCCCGGGCGCCACTGCTCGTCAAGGGTGATGGTTAAAAGCAGAGGACACATTTCGTTGTGTCACCATGTGCTGTATCACAATGACATTCACTTCCCTTTTCACTATGGTAAACTTGCAGATCTTTACAGATCTCTACAACCGGGTTCAAACTGGACCAATTTCTAGTAGAAGATTGTTAGAGAGCACCGAACCTTCTTGATGGCTTTGGTTCTGGACACACCGGGCAGACCCACGTCGTGCTTCGTCTTTCGACCGAGGATGTCGAACTTTTTCCGGTTGATTTTCACCTCGAACGGGTTGTTCTTGATCTGTGTGGCCGCTTTGCTCTTGCGGACCTTGTCGGCCAAGTTCTTCTTCTTCGTCGCCGTTTTGCCCATGGTGCTGGTCGTGAGCGTCACCTGCCTTCCAACATAAATACCCAACACATCCACACAACCACAGCAGACACTCAGCGCGTACTTCTAAACTGCTCTACCCCCAGCTCGGTCGTTATATAACATTCTTACCGAAGGTAGAGGAGAAAACATTAAAAGTTCACTGCGTCGGTGAACCCACGTTGCGCGCCACTGTGTGTGACGTCAAAGGTTAAAGTTCGGCGCGGGACTCGCGACGCGGCCGGTTTTGTTTGCCGCCCCCTTCCGTAGCCCTCCAGCATCGTCATCGCTAATGTCTTAAAATTCGCCAGAGTAGGCATTTATAAAAACGAAATAAAACTATATCAAATTTCTAAAGTGCCAAGAAGCCGGTAGCCATAACGATAATTATTATATTATAATAATAATAATATTATAATAACCACGTGTGTTTCGGGGACCTGATACATATAGTACAACACCCCTGAACAAACGCATGGTTTTTATGATTAAAACATTTCCTCACATCACAAAAGCATCTGATGTTTCTGATAAATGCTGTAAATGTAAAAGGGACATGTAGACGTGTTCTGTCCACTGCAGCGGCTGGAGAGGTGTTCCTATGAAGCTCCTGCTGGGCCTCCTGGATGGGCGTCATGGAGCCTCCTCTGGTTCCCTCGGACTGGTCCCTGCCATCATATGGTGGCCAGATAGTCACAGAGGACAGTAATTCTAAACAAAGAAATGCATCAATCATCTTCAACCAACACACACACAAAAGAGCATTTACTTCACAGGAGATATTAAATCATATTAAGATGCTCTGAATTTAATCTCAAAGACAGTGTCTGTACATCAAATGAAGATGAAACCTATTGCTGGTCTGGTGTTACTCAGTGGTGTAGATGTGAGTAGATCTACAATCTATTAACAAATTGAGTAGTAAATGTAGTAGAGATGTGGTTTCGCATCCTGGCTTCCAGAATAATTTTAATCCAGCCCTAAAGTCTGTTATATGCTTCTCCCTTTCATTCTCATGCTTGCAAAGACATAAAAAACATGGAAAGGCTGTCAGATGAAATAAGGTACAAGAGCAACTCAAAGGAAGAAATTTTATTCATGGATAGAAAACAAGAGTCCCATCAACAATGTAGATGGGGGTCTTCAAATGGTGAAACACACTGTTGTCTTGGAAATATGTCAGACATTCAGAGTGGCTTCAAAGTAGCTGCAGGCTTAAAACAGAACAACAAAATCTAGTGGCTCAAATAAAACTTGAAGACTAACTTAGTAATGTTATATAAAGTGTCAATAGGGTACAACATTGCAAAGGAGGGGGGGTATAGCTTTAAAATGTACAGAAGACAGACAATGCAAGCATAAGCATTTAATGCCGTGCAGTCCTTCAGGAAAGACATTATATGCGGTCACACCGAATGTCATAGTGGTCTGAAATAGTGCTAGTCACTGGTCCAGCACGGGCGTCTGCCAAACACCAACCACCGTGTCTGAGCGCAGTTTAACAGCAAGACAAATCTCACCTAAAAACACCTTTCACTTCATTTTCTGAGACCATTTAAGAGTACCATAGGGGTAGTCCCAAACAGTGGTATTCACAAGATCTTCACAGTGGTTTCACAGCTCACATAAGAACATTTGCACTGATTTAACCCCTCCCCATGGTTTTGGAGCAAACTATTCACCGTTTCTTTTGGCTTGAGAATACTCTGGATTTCCTTTACACACTGTACACACTGCTGCGTGGCACGCAAACCTGAACCTGAACCTGAAAATGTCAGGTCCCGGCTCGCGGATATGCGTTTGCCAGCCTGGAGCATGCTGGATTGCACTGCAACTCCAATTACAGACAGCGATCAATCTGCAGCATTGCATTTCCCCCGCATTAGAGCCCTGAATTCAGACTGAAAGGGAATTAGTAATGTCTAAAACAGATTTTTTTACATGATTTGGGTTTGGTTATGGGTTGCTGTATAAAATGTTATAACTCTGACATTACTACGATTCAGTTGAGGAGATTATCCCAGTATTAATGAAATAAAGAAGGCAACAATATGCATCTCTCATGTCTCTCCAGTGACTAAAAATGTCTATCAGACTCACCAGCAAATTTGAATTTTTTTTCTGAGGGTCCAGGTAAGGTGCAGCAGTTACATTTTTTAAAAACTTTGACCTTTGGGGAAAATTGAATCATTCTGTTCCCTCTTTACAGCCATCGGAATATGCGTGAAAGATTGTTTTCTTTCTAAGTCTTTTTGTTTTATTGTTGAACATGGTGCAAATCAAGACATGACCCTATCTTGTTCACACACGAGGATTGAAGGAAAAGCCCTCATTTGATCCCTGGAGCACCCATCACAAGGTAACGCAGACAGGATTGAATCTCGGCAGACATCAATAAAAATTAGCACCGTGCATTTTGTAATATGAAATTTTTTTAGTTTTTAAACAGGAATATGATTGCACCTCACCCAACCACTGTAACGAAGCAATTTGCACACCCCAATACAATCCCAACGCATTAGAGTGGTTAATCAGTATTAGTGATACACTTCTAAATCTCTTTATACGGTGTGGGCCAGAACAGACATGCGTAACAAGCCATACAACTGAACTTGACCAGACCTGATGCAGTCATTTACCACTAAAAGCCACTGACAAAATCGTAAGCAATTTTGACCCTTTATAAAAACAAGAATTATTGGCACACACTACAGGTGAACAGAGTAAGCCAAAAACGAACATATAAAACTTTTTAAATCATTGTGAAAATGACGACCATAAGCAGATTTCTAGGTTTCAGTCTTCTTTTTGTTTTTCTTGAGGAAGGAAGGAGTGCGGAACTTTTTCTTTTTCTTTGATGGGGATTTGCTGGGGGATTCGTCGCTGCCGTGGTCATCAGGGCCGACAGGCTCCTCCCCCTCAGGCTGTGTGGCTGGGTCTGCTTGGGCAGCTGTGGGTTCTTCTGCAAGGGCGGGGGCTTCAGAGGGCTCATCTGGGGTGAGGTCAGGGAGGGTCTGTCTCAGTGTGGCCGGATCGCTCTCGTCTTTAAAAGTTGGATCAGGCTGGGATTCTGAGAGGCAGAAAATTGGAACTAGTCAGCCAGGGGTCAATTTTGAACATCTGAGGGGAGCTTAAGATGAGCCACGTCACTCACACAAGCTTTGAAAATTATAATAATTTCTAATAATTATCTTTAAGCCAAAAATACTATTTGCCAAACATATGTAATTTAAATGTAAATATTACAAAAATATTCCAGAAGCAGTCCAGGAAAATGTTTCCCTTGTAACAAAAATAAATTGTTCACCTCAAGAAGCCTTAGGAATGAGCTGACTAGACAGTTTAATGATCAAATTTTATGTTTCATCTCTAGTCAAAATACAGTACATACTTGCTACAAAGCTCTAGAGAGACACAGGCACATACCCCTGTGTATGTCTGACTAACATTTCAGGGCTAAAGGCAAAGCTTCTATTAAAATAAGTATAAACTGACTACAAAGTCATTTTTAAAAAGCAAGCATCCTGGATAGGCAAAAAAGCAAACTGCTAGTCCACATTTTATCTTAAACCTGAAGAAGCCCTTGTCTGGAACAAAAGAAAAAGAAAGAGACATAAAATCAACATTATATCTTTGCATACATTACCCATTTAGCCATATTGTTTGGAGTTGTAACTGAGAAAGAGTCTAGAGATTACTAGGAGGTAAAATGTTGCTAGAGCCTTCTCAGTCCACCCAGCCAGTCAGTCAATAAAGCACCCAGCCTTCATTACAGCAGAAATCTATCTGTCTTGCTCTATATGTATGTGTGTGTGTGTGTGTGTGTGTGTGTGTATGTGTGTGCATAACTAGTTTAAGCCCTTGCTGATACAAATCACACATAACTGGCTGAGAGATTGTCTGAAAGGACACCAATCAACACACTGAAGCGGTCAGCGACCTAGCGAGAAATACAGAAGAGCGAGACCACAAAAATCAACCTAGCAGATGGGTTAGGCCAAGGGGAGGAGTGAGAGTGAAGCCATGCATGGGAGATTAGCGATAAACCACAAGCATGAGGTGGGGGAACAATACTTACTATGGCAACAGGTATTCTTTTGCATTTCCTTCTCCTGAGTGTAATGCAGCCACAAAGAAGAAAAAGCACAAGTAGAAAAAAAAATGTCTATGCAAGTCAAATCATAGCCACTGTGTTAAAACAAAAATCACCGGAGGAAGGGGAGGAAAAAAAAAGAATGGGCAAGCCATTCTTGCAAGAACCCCAGAGAAATGAGAATGAGGAAGTGAATGAAGAAGACCAAAGACAAGTGGTACATTGTGTTTAAACACAGTCTAATCAGATTACACCTCGCAGCTAGCATCAGGAGGGTGTTGCCATGAACCATACAAATATGATATGATTATTAATATTTTTCTTTTTTTTTTACTTTTTCATGAT
Source organism: Denticeps clupeoides (assembly GCF_900700375.1). Classification (NCBI taxonomy): domain Eukaryota; kingdom Metazoa; phylum Chordata; class Actinopteri; order Clupeiformes; family Denticipitidae; genus Denticeps; species Denticeps clupeoides. The sequence continues at coordinate 14,813,087 of NC_041709.1, read as the reverse complement.
TAATGTATTGTAGTACATTCAGAGTAATCTATATACTGAAAGCACAATTTAATATGTATTTATTTGTGTGTCCTTTCGCAATAATTGTCATTTTTAATATGAAGAATACAAATTTTAATTGTATAGGTGTAATCCAAATGTAATAAAGACCAAGTGGACCAAGTTTAAGCCAAATATGGGCATTTAAGTTAGACTAAAATGTATATATATTTAAAAAAAGGCAAGCCTCTTGGTCTTTTATTACCCACACAAAACAGTAATACCTGATTGTTAAAACACATTAAGACACAGACGAGATTCAGAGCATTGCTTGAGCTGACCCGTGAGGCACAGCAAATGTAAAACCAGGAGTCATGCTTGAAGCCACCCTAACTGTCTGACCAGACATACCTTCCTCGGCTCGGACTGGAGTGCTGGGAGGGGTGCGAGTAGGGCTCTGACCTGTCACATCTGCCTCTGGATCTGAGAGCATGAAAAAAAACGTGTGAGGAGGAAAAAATATAAAAAATAAAGAGAAAAGACAGGGGACCTAAAACCACACCACAGTGAATAAATAAATGCATCCAAACAGCACATAGAACAAACAGTACAGGAAATGAGAACCACCAAGAAGAAGACAGCCAAGGCACCTTCACCTCAGGACAACAGGCTCCACACATTGCCTGTTCAGAAAAGGCCCCAGACATCATTATCCCCTTTTTATTAGTGGAGATTCATGAACAAACCCCAGCAGATGACATTGCGGTGTCAGGGAGTAGGAAGGAGTAGGGAGGAGTTACTTTACCAGCTTAGAGACCAAAAATAGTACCACAGGATTCAAAGAGAGTTGTGTATGATTGTTTTAGAAAAAACGTAGGGACAGGAATGCTGTAGGGAAAAGGAACGGGACATGGTTTGTGGGGGTACAGCCCTGGGTTACAATGGTGGGAACATATAGGGGAGAAGACGAAACAACCCCACGAAAAGAACATAGCTGGCAGAACTGAGGTATTTGCAGGTAGCTGGAGGTCCCGAGTACCTGGAGCTTCCCGCTCAGCCTCAGATTCCTCCTCAGAGGCCAGCTCTGTGTTGGTGCTCAGTGCTCGCAGCACAGCACAGTGAAACTCCTTGTGTGGGGACTCTGATGGGCTATGTCTGCCCGAGTTTGCACCAGAGTTCTGGCTGGGAACAACGGAGGAGGACGAGGCTGCAGTGCTCGAATGATCCTCATTTTGCTCACACCCCTCAGTTTCACAGAGATGCAACAGGGAGGAGTTCTCTTCAACAGGGGATGAGGAAGATGGACTTTCACATGTGATTTGGGAGCTGGCAGACTCTTCCACCTGTTCTGGATGCAACACAACAGTTTCTTCCCATACGCTGTGTTACAGAATCTCAGAATTTCAAATGGAATGGAACTAACACAGCTCCTCATGTTGAGAATGAAAAAACAACAACTGTGGAGTAAAGAAAAACCTACAGAGCAGACACTGCAGTCCTTGTCTGTTCCAGCTCTGTGGTCGGTGGATATAGCATGAGCCAAGGATCATGTCCTACCTTCAGGGCCTTTCTGCTTGAGCTCCACCTCTTTGCGGTATTCCTCCAGCTCCTGATCTGTCAGCTTGTTGAAGGGGTTTGGCCCAGTCTTACTGACGATCACCTTTGGCTGGTACTCCTTCTCAATAATGGCTTTGGAGGCAGTCACCAGTTCCCCCTACATGCAAAAGAGGGAAAGATGAGATTTAACAGTTACATTTTTTTCCCCCATAACATATTTTGAATTCAAATTAATAAAGGGCATGAAGTTCATTATCATAATAGCAAACAAACAGTTAACAAAAATGAGAGCCCATCTGCTTCTTGTTGACATTATGCAGAAGGTATGAGTTATTAAAAAAAAAAAAAGAAAGAAAAAAAAGGTATCCCTACCACAGATAATGTCATAATACAGAGACTAAAATATGATGGGTAAAAATGGTTTGGTAATTATGTGGCTCATTCTTCCAGTATATGAGTAAGAATAATTTCTCATCCATCCATCCACAAAAACACATGGAAGGAATTGAGACATAACGCTGTATTCTTTGTGGCACACATTTTCTTTTAATATGGTATTATATTATTATTTTATACTGTAATTTTACTGAACATCTTTATAAACCTTGATTGGACTGTTGATTTTCATCGTAAAACAACAAGCATGACTGAACCACCAGGACCAGGAAAAAAAAAAAAGTATGCTACAGTTAAATAATGACAGATATCAATATCAACAGAGTACATTGTACATTTACATTTACAGCATTTATCAGACACCCTTATCCAGAGCGACTTACAATCAGTAGTTACAGGGACAGTCTCCCTGGGGCAACTTAGGGTTAAGTGTCTTGCTCAGGGACACAATGGTAGTAAGTGGGATTTGAACCTGGGTCTTCTGGTTCATAGGCGAGTGTGTTAACCACTAGGCTACTACCACCCTACTACCACATCGTACGTTGTCACATGAAAAACTGAACTAAGGATAAATGCCATTTTTCCACCTGAGGCATTAAAACATTTTTTAAAAAGTCACGGAATTCACTGAATCAATGGTGAATAAGTGAGAAGAGTGAGAGGAAAAAGGACATTGTGCTGAAATGAGCACTGGGGTTCATATAAAGATTGATATTTACAATGAGGATATGGAACAGAGATTGAGAGAGAAAGAGGAAAGGCACAGTGAGAGCACAGAAGAGTGCAGTGTGCAGTGTAGGGAGGATGTTATAGCTAGTTATGTACCTTTCTAATAGACTTAGCAGGGCTATAAGCCTGTTCAGACAGATCAAGGCCATCGATAGTATCCGTACAATCAGACAGCGGGGCATCCTGCAATTGCAAACCCTGGTGAAGGAGTGCATAACCCAGCCATGTCAAGTCTCACACACCAAAGACAAATGCCATACATGACATGCACAGAGCAGCAAATGGAGCAGGCTGAGAAACAGCAGCAATCAGATGGTCTCAAGAGTATGTATTGATGTAAAAGCAATCTTTCTAGCCCCACCACATCCTTTTACTGTAAGAGCACATTTTAAGCAGTTTAGCACTTTATTCTACACGAGGATAATTACTCAGCAAAATAACCGTGCCTCACAGATTTACTGCAGGATTCCATTTTGACATCGTTTTAACTCATTTAACTAATAGTTACAGCTAACACATGCACTGGCATTAAATGGGCTTGAAGCAGGTCATTGCAAATCCCTCCCATGCCACTTGCTGGGAGTGCATCACAACCATGAAACAAACCACAGTATGCAAACTCAACTGTATCATTCACCATGTGTTGAAGAGAGAGTGAAATCAATATAAAATTGGCTACAGGGCCCTAGTTAAAACACTGCACTCAGAAGTATCATGAGAGCCCATCTTTTTGGATATGCAGCCTGTATCAAATAAGGAGATGGTGATATTTTTCAGAAACGAGCATGCACACTTCTTTGCGTAAACTACCACATTTCCATGTAAGAAACCAACTACAATGGATCAATCAGCGTTGGCTGCTGGCCCAGCATTCTGGTGAGAGCTAATGAACACGCCAGACTGAGGAGAGCAGGCAGCTCGATGAGACTCATGCAAACTCATCTTTCATGAAGCATGAAAGCCATCTGGGCTGAACTGAGGGATTACTGTGAACACACTGCACTCAGAAAAGGGGGAAAACAGAATGGCACAGCCAAAACTAAAACCAAACCCAACTGTAATGAACACAACCCAGGACCCTGAGGTTACGTGGGAGTGGGAAGTTACCTCTATCTTGTACTTACCTGCCAGATTGTTCCCCTCTGTGATCAAAGAATAATGTCAAGTTAATAATGTCAACTCAGCCCCCCTGAAACTCTAGGTTGGCGACATGTGAGACTCACCTGAACAAAGGAACGGTCCACAACTGAGCCAATCAGCACCTGGGACTGTGGTCCGGCTGTTTTAATATCCTGGAGGTTCTGCTCACGTATCTAGAGACATTTAAAAGAGGGTGTTGCGTTTTGTTGCGCCAAGAGGATGAACAACCAATGACAAATAATTAAACGGGTTCTGCAGTAATTACATTTCTCTTAGCCACTTCTGATGAACAAGACAAATAAGTTTGTCCCAGAGACATTCAAAAACTCCCCCCCCCAAAGAATTAGTCCAATCATACCTCATTCATTCCTATTAATAAAATATTGTGTGATTTCACATAAATGGATGTATCCTATCATTATATCATACATACATACACACAACTGGGTAAAAGTCCAGTGGAAACACAAAGATTTGGTCTGAGTAAAGGAAATTTACTGATGTCACTTGCTTTTTCAGTCGGTTTCCATAGAAGCAGCAGCTAAGAACAAGTAATAAATTGTAAGCATTGAAAAGAGCGTAGAGCGTCCCACCTTATTACGCATCTCCTGAACCTCTTTGGGGTTTGTGTTGAGCGGGACAAACTGATTGGCCACAGCAGCCTGTCGAAGCCCCTCCTCCTTGGTCCACTGTAATCATCATACAAGAGAGATTGAAACAAATCTGCCAAAAAAACAAACCCTTGCAGTGATTCGTACAACAGTGCACCCAGGCACTGAAAAATAAAACACTAAGACAGGCTGTATACAGAAATATGATGACATGCTTTTTTCACAAGAAGGGGTAAAAAATGTCTACAATACACAATGTAAATAAACACATCATAGAGCAGTGAACCAATGATGATGTAGCTCCAGCTGTTAGGGGGCAACAATCTATCAATTCATTTAAATTTCACAGTTCTGGTTTCTATTCGAAAACTAATGAACACATAAAATGTTAGTAATTGGGGCTGTCATTCTGGACATGCCTTTTAATAGAGCACGAATAAGAAAAACAAGGGCTACGTACGCTTCCTTCCTCACTGAGGCTGCTAGCGTCACACAACCACATCATTATCATTTGTTCACTATCCCTTGATGGCCTGATTGTAAACTAATGAAGATGTCTCTTTATTTGTGTTTGAATTCTGGTGCAAGTATACTGCTATTCAACAGGGAGGGGGAGGGGGTAGTAAATGGCAAGGCAGGTCAGCGGGGCGCTATTGCCCCTCCTCTTCCTCCTCCTCCTCTGCCTCCTCCTCTCATCATCATTGCTACCCGTGCTGTAGATCATAAGACAAAAAGAAAAACAGACACAGAGAAAAGAACTAAAGGCACCACAGGATGAGAGACTGTGAGGGTGGGAACGGGAAGGAGAGTGGGTGGGGGGTGGTGAGGTGATGATGCTGGCTTACAAAGCAGGAGTGTTGAAGCAAAGTGGATGTGAGGCACAAGTTTTTTTTTTTTTTTTGTCCTTTTTGTAAACATTAAAAAAAAGGACATACATACACACACAGGTGTACGAACACACACAGACCCATTCCTTTGTAACAATCTCTCAGTTTGGCAGTAGATTCCAAGGGGTACCCCAAACAGAGAAATAGAAATAAAGGCAAAAAAATACAAAAGGCCCTGCTATTGTTGCAGGGATGCTGCTGTTACAAATCAGTGATACGGATACGGTAATGCATCACTGCTGCAATCTGTGTTCCCCAGACAACTTTTACTTCAAAAGCTTGTCACTTCCAAACTGCCTGTCAGCATCTTGTACCAGCAGAGAACACTACTCGTGTATGGTGCATTTAATATCTCTGGCTGTGTGATGTAATTTAAAGTAGACGTGCTGCATATGGTACCAAGCATTCACAGAACTGGTCGTTTTAAGGAGTTTGGGACTGGAGTGTGGACTGGAATCAAATTGGATCATCATGCTATTCCTTGTCCATTTGACAAAACAATCAGAAGACTAAGGTCTTCAGAAGACTCTTTCTGAATCAGTCACATACGATGATCAAATTATTGTTATTAATCTGAGGGGGATGCAATTGGCTGGTAGGTGTATATAATACATGCAAAATTGAGATTTCTGCCAGACCATGAAAAGTGGACACTATTAATATTAGAGCTGGGCGATTGTGCAATCGCAAATAGTGATAACAATAAAATTCAGGTTGATTTTGAAGATCAAACATTCTGTTTGGCAGCACATGATGCCATGGTACCAGCTTTCAATATTCATCACAATTTTTCTGTTATGGCATGTCATTTTGATTCATATATTAGAAAGCAGTTATACAATATAAAGAAAAATTTGAAGGTTGTGAATATGTGCATGTGTGTTCTTATAGTTTTCTAAATGTATTATGTTCATACATTTTATTTTGCTTTATATATTAATAAAATGTTGAACTCATCTCTGGTTTCCAGAAGCAATCAAACTGATTAAAATGATTCAAAATAAATAGTATTGGAACTAATGGAAAATAAATACCATGACCAATTTGCCATATCGCCCAGCACTAATTAGGATTTTTGTTCATTTCTTCTAGATGGTATATGAATCCACAATTATCCAAATTCATTAAGATGAATAATGTAAAATGGGAGTCATGATCAGCAGAAGCATCTAAACTGAACCTGCATGTTAAACATTATCATGTTATTTCACTAATGCTGGGCAAAAGCCTAGAAAGGCTGAACATAAATCAAGATTAAATATATTAACATTTTGAACGTAAAGCTGAATGAAGTCAAGCTTCCTTATGGGGGCACTGAAGAGGGAAGAGGGGGGCAGATGGGATGGACATGTAAACATGAAATACTCACTTATCACGAGTCTCACAAAACAACACTCGCACTCTCCCACTAGAGATAATTTTTGAATAGAATTAAGATTTTTAAGTCTGTTCTCATTTAAAAAGTAAACTACTCATGCTCGGGAAAACTTGGGAGCATTTAGAAATAAGAAAGAAAGAAAACTTGCAGTAAACAGAATATAAGCCCACACATCAATGAAATAAATAACAGTAGAAACACCAAGGCAGTTTGGGATATGACCTGGCATAAAAAGAAAAAAGCAGGCAGCGCTTTCCTACCAAAAGTATAAAGATATGGAGAATTATCAACCTGCATTTGCTGAACAGCTTGTATTTAAAAAAAAAAAAAAAAAAAAAAAAAAAAAGCTCAGAGCTCAGGTGGCAGAAGGGCCAGTTGTTACTCCCTGGGGTCACAGGACAAACTAGGTTTTAAATAAAAATATGCATGATTTTTGAAAATTTTCAATCAGACAAGTTACTGAGCAGATGTCTGCACACCCTGATTAAAAGGTCAGATTATCTGATTATGCGGGTTTCACAGGCGTCCTGCTTCTTCATAGCTGGATTAAGTACACACATTTTAAATCTTTTTAAGTGTAAACCATATATTATGACACGTCAATCCACAAAATAAAAAAATGATTTCTTAATTAGGGTGTGCTTTGAAATGTGCCAAATTGGCTGTTTAATTTTGTTGTTCATACACTGATCAGCCAAACACTGGCTATACCACCACTTATTATTGCGCAATTCTGTACAGCCAAAGAATTTGATGCGTTAAAAAGAAGACATTTGGTATTTACAATGTGGGCCTAGAACAATTTGTTTTTCAGAACATCTCACGGATAACATACCTGTTTATCCGGACCAGTATTTTTGCCTGTTTTACACAAATTAACTGCATCCTTACAAAGTATACTGAATATCAAACCCCTAAAATATGCACTGTAATGGAAATGATCACTACATATTTTGGTTGATCAGTGTATGAAACATTTTTTTCATTATTATGTATTCAAGCAAAATAGAGCCCCTTAACTGACCTGCTCCAAAGAACACTACAGCTGTAGGTTTTGCAAACTAAATTCTCTGAAGATCAAATTACGGTCCTACAGTTATAAGGGTAAAAAAAGAAAAAAACTAAACCACCACCAGAAAACGAGGGGAGGGGATCTGTAAAAGCAGCAGTGGTTAGCAACATCATCAAGCCACGCCTGCTCTGGGCACATGCCACAACCTACTGGCCTTTCAGGACAGTACTCACAATGCACTTGACTATTCATGCAAAAACGGCATGCACTAGGCAGCTGGAGTGGGCACCCTGAAGCCCTGCGTGAGGGTAAAAGGGGGTGAGTTTTGCACTGTGACTGATAGCAGCAGGAGGGAAGAAGCTGCCTTATAAGAGGTGGAATGGAATTTAGCAACGCTGCCTGCTCAAAAAGGGACAAAAGGTCAGACATGAAGAATTTAGATGTTGAGAAGGAGAAGGGAACAAAATGTGTAGATATAAGGAAGGAGTCAATTAAGTCTTAAGCAGTCACAGAAGCATACTTGTAGAGAAGGGGAACGTGGAGAAATGCCAGAAGAGGACGCCTATTTGGTCATCCACTGAATTACTGAGTACAGATGCTTGCATCAGGGAAACTCAGGGAGAATCGGTACCCTATAATTAAAACAGGCCTCATGGTGCCTGCCAGCTGCCCCAAGAGTAGCAGTACGGTCTATGAACAATAAGGTAGGCACAGACCAAGCAGTTGGTAATACAGCTTGGCACGCAGACACCGGACGAGAGAGACTGCAGCAAGGGTTTGACGTGATCGTGTGTAATGTTCGTCCACACCTTAGTCTTCGCCTTGGGGCTCCCGCTGCCCGGCCCTTCATCGTAAGCCTCGTCAGGCCGGCCCGAGTTGAGCCAGCGGGTCTTGTCTCGCTGCTGCCTCTGAAAGCTGTGCTTAAGAGGAGAGCGCACGCTCGAGTCACTGTCCTCGGCGTATGAGTAGCCCGTAGCTGAGGGGGGGATCTCTACGTCACTGTATTTTTTAGCCTTGTCACGCAGGGCTGGACAGCGGTAGGGGTAGCCTGTTCTATAGCCCTATTGAAAGGAAGGGGCGAAAATGGAGATTAAACCAGTTTAACCAAGAGGTTGTAACATCATTATCCAAAAAAAAATGAACCTAGTAATCAAACATGAGTTTTAATGTAGAGAGAACAAAAGGCACAGCAGTCCTACCAGGTTATCAAGCATCCTCATTAGAGCCTCAAATTCCTGCTCCCCAACCTGCCACTTTGGATGGGTGCTAGCCATATCCCCAGTGGGCTCAGGGCGGCGAGGACGAGATTTGTATTTGCTTGGATCCAGCATCACTAGATTATCTGGCCCACCAGCACTGGCCAGAGTGCGTACCTGCAGACATACAAAAAAAAAAAATCTGATCTGTCTTGCAACTTAGAACCTCACGCAGACGAGTTTGTTTGACTCGCTTCATATATTTTTTGTGAAATAAAAACAATACCTGAATCTCACAGGCAGTGACAAGATTGTGGATGTAGTAAAAGGCTTCCTCCACTGTCTCCCCTACAGACACTAGACCATGGTTTCTTAGGATGAGGACCTATAGGACACAATCACGTGATGGAGCTTTTCATATTTTGGCACGAAGAAGTAAAAAGTTTGTGAATATTTCTTACACACTTTATTAAACTTATTATACCTACCTTGCTTGTAGGGCCCAGGTTTTTCTGTATTAAGACATTTTCTTCCTCATCCACCAGTATTCCATGGTAATCGTGGTAGGCTATTTCCCCCAGGGACAGGGCCTCTGGTGAAATGGGCAGCAGGCCACATTTCATAGCTGACACCTGCAGAAGAACAGACACAGAGACGATGATTCAGCTGCAGAGGTGGACCACGTTGCTGATGTTTCGTTATATAGTGACCAGACTAAATCTCTCCACCTCCACTGGAAATGAACTAGGAAATTATTACTGCATATATGCTTTTGGAATGCACCAGTCAGTAATGACAAATATAGGTATAACATAAAAAAAAATATATCAGAAAGAGCAGGGAGCAGAAATGAAACCATACTGCGGCTCCAGCAGGCGTGTGTATGTGCACTATGCACTTGACATCGGGTCTGGCAGCATAGATAGCAGAATGGAGAGTGAATCCAGCCTGGTTGACGCCAAGATTTGTGCTGCCTCTGTCCACAATCTCCCCTTGAAGATTGATCTTCACCTGTGGAGTGGATATGGAAGTCCGGTTTTAACCCTTCAACCTTGGTCAAAAATCCACTTCATGTTCTCAAGGCAAATCTACAGCCTTGGCCATTTGCATTCAATGAGCATAGTGACATGTACTCTGAATGTACAAATCATGGCATAGATGCATAGAAATAATACAGTTGGGAGGGTTTGTGGTACAACAATAAACAGTCCAAAAACATCAGAGTTCAAGCAGACCTACAGCTCAGATGTCCAGATATGCAATTTAGCCCGTTATGTAGTCATAAGGGGCTTTATGTTCTTCTTGAAAAAACGACTTCTGTGTCTGTGCCAAACATTGTGTTTGGTGAATAGCATTGATCACACCATTTCAGCCTCTGCCCTCCTCATTATCTTTTAAAACTACACACACTGAAACAGCACGATCAGGCAATATCTCAATGTGTGACTGGCTAAAAGTAGCCAGCCTGGACCATAGCTGAATTTGAGAAAGAGACTTCAGATAGAGTATTAGGAGACCTATATAAAAGCTAAAAGAATGTTATATGGGTAATTTACAGTGAAAGATATATTGGTATATATTGTAAATAAACGAATGAATTATGAATGCTTTCTTTCTTTCGGTAATTACTCTAAAAGCATCTCCCATTAATTCAACTGATGAGGCTGGACTTACCAGACTGGACGCAGTGACCTCACTGTATAAGAGTCCAAAAGGGACTATCAGGAAACGCTCCTGTTCAGAACTCACTCTCACCTGCAAGCCAAGAGCAGAAACAGACAGATGAAACCAAAAACAGGGCCAGGAAATTCAGAGGCGCCACAGCAGGTGTTCAGGGCTACCTGCCAATCGGCATTCCACACTGCAACAAGCTCAAAAAATAAGATCTAGAGGTCACATAACAGCATGTTCATACTGTGACAAGACAAAACAGATCAAGGACTGAAAGTGCTTAATTTACTCCTTGTATTATTTAGTGTGATTTTTTTTAGTGTGCAAAAGCACAAAAATCCTTGAAAACGTTTTTCCTTGTGTACGCATTTCTCTGCAGTGGAGGAGGTTATAAATGTCTTCCACCCACACAGCACTCTGGGCTGTTTTTTACTCCAACACCGCAATGGAAATATTCCACTGCAAGGACTCAAATCCCTTAAAAATGCCTGATGCTTCTCTTCGAAATGATACACTGGACTGAAGGAAACCATAAAATAGGCTCATTTAAATTAAATAAAACAAGAGAATAAAAAATGGCAGCATAACTGAAAACATGATGCAGTCTAGTGTTTGGTGGTTCAAGGGTGACTCACCGTCAAGTGGTTGTAGATGAGCTGGGACCAGCCAAACAGGTCAGCCAGTCGGTAGAAGGCAGCCAGCTTACATCGTAGAAGTTTCTCCCCCTTTTCATAAGCAATGGAGTCGGACCCACGCAAATCATTCACAGGAGTGACCATACCGAGACCTGACAGGCGGGCAGAGATATTGCAGAAATTTTAGAATTTATGAGTTTTAAATCATTAACTGTTAATACACTAAATATGACATGCATCTGTATCATGTCATCCTGCTATTGAGCAAGTGCAGGATGTCCTCTGTGGAAGAGCAGGAGACAACAGCTTCACTATAACAACAATAGCTGAAAGGAAATATGTAAACATGAAGGAATGAATAACTAAGTTGACAGAAAAAAAATAAAATGAAATAGGCAATCAAACAGGGATTGTCTTTTTCAGGTCCATGGAAATCTTTCCTACTTATCTCTCTCTAGTCACTGACCTGAAAGCAGATCAGAGTGTCTGAGAGGATCAGGTAATCGTATCACGTAGTGTCATGTAGAGGATAGATTGAAGGAAAACACACCAGTAGCAGTTGCCAACTTTATATGTGGCAATTAGACTTTTTTTTTTTCTTCTAAAGGAAACTCGAATCTAAGCCAGAGATATTTGACTTGACTTCTGGTGACAGCATCATGGCTTGAATCCTGTCCATATCACTAAGGAGGAGAGATGGAGGTCAGTATTGCAGATTTGAAAAGTCAGAAGGACCACACTCACTCATGTTGAGGGCGGCCATGCCCCCCTGAGGAGCAGTCGGGAACATAGTGGGCACACTGGTTGTCATAAAGTCGGCAATCTGCTGCAGCGCTAGCAGGCTCGTGGGAGTCTTCCCCTTCTTCATCTGATCTTGGATCAGTGACTCCAGCTCTTCACAGAAGGCCTGCACTCAACAGATTGAAAAGGTCAAAAGTCATGAATACAGCAGGCTGACCTTCAACCTGTTTAAAATGAGCAATACAAAATCAGTTCTGCAAAATATCTTTAGGTCCACAGCTGGAAAACATGAAGGAGGACAGGCCTAAACAAGTCTTCAAGCTAACAAATTTCACAATTTAGGGTGGGTTATCTAAAGAACTCATCTACAAAAAGAACCCTAAAATGAGCTTTGTCCATGCTATGTCTGATGATGCTAATACGTCACAACAACCTCAAGTCCCTGTAGGTAATGTTCCACAAGGAATTTTAAGTGTTCCCTAGATAGGTCTTTGTGTGTGAAAAAAAATGACCAAAAAGGTTCAAGGATCAAGATGATCAGGCAAAGAGTAAGTTCAAGTCCAAGTAGTCTATTGTCATATGTACAAAGTACAATGTACCAAGCACAATGAGATTCTTACTTGGGTACCCTTTCTACAGACATATTGGACATCTAACTCATGACTGCTGTCTATCATTTCTACCAGAGTCTCTAATTCCCAAAAGGCCTTTCCCTCCCTTAATTCTTCCCTAACAAAAGCAGTAATTATACAGGATCATCATAAGTCAGAACAGACTGCTGGAATCAGTCTTCTCATATTAGTGCTGAGTGGCAGAAATGTAACAAAAGGATAGAGGGGAAGAAAAAAAAAAAAAGTTCCATCCATCCTTTCCTCTACGAGGTCACACCAGGGTGGTATTAATGCTGCCATTATGCTGCTAGTGACAGTGCAGTTTTGTAAACACAGGCTATCAATGAACACAGTATACCAAGCGTGGCAAGTGGTTGCTGAGAACCGGGCTGTGTTCCCTGTTACCCTTCACAGAGCTGCATTTCACCCCGAAAGCTGCGAGCTCACATTGACTGGGTCGCCGTGCCTCGGATCAATGGAGGCACTGTTGGGTCTATAGAAACAAAGTCATAATAAATAGAGACTCCTGCTTAAATTAAGCTAGTTCACTACCCTGACCATCACAAAAAATATAATCAAATAAAATATATTTGGCTCAATTTTCAGTATCAAATAACTACCCTTTTGTTGATGTCACAATTTTACTGGTGTTTGCACTGATGTGACCTATGACCTATTGCTGCAGTGTGCAGCAATATCCTTTCTGTACGATTCGCTGCTTGAAAATTTGTTTCAGTGGTTTGTAAAAGTGCTTTCCATGTTGTAAATTTAGTTTATTAACCATTACTTTTTTTACAGCTCTTATAAAGACTCTATATAGCCTGCAGAATAAAACAAGGAGAAAAATACACAAACATTTTGTTTATTGCTAATAAAAGTTTGTAATTAATAATTTAATTCATTTATTGTGTATATAAGATTGGGGGGTCCAGGCTTGTTACGACACAGGCAGGGGGATTCAGGGGAAAAAAAGGTTGGGAACCACTGGTTTAAGATACAGAATGAGGAAGTAGCTCGTGTGAAAGCTGTAAATCATTCATTTGGGCTCGGTCCAACTTTATACTTTTATTTTTAATAATGATTACATCAATGTTACAGGTGACAAACAATTACAACAATTCTCTTAAATCATGATTAAAAATAGGTGGAGTCAAAGTATGAAGTGTCAAAGTATAATTTCTAAAAGAAATGATGTGTGAAAGTGAAAGTGCTGGAGTAAAGTATTGGAGTTTTATGAAGTGTTGTTATTGTTGAGAGAATTTTGCAGTTTGACTGACCGGACTCTGCAGTATCATGGACACCCGCTTCCTCTGTTCCATCATGTTGAAGTCCTGCCGCAGGTCAGGGGCCATGTTCCTCTCGCGCTGGTACTCCGGGCTGCTCTCATCCACGCGGTCAAAGTAGCGCTCCTTGTGGGGTGGGTTGGTGGGCGGGGGGGCAGTCACCACCCCTACACCTGAGTCACCGTTCATCCTGCTGTCAACTCCTAAGGCAAAAGGGGTCAAATTGGTAAAGGTTAGAGGTCAATGCTTAGGGAACAACTGCAATACAGAACCACAGCCATATAAATATTTGTATATATTTCAAAACCATTAATTAATAGTGCAAGCAATTTGATCAGTCATACAACCAAGAAAATTGGAATAAAATATTAAGGAGGTCAATACTTTTCAGCTTTAAAACAACAGACCAAGAACTCAGTCATACATTTTACTGACATCTCCTTCCTGCCAGGTCATGTGACCACTCACAGAAAGCTCTCTATTGATTTCCTGCAGCGTGCCCTTCCGCTCTGCCTGAATGCATTCAGCGATGCCTAGCAATTGGGTGACAGTGCTGCCGGATGTCACTCCACTACCATTCACATTTAAGGGGTTTAAAAGGAACATGATTCTGAAGAGGCTGTTTAAAAAGACATCAGCTCTATAATATGAGAAATCACAAAATCATTGTAGATATATGTAGAATAATTATTTCACAAGTACATGATGATTCCCATGCATGTTAATTATAGCTGGCTACATTAGTTGAATGTATTTGCACTGAATATTAACAGATGATGAAAAATCTAATTTATGCCATTTATCTAGTTTGCCTTTTTAGGTTTTTCATAATATACTGTAGATAATATACCTCATTACCACTCTTCCATTTTTTAATATACCCAAGTACATGACATGACCATGTGTCGGTTCAGGGCACTGAGCAACACGAGGCTGATCTAAAGTCAAGCTTTAACCGATATCCAGCTGCCGGAACCCAGCCTGCATAACAGGACCACAGAAGTAAAGTCAGCCTTAAAAACAAAACAAAAAAAATAGGTTTGAATATATTCAAGCACTTTGGTATTTAAAAGAGATCAGCTGTGGGGAAAAGAAACTCACATTTCAAGCAAAAATGTGGGAGGACTGCAAGTGCATCTGTGGTCATAATTTGCTTTTCAGACTAGCCATTAAGAAGAGGAACAGCAGCACTCAAGCGAACAAAAGAACCATTAGAGCCTGAACAGAGAGAGAGATGGACATCAGGAGAAAGAATCTGAGCCAAAAAGACAACAAGGCACTACTGCCATGACGACCAAAACGCGGCCTGAAGTATGCAGGGCTCCTGACAGAGAGGCAGAGTGACTCTGTGATCCCAAAAGCTCCCAAAATGCTTATATATTTCTTCCATAGACAATTTTTACAGAATGGAAAATTATATTTTCAATAAAAACATGTACAACAGACCCTCAAAGATCTGTGACTTGAGGTTTGATGTATGAATGCTGGCCAATCAATGTGACAGCAGGTCCAGGTGCCACTCAAGACCCAGAAGCAGGACAAGGCTGCGTACGGTTCTTTCAGTCGATTTTTGTGAATGTACTCAATAATTAACAAAACGTTTCAAGGATACGGATGCCATTCCTTTATTTGGTTAGCAACTCCTGGTTGTACGGAGTACACCCAAAAATTACGAAGTAAAGTACGAACGCAAGTATATCAGCACAAACGTTAACAACGCAACTCTTTACAGATATGCATATGTAGCTCACAGCAAGTATATTTCTGTCTTAAGAAGGAGTGTTGACTGGAGTGTTGCCCTGCAATGCTCAAATGCTTAATGGCCTCGCAGCATTATGGGGGAAAGTGAGTGTGAGTGATGAGTTGTTGTCTGACTCAGCATTACTGATTGTCGCTGGCATTCCCACACTTACAAAAGGCATTAAATATAAAGCAGGTCTCCCTCTAAGGCAGAACAACACCTGTACTAACATTCATGCAAATATTCTAAAACATTTACATTTAAAGCATTTATCAGACGCCCTTATCCAGAGCGACTTACAAATCAGTTACAGGGACAGTCTCCCTGGAGCAACTTAGGG
The DNA here is from genome assembly GCF_900700375.1 of Denticeps clupeoides. Lineage (NCBI taxonomy): Eukaryota > Metazoa > Chordata > Actinopteri > Clupeiformes > Denticipitidae > Denticeps > Denticeps clupeoides. Next base: position 14,797,180 of record NC_041709.1, on the reverse strand, counting down.
TTAAGTGTCTTGCTCAGGGACACAATGGTAGTAAGTGGGATTTGAACCCGGGTCTTCTGGTTCATAAGCGAGTGTGTTACCCACTAGGCTACTACCACCCTTTTTACTTAGGGTTCAAATCCCACTTAGGGTTAAGTGTCTTGCTCAGGGACACAATGGTAGTAAGTGGGATTCGAACCAGGGTCTTCTGGTTCCTAGGCGAGTGTGTTACCCACTAGGCTACTACCTACCCTAAAACAGACGAAACGTGGCGGGGTGGGGAGCTTTTTAGAACGAACACACAGCCGAACACCACCCTTGTCCTCTCTGAAGCGGAGAGCAGGAAATAACTGAGGCGTTGTGTAATAGTATCTCCCGCCGGGTGGCTGCAGAGGCCTGCGAGGGAGGAGGGGACGAGATGGCCATTTGAACCATGGAGTGCATCTCTGGCCTTCAACAAAAATAAATCCACCTACAAGGTCACATCAGAGTTTTTAGTTGAAAAAAAAATACTTTCCTATGCACACAGTCCAAATTCTGCTTCATTGCTGATCATTACAAATCATTTAATTTCATTATATCATGGTCTATTTCCATTTAAATTTACAGCATTGATCAATCAGTGGTTATGGGGACAGTCCCCCTTCGGACCCCCTTCTTACTCAGAACCTGTGGTTTTGTGGTCTTTGTGGACAAGCACATGTTATCTCTTTACCAATCAAAATGGAATTACATAAATACAAAGAAATTGCACATTTGGATACATACAAAATCAATCTTTATCAAACTAGATGTTTTGTGCAATAATTGCTGGTATTGATCACAATACTTTGTCTCCATAGACACCATTCTGACATCAATTCATACAAAAAGCATGCAGATGGCCCATCTTCTGGGTTATGACTTATTTAAATGTGAATTTTAGTGAGAAGGAAATAAGACATCCTGCAATGTTATTTCATGACTGGATGCAGCTTTGGGTTTCCTCCTGAACTCTTGGTTGAAAATACCTCCACTATCAGCTCCCCCCATCTTAATGAACTGTGTAGAGGAGAACAAACTGGAATCACCTAATCTATAGAGAATGCAATAGAGTGCAAGACGAGACAAAGGATTACATGCAACACACTCAAAAAAGGTTTGTCAGCTTTCAAATGAATACATTACCAAGGACTGCAAATCTGCAGATACCACTTTATCCACTGTGTTCATCTGTTTAAGAACCACATTCTGGCAGCAAATTAACAGACGCAGACAGAGTAACAGATTTGTAAATAGAACCTAAATTCTGGAAGAGTTGGAACATTACTTTGAAATCACAAATGAACATAGATAACATACCATGTTTAAACTGAAAAGTTTATACACAAAATGACCTCGAATTTGATGGTTGCTAGAGGTAAAACAATACAGTACAATACAATACCTTCTCATTCAATGTGTTTTCTTTATTATCATGACCATTTACGTTGGTAGATTCTCACTGAAGTCACACGTGGAGTTCTCACTGAACACACGTGGAGTTATGTACTTAACAAAAAAGGTGAAATAACTGAAAACATGTTTTATATTGTAGTTTCTTCAAAATAGTCGCCCTTCGCACACTCTTGGTATTCTCTCGATGAGCTTCAAGAGGTCATCACCTGAAATGGTTTTCCAACACCTTTTGGCCTGTGCTGTAGTTTACGATGGTGTAGCATCTCCACTTCTTTTGAAAACAGACATCTGAGCATCAAGGTTACTGGTTTTGGGATTTGATCCCATTCATGCCTGATATGGGTTTCCAGCTTCCTGTTCGTGGTCATCTTTGACTCATTTGGTAGACCAATTCAGCACACATACTATTCTCTGACAAAACCATGCTGTTGTAATAGCTGCAGAATGAGGTTTTGCATTGCCCTGTCAAATTTGGACTGGTCTGACCACTTTCCGACAGACACAGGAAACAACTGCACCTCTGGAATATGTCCAAAAATGGCTTCCTAATTGTGCTTACAGACTGTTTTCTAGAAGTATTCCTGAGCCAATTTTGTGACATGATTAGCTATTATGTCACAAACCCAAACTAGATGTTCTCCCAGTTCTCCCAGCTTTAACGTTCTAACTTTTTTAGCCATTAGTGCAAAGTTTTTTGAGAATTAGCTAATTTAGTGGGAAAAGGTGTACAATTTCCCAGTTTAAACATTTGTTAAGTTATCGGTTATCTGAAAATTAAAATTCCAGCAAATTAGTAGATGAAAATTAATTGCAACAAACACTGATTTAGCTGCTAATTGTTTTCCACACACAAACACACACTGATACACTCAGACACAGTGACCGATCTTTCTCAAGTATGAAAAAGGGGGTGAATGCAGTTCAAACAGGTCTTAATTACAAGTCACTTATGGACCTGAAGCAGCTTAAACAGAAGATGAAAGGATGTTCTCTCCTATAGGACAGGTAGATTGAGGTAGATGGAGATGCCCCCACATCCAGATACATTTGTTCAGCTGCATAATGTCCATCTGCATAATGTCCTTCTATAAAACTGGTAATGGAAGGTTTTACTTTTGGTTTCAACAGTACTGTTTTTGCTCTATCTATTAAATGATCAAAAGAGAAGAGGACCATAGCCCAAATGTGATTTTTTTTTTTCCACCAACCCTGAAAAATAAATACATAAATAAACAATTCATGACATTTTTCATTAATGTATTAATTTATGTTATCCAAAAGGAAATGTAAAGTAATAGATGGCTTGCCAGAAGTAACATTTACTGTGGACTGATGGCAGAATGATGGTTCCAACATGGGCCCTTCTGTTGTGGTACAATGGGACAGCCCTGTCCCACAAATCTGGCCAGAGCAGAAGTGAAAATCTCTTCCTGTGGAGGGATTTTCACCAGACCAAATGAGCTCCTGCTCTGCATAAATGTTTTATGAGAACTTAACAGTGTGCTAGAAAACAATTCAAGCCAATTTTGTGCTACACTGCGGTACTACAATATGACTTTTCATTAAAACAATAAAAAGGTTTGTGAACACACTCATAACCATTGCAAACATTCCCGCGCAAGAGATGCCACTCATGTTTCACTCAAGTATGAAGAGGTATTTCGCCAGCTACGATCACTATAGAAACAAAGCACATCTCCATGGCAACCTGGGGACAGCCTTATGCATTACATAACACTGCAGTGCCCACACGAAGGACCTGGCTTGTAAAGATATGAGCAATGTTATTTCAGGCCGTCACAGCAACTCGAAACAGGTTGGTTAATGCATGCAGCACAGATGGGTAAACTCTGACCTCAGACTCTCTCAGAACATCCCCGTGGACCTTCATCCTGACTAAACATTCTCAAGTTACAGTTTGGTCAAGAAGTGAGCGGGGTAAGAAACATCTGGAAGCTTCCATAGGAATCAATGAAGTTCCATCAATCATAGCAGGTCCCTGGAGGAAAGAGGCCTGAGTGAAAAGCCTGAGCTGATTATATTATGATCAAGACGCACTGCGCAGTTCCAGGCAGGCTTTGGTCCATTTTCCATCCCCACAGTCCCTCGGCCAGAATGGGCCATGAGGAAATGATTAGTGTGATGAGAAAGGTCTGGCAGAAAGAAGATCTTAACCAAAATATGTCTCACAAATCACAAGAGCCATTTTGATATGAGAAAAAGAACATTTAGAATGAAAATTAAATGAGTTCACTATTATTCTATGGTCTTACTGTAAAGGTGAAAGTCACAGATAGAGTCAGAATATGCACCCGGCCAAGCCGTTCAGCATAAATGGGCTGCCGACACCATTCAGGCCAGTTCCCACCAAAGCAAAAAAAAAAAAAAAAAAAAAAGACCAGCCTTAGAATACTAAACTTCTGCCAGCATAGAAATCTCTTCTAAGAAGGACTGCTGTGAGACCCAGTCAAACCCAAGACCCTCTGGAAGAATCATGCAGATACAAAGAGAGAAAATGGGAAAGAACAAAAAAAATAAAAATAAACCCTGTACATGAGTTACAGAAAGACAGACATCCAATAGCACAATAGGCACACTGCTGGACCTGTCCGTCCAACATTAAGGTTTAATGGGTAAATGGAGTGAATGACTCTCTTTCTAAATCCTCTATAATCTTTAGCAGTGCTGTCTAAGCCGTGTAAGTAGACTATTTCGATTGGAATACACCCATCACTAGGGCTGCACAATATTGGGGAAAAAAATGTGATGATGTTGATTTTTGCAATAACGATATTTCTTGCGATATAACATTTCCCTAGAGAAATGCTTTTAAATTTATTATTATGAGTTATTTTTAAAAATCATTTATATATGTAATGATCATACTTAAATAAAAAGGTAATATATATTCATCTGATCTAATTAAATCTAATTCAGGCTAAAAAGAAACAATGTCAAGAAAGTTGCAAATATTTAGACTTAAACACATAATGAATGACTTAAAACCCTGATTTCTTGTTTGCTGTTACCATAGACCTGCCAACACAATATGAATTGCTTTCAAAAATTACTTTTTATTTACATGTAACAATACACTCATCAAGAGTGTCTTAAAACCAGAGCATCTTTTAAACAAAATATTTCCTTGCCTTGCCTGTTTTTTTATATGTATAAAAATATTATTAAACAATGTGTACAGGCCTTAAATAAATTGGTATATAGTGGAAACACTAACATAGTCAACATCCACATAAATAAAAATGTATATTAACATGTAAACATTACATGGCCTGGTGTAGCCAATAGCATTATATCACCTACTTGGGAGGCGGGTATAAAGATAGTAAGCGCCCATCTGATGCTTGGCACATAAATTAATGCTGCGTCCGAAATCGCATACTGCTTGAGTAGGTACATTTGAATATGTACATACTGCACTACCGTTAAAACAGTATGTTCTATATAGTATGAATGAGGGTGTGTTGATGTTATTTTTTACATTTACAGAGGGCATTTTCTCACAAGTGTAATTTAACCACATTGAACAACGTTCTCCTTAAGGTACTTACACTTGAAAAGGGCCGTTTCCCGCCATGTTTCAAATATGACACCGCCTCTCCCGCTGCCTTATAGTAGGTCATCCGGGTAGTTATCAGGCAGGGCACCAAACAGGCTAGGTTATTACCATGCGCGTGATGCGCTTAGTAACTCCGGAAGTTTACTGACCAATTTAAGACTTTTAAAGGATCTGATTTTTTTTTTTTATTTAAGGACAAAACCAGGCTGCCATGGTTCCTGTTTTAAAGTAAGCATGAGAAAAGACGTCCGCAACAGATAGGTTTGTGTTCTTATGCAAGACCAAACCCAGAAAACCAGCCGGAACATCTTATGTCAAATCTGGTGTTTTGTCCTCCCCACAAGAGAAAAATGGCAATAGTCCGATTCAAATTACACATAGTTTGAACAGACATGAAATTTTGAATATTTATACTGCTCATCAAATAACATATAACATATATTACAGCATTTATCAGACGCCCTTATCCAAAGCGACCTACAATCAGTAGTTACAGGGACAGTCCCCCCTGGAGCAACTTAGGGTTAAGTGTCTTGCTCAGGGACACAATGGTAGTAATTGGGGTTCATAGGCGAGTGTGTTACCCACTAGGCTAACCCATCACCAATCAAATGCTGTGGGCAACGACAGAGCTCATACCTTTAATTTGCATGAACACACAAACACATGTTGTACACAAGTGCAGGGATGGGCAGAGGCTGGTCATTTAACTTAGTGTTGTCACATGTCAACTATGAAACTATGGAAGGTCATTCTCTAAACTGAACAAGTAGCCTTAATTTAAGATCTTTAGCATCATGGTTCAATAAAACTTCAGCCCACGTATCAAGAAAGCTTGCAGTAACTAGCACTGAAAAGGACTGACGTGCTCCCACTTGTGTCCACACCATAAACCATAGGCATGACACAGTCAACTGACTGGCTCAAGTAACACTTCACGGTTTTTAGGAAGGAATGCACAAAGACAAAAAAGGAGTAACTAGAAACAGGAGACAAATACCAAGTAAGAACTCAGGTTGCCTTGCTTTTACTTATGAAAACGCGTAACATGAAAACGCGTAACATGAAAACGCGTTAGGTGACCTTCAGAGCACTACTATAAAATACATGCACAATGCACCCATTTCAATTATACAGAAATGTGTTAATGTTTCACAAAAAACATGTAAAATGCCGCCTCCATAAATCACCCCTACACTTGCCCTACCACAACAAGCCAATGGAATCAGCCCGGGAACACTGGGACGTGCACATGCCTCCAACACCCACCGACTGCTGCTCACACACGAATCGTGCATGTTGCCAAGGGAACAAGCACAAATCACACACTGGTTCTAGCTGCATCACCAGGAGGAACATCCCACTAGACCTCTCGCAGGAAAGATTCTGGCTGTCTAAAAGCACAGTGGATCGGAAGGAGGGCGGCACTGGGAGAAAGTGAGATGAAAGAGGGTACTAGAGGAACGCAAAGTAAAATGAGGAACACATTCTTCATTTCTCCAGGACCAGTGGGGGTGTGGATGGAGTAGCGCAAGAGTGAGCGTGTGCGAGGAATCTGGGGTGTTTGTTTCATTCCTAAACAATCACGAAATCCAGGGAGTTCCCCTCACACATTTGCCTGATGTTTGGCTGCTGTAATCTTTATGGCCACACCAGGACTCACTCACACACACACACACACACACACACACACACAAAACGACAGTTCTACAGGCACAGGCTTAATGCATCTGCTTTGTAGGACTTTACAAAAAAAAAAAAAAAAGGGACGACCCGTTTGAAGATCTCATCCTCTCATCCCTAATGCTCTTATCAGGCTCTGTAGTGTCAAGCATCTATTCATTTACGGCATTTAGCAGACGCCCTTATCCCACTACAATCAGTAGTTACAGGGGACAGTCCCCCCTGAGACACTCAGGGTTAAGTGTCCTGCTCAGGGACACGATGGTAGTGGGTGGGGTTTGAACCTGGGTCATCTGGTTCATAGGCCACTAGGCCAGTACCACCCTACAGTACAGCGTACTCAACATACACTGTACAAGAAGCCATTAGGACAGATTTACCAAGTAAACCTACCAAGTAGCTACCTCAATCTACCAAGTAAACCTGAATTCCAATAGAAAAGTACTAAATAAAATGCACTCTTACATATTAAACAGAAAATGCATTGAAATTAAAGACGTCACAACATTACATTAATGTCATGTCAGCAGTAATGCCGAAAATATAAAAACATGAAGTATAATGGCAATATTCTATAGTGTGTATGAACGATCAAGTCGCATAGAGTCTTAGAAAAGTCTATTTCTATTTAAAGACATTAACGACCAATTCGGTTCATCATAGATTTTACACCCACAGCATGCACATGGGTTTAAAGTTGAGAGCTGCAGGTTTTTTCTTTTTTTTTACTGCGTGAAAGAATACAAACCAAAACACCGCCTGGCCTGGCCTGGCCTGTCCTGTCCTGCCATCAGGACGCCTCCTCTCGCCAGAGCCGCTCCGGCCCCGCGTCCCCAGTCACGGCCCGTCGACTACGCGCGTTGCCGCCATTAGGGGACACGGGATAAAGAGCAAGCTGCCCCCCTCACGCACGCCCCTCTGCGATAAAGCCACCGCGGCGACACCCGCCCAAGCATACCGAATGCGTTTCAGAAGCGCGTCGCTTACCCCTTTTTTCTATTGACCGGAACGCGGGCTCGGGAGGGGGAAGGAAAGGCAGGAGCTCGACGGTCAAAGCCGCTTCTGAGTCGCTATTTTCGTCCGCCGCCGCACCGCTGTTTTGAAAAGCCCTGCCCGTGGCCCCGGCGTGGCTCCGCCCCTCTCTGCCCTGGCGCTGGGGCGCGGCAGTACAGGGGCGCGCGTCAACACCGAGCTCTCCCATTGGTTAATGGCGAGCCCCAAGCCCGGCCGCATTGTAGCAACGCGGCGTCCTATTGGACGCGCATGAAACTCGGGGCCAGTTTCATGCGCCCCGAGTGTTTTGCTCCTCACGAATGACCTGGCTCAGCTACAAAAGTATCCGAGCGTCTACTGAACAACAGCACTAGTAAGAAGTTGTCTTTGAAGTTGTCAGGGAGATTCGGGGCCGAGTAAATGGCAAAATCGAGGTTACTTTGCCGCTTGGGAGATGAAGCCATTAAAACCCGTGGTTTTCTTACATTTTCCCTGGCAATATAACTGATAAGAATGTCTTCGGTATAAAAAAAACTGACTCGGTCCAGACGCCCGTGGGAATGTTTTGAGGTCATGTGTGTGCATGGTGCCTTCTAGTGGTGTGACACCAGAACTCATGGACACGGACATCTACTGGTTCTTCAGAGCAGTTGTTCCCAACCTCTTTACCCTGAAGCAGGCCCCTTCAAACCCCAATTCCTTCCCGCAAACACGCATTAATAGCACAAAATGATTTATAGCATATAACTTTTATTCGCAAAAAAAAAAAAGCTGCAGTTGTAGGTTTTAGCTCTTGTTCTTTTTGTTTTACACTGCAGGCTATATAGAGTCTATATTAGAGATGTAATCATCTCAGACCCAAGCTGACTGTTATGCTGTGTGGTGCATTTAAATAAATGACAGTCAGTGTTTTTACTGCGCCATTTCCATTCAGCCATAAAACAAATTCACAACATACAAAACACTTTTACCAATCACCAAAACAAATTTACAAGCAGCGAATCAAGCAAAAAGGATAGGAACTCTCCTAGGCGGGCCAACCCGAGCCAGACTAAAATAAAGTTGAATATGAATCCGACTCGACTCTGTCCATGATTTGCAGCTCTAGTCTATATAGCATGTGGGATTATGCTGAGTTTTGTTTATCCGTGTGGGTGTGTTGTTGTTGTTGTTTATACATTTCATATTTACAAATATATTTTGCTAACCTCAGCACAACCTACGACCTCAGTTCAGCCCCTACGACCTCTGGCACTCCCCTATATACTTGGGGATGTGGAGTGTGGTTTTTGTACTGAGGGAAAGCATAAAGCTTCTCAGGTCCTTGTTTGTCTGGCCTCAAACAGTGAAACTCACAACTGTTCAGCCTCACCATGAATCATAAGCGTTTAAGAGACACAAAACCATCCAAGCCATTGCTCAACTAAAGTGCCTATCTTTACTTGTCTAGGCACTGTGGTATACTCTACTTTTCCTACAGGAACTACCAGAGGAGATCCAAACAAAGACCCAGCAACAAATTTGGGGCAAATATAATATACTACTGGAGCTGAGAGGCCACAGACTATCACAAGGCATATAATTATCAAATAATTTGCTAATTAAAACACCATATTAATGAGTAAACATTAAATTACCTAACAGAAGGCAAATAAAGGCAAAGTTCCCATGAATATCTCCACACTTTTATTATCTAACATCTCAGCGCCGAGGTAGTGGTACACGGCATTGACTGCATCTTCACTGAGACGATCCGATCCAGGGAGAAAAGGTGCTCTGAAGTGAAACAGCTGATCAGAGGTCAGGAGAACGCTGTGCTGAGTTCGGCTGAGTCTTCAGTCATCCGAATGCGGGGGGAGATTTTTGGTCTGAAGACCAAAATTTCAAAAGTAACAAAAAACCATCTAGACTCTTAGGCTATTGCCAGAGTTTCTTGTGGCGACGTGGTTGCGTAAAACTCCCGTCCAACAGGTGGTGCTATGCAGCGGGCGGGTCGACAATAAAACGCGTTATGAGTTTCGTCGTCGTGCTGCCTACGTCACCGAGGTTCAGGTTACCCTCACGTCGAGGAATATTCTCGGTGTTCGGCCCGCTGTCTCCGGTGTAGATTTACAGGTAAAAGGCTTTGAAATGTGTGGGGTTGTCTGGAGGGATAGAAAGGGATGCGTGCCTGGTCGGTTAAAACTAAATTACGGAGTCAGGAGCCTCGGGGTGGCGAAAGTGGGGAAATGTGTGGATGTAAATAAAAGAATCGGGTCTTTTCAACCGAACACGGACAAGTAGTGCGTCCGAGCACAGGCGCGTTGCGTACTTTTAAACAGCTGGCCAACGTGGACGTGATTTGCGCCAACTGGTCATGAGCAGGAATATGTATTCTGTCCCCAAAACCGGCTTCCAGAATCGATCACGAAACGAGTGGTTGAATTTAATGGCGCTAATCTGTGTTGAACATAATCAATCATTGGATCATAAAGGTTTGTGGATGTTTGTTTTTTTCGTGTGCTCTACTAATCGACATGACCCAGCCGTTCAGCGGATCCCTAAAATGTCTTATATTGGATTTTAGAAAATTAAGGCCTTAAACATAAATTTTTTTAACGAGCCAAGCCTTCAATCTGTCAAATTATCCAATCCACAAGTGCAGCGCCGCTCCGATATCGGCGATATCAGATCGTGCGATTTCATTAACGGTTTATATTACGTGTACATGGACTGAAGCGACAATAAATGACAATATATAATATAAACAGCCGACTAAACTGAGAGCCGCTGCGCAGTCCGTGTTCCGGACTGGAGTCGGGAGCGCAGGGTAGAGCTGCAAATGACCTCTGCTTTCCTTAAACTTGCAGTTTTTCCACTACAAAACCATGAAGCAAAATATTTTCTTCATGTAGAATAGTCGTGGAATTGGCATTGGACCAGGGACCACGTCACTGTATTTTCCAGGGAGCTGCAGAATTATTATGACTATAAAGGGGAGTTCATTTGGTAAATTAGATGAGAGACAGAGGTGGCAAAATGGGTTATGAAGTTACATAACCCGACCATGTTGTTTTCTGTAAATGCCTCATTCTTTTACTCAGCGACAGGCCACTGAGCAGAGGACAGACATGGTCTGCATTCCGTGCATCGTCATTCCAGTGCTCCTCTGGGTTTATAAAAGGTTTCTGGAGCCCATAATCTACCCATTCATATCTCCAGTTATCAATCGCTTCTGGTCAAAGAAAGCGGTTCAGGAGAGTGCAACGAGTAACGCAACCTGTAAGGTAAAAGTATGACTTCTTTTAAAAATTACTATTGTTTAAGAACCCGAGAAGCAAACAACAAATTGTATTATATTGGAAGACAGCATAGGCTAATAAAAGCATTTCACTGCATATCATACCAGTATGACTGTGTACGTAATTTGAAAATTAGAAAAACATTTGCACTGCAGCTTTAATAAAAGGTCTTGTATAAATGTTTGATTGCAATGTTTGTGTTCTGTTCCTGCTCTTGAAGTAATATTTTAATATTACTGATCCTTGATCAGTTTTTAGTGTACACCATTATTCTCACACTGTGCAGCTGCTGTTTATGTGTGTGAGCAAGACTCTGACTGCTGTGCTTCTTGTTTGGTTTACCTTAGACGGAATGCACTGCAAATGCTGCAAATGGAGCAGCAGCAACAACACCACCAGATAAAAAAACTGATTAACATTCCACAATTATGCATTTACATTTGTCTGTATGGTACTGTGAAAACATTTTAACATTCAACATGTTGAATTTGTCTCTGGAAGTTACTGAACATACAGATGCTTAGGGTTTTTATGTAATTTACTGATATAAAAAATTGTCCTAATTTGTGTAGAGATGGTGTCGAAAGTATATTTTAATGCTAGCAATAAATTTTAAATTATAACACATGAATGAATACATTTGAAACACACCTGGCTCTAATTCATGTATGTTTTCTCTCAGTTGTTGAAATTTAAATATTATGTTCATATGTTGTCTTCTGCTTTAATATATTTGTGTTTCAAAAGGGTTATAACTATTCTGTAATTCCATTAAATGTTTCTTATTCAAATAATGTGTGAAATCTATTTATCAATCTGTCTGTTCACACAAAGAGTTACCTCTGCAAAACTACCTAACAAAGTTATGAACTGGGCAGTGGTGGCCCTATCGGGTAAGGAGGCAGACTCATAATCGGAGGGTTGCAGGTTCATATCCCAAACTTCCAAGGTGCCACTGTGCAAAGCCCCGTCCCCACACACTGCTCTCCGCCTGTCATGGCAGCACACTGCTCACCAAGGGTGATGGTTAAAAGCAGAGGACACATTTCATTGTGTCAACGTGTGCTGTGCTGCAGTGTTTCACAATGACAATCACTTCACTTTTTTTTTTTTTTTTTTAAATCTACCATTCAATGATGGTTCAGTTTTTTTTTTTATTGAACAGATCAGTGCTTTATTATGGCATTTTAGGATTACCACAAGTCTAAGCCATGTAGATGTTGGTAACCAGAAAATAAGAGAGATATGGATGACTATAAAATGAAAGATCCTGTGGTTGGTTAAAGAGTTCTGTTCTTTGACACTAGCACTAAAGGCTGAAATTTGCACTCCTGTAATAAAAAATGAGAATTTTGCTATGTGTTTTTATCCTGCCTGTGTCAAGGCTGCAGTACAGCTGTAAATCTTTTTTACAGTTTTCAGGTGTATTGATTTTATAAGTTTTCAAATGCTTTTATTGACAATTAAATCAAGTTTATGCTAAGAGTCCTTGGAGTTTGTCAGAATCTTGAGGATTGACCACAAGTTCTCAATTGGATCAAGGTCTAGGCAGTTTCCTGGCCATGGACTCAAAATTTCAATGTTTTGTTCCCCAAGCCACTTAGTTATCACTTTGGCCTTATGGCACGGTGCTCTGTCATGCTGGAAAGGGCATTGTTCTTCACCAAACTGTTCTTGGATGGTTGGGAGAAGTTGGAGGATGTTTTTATTCTTTATGCATGTCTATGTTAAGGTAATCATGGTAAACAGAGAAAGAACAATGCTCAGTCATCATGACAAAATGATCTCCAGCCTTGTGCTTGTCAACACTCTCACCTGTAGAGTGGAGAGGATCACTGAAATCACTGAGAGGATCTCAGCAGGTACTTTTGTGGCAGGGCTGAAATGCAGTGGAAATCGTTTTTTGGGGATTAAGTTCATTATCATGGCAGAGAGGGACCTTGCAATTCATCTGATCACTCTTCACAGCATTCTCAAGTATATGCAAATTAACACGGAAATAACGAAAGCAGCAAACTTTGCGAAAAACAGAATTTGTGTCGTTCTCAAACCGTTTGGCCACGACTGTACATGCCTCACCACTCCCATTCTGTGCAGTGTGTCAACTGTGTAGCCTCTATGAACATGGGTACTGGCCATGGTGATCTGCGCCGTACCACTGATGGGAACATTCCCTTACTTTAATAACAAAAAAACAACAACAAAAGACATGGCTTTAAATGAACAAATATCTGTAGGCACGCACAAGTAGATGTTACACTGACTACACATTAAGACAACAAGCAAGAAAATTCACAAAGTTGTGCATAACGGGCTTGATCCACAACCAGTCTACGACTCGAAACCCCATTTACAGAAAAAGAAGGGAAGCAGTACAGGAGAGTGACAAACGGGCACAGTTAAACGCTGTATGGATTCGCATGGATTCGAATCCCGTCGCCTTCTTGACGCAACATGATGACGTAGCGGGGGGCGGCAGTGGCGACGTGGAATATGGTGGATGCCTGCAGAGGTGCCATTGCGCTCAGCACACCCGTCCGCACCGTACACACACGCTCGTTCACACCCAGCATCCGAGGCGGGGACGCGGCGTGCAGGACGGGAGCTCGCAGGAAGGGAGGACGCGGGATATCTGCCAGGTGACTGGAGTGGAGCGGCCCTGTCAGGTTACATGGCCGGCCCGTTAGCGCGTCGAGGCTAACGCTAGTTCCGAGCAGGTGTACGCTGCTTCAAATATACATATGCATCGATTTTTTTTCTGCCGATATTGAATGGAATGGACCGTTGATGTTTACGCTCTCGTGTTTTCATTTTGGACATTCTTTATCGTTTTTTTGTTAACGTTAGTATATTTCTTTCACGCGGCTAACTAAGTGCTAACACCATCGCCTTAATTTGTGTTGCTACTGGTCGTCTAACTACACGAATGACCCCGTGAAGACTTTTTTTAAAGCAGTGGCCTCTGTGTGGTGCATTGTGTTTTTTGTTGTTGCGGGGTGTCGTCAGTGTCAAGTTTGAAATGAATGCTTGTGGTGCAGGAATATATCTGCAGGGTACGACCGATGCTGTTTATAAAAAGTCCTCCCATTCTCAAGATGCCATTTTGGAAGGATTTAATTTTTCACTGCATGCTATTGAAATCTGAGGCAATGTTCTAATTAGAGGTTCTTGGAGTATACACCATGGTCCTTTATAGATGACAAATAGCATGTCTGCAAAATAAAATGCTATTTAGTGCAGTTTTCTTGAACTATTTTTGTAAGGTGTGAACCATTCTAGGGCCTTTATTAGTCAGGAAGAAGGATGTAGTGTGTGTGTACACAAGGCGTGTCTAACTCTTTTAGGCTGTCTTCTTATTCTGCCTAGAACCAGAAGACCCAGATTCAAATCCCACTTACTACCATTGTGTCCCTGAGCAAGACACTTAACCCTAAGTTACTCCAGAGGGACTGTCCCTGTAACTACTGATTTTAAGTCGCTCTGGATAAGGGCGTCTGATAAACGCTTCAAATGTAATTCAAAAGGATTTGTTTTTTCAACTTTTCCAATTTAGCTGTATTAGTGCTCAGTAGTGGATACTAGATATTAGTGAATACTAGGGCTGTAACTATCAAATATCTTTGGAATAGAGTATTTTGTCTTTTTTTAATCGAGTAATCTGTAACTCATACTTTTGCGTTTTTAAACAACTCTATCAATTGTGTGTTATGCGACAATCCTCTTAAAATGACCAAGCAATTGACTGTTATTCCTCACAAAAAAGTTTTTTTATTCAAACTCAATAATTTTATTAGATCAACGCTTAAAACCTTTGGGTTACTGGCTCCAGAACTAAGCCCATTTAATCAACCTTTCTGTGAAACATTCATGATGTACATGGAAAAAACAAAACTATGAAACATAGGTTAGCCTATTTGTCCTTAGTTTTATTTTAATAAAAAAGGAAAAAGGGGCTAACTCCCTGCTATAGCCCATCTGAGAATAAAGAGAAAAAAGTATAAAGGTCCAAAATAGTAAAAAGAAAACATAAATATAAAAATTCAAGTATTACTAATAAACTAATAAATCAAGTATTACTAATATGTGTAAAAGAGAATTTGTCTTAGTGCATGTGTGTTCAATGAGATTTTGAGATTTAACCTATCAGTGTGTGTGTGTGTGTGTGTGTGTGTGTGTGTGTGTGTGTGTGGGGCAGGAGGGATGAATTACATGAGTGATTTTGTGTATTTGCACTCTTGCTACTCTTCATGCCTCGTCACTGTCAACTCATAACTCAAATAATTACAAATAATGTACGTTCTAAGAAGCGCTAATGTTAGTTAGCAATCCTAAAAATACGATACCTTCTTGAAGCTCCGAGTCCACTTGGAGAAGTGCTTTTCACATGAGGGTGCTTTCGGTTCAGGTGCTGTAGCATTGACGAAGTACTTTTATGGTCCCACACTTTAGACATTTTATGCCTTTTATGCACACCGGTATCTTCATTTTCTGCCAATAAATTGTGCCTCCTTAAATCTTTGAAATGTGCTTCAGTTAAAACAGTCCGTGTAAAACAAGGATACCGGTGCTGTGCAAATGATCATCTCTTAAAGTGGCTTTTGAGGATGACTATAGTGAACAAAACTAGGTAAAAAGAGGTAACTCTGAAACAACAGATTCCTCAAAAATACTACACTTTCTCCAGCTAGAAAAATACTAAATATTTTCATTGAATTCTTTAGAACAGTTTAATCTCAGGTCCTGTCTACATGAGCATGTTTTTCATCTGATCTGGTCTTGTGTTCACACTGTGGGCATTTCAGGGATCCAGAATGTTTTTTTTTTTTTTCTTAAACAGGTCCCAGAGTGAATTTCTCTTTTCGACATATTTGTGTGGACAGCAACAACGTGTTTAACACACCGTAGAGGAGAACTAGACGCGAATCAAAGTGAAATTGAATAGTTAGAGCACCATGGGATATTCTCTGCATCTCTGCGTGGATGACAACATTTTAGATAATGCTCCCGAGTAAGTTTTTCAGAAACCCAAACCCATTTATGAGAAAAGCGTGCTTGTTTGGATGGTGCTTTTGTCTTAATTACTGCCACAGAGTGGTAGTGTATATTATGAGTTTTTTTTTTTTTTTTTCTCCGTCCCACCACAAGTATGAATGTGTAGATAAGTCTGGACTTATCAACTTTAAACTACTCATGACTTAAATTGCATTAAATGCATTTATGCTACTAAAGTTGTCTGTCATCTCAGTATGGCCTTCGTCTCAGTAACTTTGTCCATCATCAGCCAGCACGTCAGTGTCGAGCTATCTGTTCACTTGCTGCATGATATATTCATCTCTTGATTGGCACCACTGTAACCACTGTTATTCACATTGCCTATCAGTGGATTGATGTCCTTCATGTTGTGCTTCTAAAACACAGTGCTCTGTTATTGTCATCTGTTTGGTGCTTGTAAAACTTTAGAAGGGTTATTATTTATCTTAGTGGGTCTTGAGCGTTGTTATTTTGTTGAGCTCATCTTATCTATTATCTTTTCAATTGCCCCTATTCTTTGCTATTACTGTGTACTAGTTTTACTGTTCTTATTGTTTTGAGAAGATTTCTCGTCATCTAACATGCTATAGGTAATAGGTTCACCACCTGCAGTAGTCACATTCTGTCAGGATTGTTGTACCTAAATCTTGTGTTTTCTAGGCTACTACCTAGAAACCTAGAAAAGTTATTTGAACTTGTATAGTTTATTGGCCAAATGTGTGACCTTTGTACTTCCTGTAGTGTTTTGGTACTTGTGTGCATTTATGGTACCATGCTTGGTCTTGATCATAGTCTTTGTCTTCTTACTGAGCTGAAAACTGTTCAGGAAACTTCATCAAGCCAGGATTCACTTTTATTGTTGTGCAATCTGCAACTGTCCTTAACACCTGTCCTTGTCTGTAGGAGAGCGATATGAGACCTTGAAGACAGGCCTCCCCTTGCTGCCCAGAGATGGGGGCCAATACCAGTCAGGTGAGCGAGCTGTTTGAGAACCAGAGTCTGAAGGCCCTGATTGGCACCCAGTCCATCTCAGAGAACAACCCATTCTGGAATCAACTCATCTCCTTCAGCTTCACCAGCCCCACCTGCAGGTGAGAGTGGTTACTGGTATTACTATAAATGTGGCTTCAGTAGGGCTGTGCAAAAATAAAAAATAAATATATCCCAGTAATACTATATCAATTTCTAGCTCCAAAAAGTATTCTTTCCGAGGGGGATAATTATGCAAAGTATAGGTGTGTACTGGTAATTATGTTGCGATATATTGTGATAATGTACATATTCCAATATTCTATAGTTCACTGAAAATGTAAACAGAGCTGAAATCCAAGATGCTGTGTACAATCTAAGTGGATCACATTACATTAATAATTCCTCAAAAACAATGTAACTCAGATCTGAATTGTCTTTGTTGTCTTTGCATTTTAACACACTGAACCAGTGGACACCAAAGAAATGCATAACATTGAAAATTAGATATTTAAGTGAGCATTCAGTTATCTAAGGCTGTTGTGGTGCTTGTAGAGGACTGAACTGAAATGAAAACTTACACTGCTCAAAAAATAAAAAGAACACTATGTAACTCTCTCACTTCAGTGAAACCAAACTGTCCTCTTAGGAAGCAACACTGATTGACAATCAATTTGACATGCTGTTGTGTAAATGGAATAGACAACCGGTGAAAAATTTAAGAGATTAGCAAGACATTCCCAAGTAAGACGTGTTTCTGAAGGTGGTGACCCCAGACCACTTCTCAGTTCCTATGCTTTCCGGCTGATGTTTTGGTCACTTTTGAGTGCTGGTGGGGATTTCATTCTAGTGGTAGAATAAGACGGAGTCTCATTGATGCTATGGACTGGCCTTCTTGCTCCCCAGACCTGAATCCAATTGAGCACATTTGGGACATCATGTCTCGTTCCATCCACCAACGGCGTGTTGCTCCTGCTTTAGTCCAGGTCTAGGAGGAGATCCCTCAAGAGACCATCCGCCACCTCATCAGGAGCATGGCCAGGCATTGTAGGGAGGTCATACAAAAGTAAAAGTAAAAGTGAAGTGATTTGTCACATGTGATACACAGCAGCACAGCACACAGTGCACACAGTGAAATTTGTCCTCTGCATTTAACCCATCACCCTGAGTGAGCAGTGGGCAGCCATGACAGGCGCCCGGGGAGCAGTGTGTGGGGACGGTGCTTTGCTCAGTGGCACCTCAGTGGCACCTTGGCGGATCGGGATTCGAACCGGCAACCTTCTGATTACGGGGCCGCTTCCTTTACCACTAGGCCACCACTGCCCCAGGGACATGGAGGCCCCACGCTCTACTGAGCCTCATTTTGACTTGTTTTAAAGACATTACAGTCTGATCCAACTTTGATGTAGTGTGTTTTTACACTTTAATTTTGAGTGTGCCTCCAAATCCAGACCACCATGGGTTGATTAAATTTTTGTGTGATTTTGTTGTTGGCACGTTCAGCTTTGTAAAGAACAAAGTATTTAATACGAATATTTCATTCATTCAGATCTAGGATTTCTTATTTTTGTGTTCCTCATCATTTTTTGAGCAGTGTATAAAAAAATAAAGGCCATACGCGTACACTCATTATCGTATCAGTGAACACTGCAAATTAAAGAAAATGAAAGTCAGTATGATGTTAATAAATGCAACTCAAATATTATTTACATGTGTCCTCTATACCCCAACATGAATGAGAGTGACCAATTTGTTTTGAAGCAAGTTTAGCAACTTTAGTTTTTCACACAGTACCTAGCTGCGGGGTGGTAGTAGCCTAGGGGTAACACACTCGCCTATGAACCAGAAGACCCAGGTTCAAGTTTCGCTTACTACCATTGTGTCCCTGAGCAAGACACTTAACCCTAAGTTGCTCCAGGGTGACTGTCCCTGTAACTTCTGATTGCAAGTCGCTCTGGATAAGGGCGTCTGATAAATGCTGTAAATGTAAATGTAGCTGGATGTAGTGCTGTCTATGCAGAAAGCTGCTAATCCTTCTAACCCATCCCAGCATTTGTGTCGTGTACGGTATGTGTGAGGAAAGCATTTCTAATGTGGCTTATTGGAAGCTGTGCTGCAGTAGTCCTTTCTACATGAGTGGAGGTTGTAGTCACCCCCACACACACACACACACACACACACACACACACACACTCACATCTGCTGACCTCACTAAAGAAAACGGCACCATCTGGTGGACTAAAGTTTTATACAAAAATATTGATATTTGGATTTTCTGTATCAATACGATATAGGCATGTAAAAATATTGTGATATATATTGGGTAACACCCCTAATGCAGTCAGACATTTTAGGATGTCCTATAACTACAATATCCACTCCTGTAGATGTCACTGTATGGCTAGATAATTTGAATTACTCTTTTTGTCATCACAAAACCTGACCGATCCAGCAGTTTTCATTATAGCGCCCCCTTTAACAACTGAAGCAGACATGTGGGCACACTGCAGTTTAAAAAATTAAAACACAGTAGTATGGACTTGGATAATGGAAACCCAATTTGCAAGCTGTGTCATGCTTTTCATTACACCATAGCAGTAACACACGCTCTCTGTTTAAACCCTCAAACTGTCTTTTTACCATTATTATTTATGAGCTGCGGTCACTTCCTCTTATTAGTGCCAAAAGTACGGCTCAGCTTTCATCTGACTTTGAAGTGTTACAGAGAGGGCACTGGGCCGTCTGTTTCAGCCGAGGCAGAGACTCATCCATTAAACGCTTCAGCTCCCATTCAGCCTGCTGACCTCAGCTGACTCCCAACAGCATGACCGAGTTTATAATCCACTGCAGCGGCCAGTGACCTCGACAGGAAGACAGTGAGACGGCTGCGGATGTTTCTGCTGAAAACAAACCCACGGTTGTGATATGAGTCCTTATAATTTTACGAGGTTTAAACAGCAGAGGGCGCCAGAGACAACAATTCTGATTTGATTTTCTCAGCTGGGAATTTTTGCAGTTTGGCAGCTTTAATGGTGTGTTTAAATTAGATGTATTGTTTGAGTGCATCACAAGTAAATTTGTTTAGAGTTTTTTCTTTCTTTGGGCCTTTTTTTTTCAACTGCTTTATACACTAAAAATTAAATGAGCACACTGCAGCTATCATCTGAACACACCTATGTCCTTAATGATTAAAATTTCACTCCAGGTTTTGAGATGAACAAACTATTCACCAGATGGTGTGTAGGTCTACCAATCATGCTTTGTTAATTTAGTTTGCTGATTACTTCAAGGTGGTCTGTACCCAAGAAATGTTGCTATGATGTACTGGATGTTAGGCATTCTGAGCAGCTCCAGTTGTCACTCTGTACATTTGCACTTTATGAAAATGAAAGCACTAGAAAGTCATGTTTCATCTCCGCTTAAAACAACAGAAACGTTCATCAAATGTGACGAATTTTCTCTCTCTTTCTCTTTTTCTCTCTCGCTCTCTCATTTTCAGCAATGACTTTAAGGTTTTGGAAGAGACCATCACTCCCCTGGCCAAAACGCTGAGTATGTCTTATGCTTGTTTATTTATTATGTCCCACTCTACATTTCCAGCCTCATTATACAATTCCAGTCACTGTGGCGTTGTCCCAACCCAGATGCTCCTGGTTATGGTACACAAAGGCAGGCATTCAGGCACACTCTAATTATAAACTGGAAATCTCATCAATGGCCAAATTTAGAAAATCAGTTTTTAGACTTATGCCATGTGTTTTCTGTTGGAGAGAGATCCAAGCATTTTATGTAGCCATACCTTTAAACTCCGTTCTCGCTTTCTAAACTCCTCTTTTCTTTGCTTTTTTTTAAACAGTTCAGAACAATCCCAGATCTGGAAATTTCGGAGCTCTAGTGAGGGTTTTTCTGGGAAGAACCAAAGAGTTGAAAATATCCACCGAATGCCAAGAGTGAGTATGTGAGAACAGTTGGGTGACTATTATTGCTTTGTAATGTTTTACTCCTCTGCCACTGCCCTGCTCATCATAAGTGTCAGTGATGAGTCAGAGTTGGTGTAAAATCTGTGATGGGATTTTCTGCATGTCGCTGGGGAACAGTGAATAGAGGCAATAACACCATTTTTTTGCCAGTGTTTAAATTCTGTAAGTCCTCTCTGTCTGTCTGTTTACCAACTTTCACCCTGTTGCCTAATTTTTCCAGCCACATGAATCAAACTCTTGCACACAGAGAGTCATTCATGACCATGAAACTGAAATAAAAGTTGTAGTGTGGTGAAGAAAATGGCAGCGCCACTTCAGGAGTTTCAAAGCTGTGCCCCTGTTGTAGAGTGCCATTTCTGATCATACAGGACCTTTGACATGGCCACTAATGACAACCATATGAGTCGTCTGTTGTCAGGGTGTGTAAAGTCTCTTAAATGCAATAATTAGATACTCAAGATCTGTGGAAGAAAGTTTGAATGTGATGAACCAAGTCTGTGGGAATTTGAGGCAAGACCTGTCTGTGTGTGAGAAAGTTGGTACTTTTTGTTCTCAATTTGGAATGGTGCTTATAAAGTATTAATGATCTGAATCATTAAACCCTAGAAGTTACACATTTAAATGACTTGACACACAGCCCTCAGGTCTCCACAAAGAGAACCTAATCACTGGGTTCACGCTTAGATACCCCCATTTTTACATTTTGACTTCAAATATAAATAAAATAAATGTATCATACCAATACAGTAAAGGGAGTTTCATCTTCCCTGCTCTTGAATTCTTGTCTCTCTTTGTGTCTTTTTAGGGCATATAGTAGGTTAATTAGCCATGTTCTTTATTATTGTGTGTCAGCATGTAATGGCGACCACATATTAAGCTAGCAAGTGTCATGCCATGCAAACACATAGTTTTGTAAAACCTCCATAACTTCTAAGAATATGTGGTGAAGGTTGTACCTTCTGTCCCCTTGCAGTCAGTTGTTCATCTGGCAGGCCCACAATGCCCTGCTTCTCATCCGCTGCCTTCTGAAGGTCTTCATCAGGGAGATGAGCGAGGAGGACCTGCACTTACAATTCACCTACCAAGAGAGGGCACCAGGCTGCTATGGTAGGACCTACTCATAAACATCCTCATGGGGGGAGGGGCCAGGACAGTAATAATATAGCACAGATAGAGACATTGTTTCTACCACTTCTGTCTTCGTAATCCTTCCATTTTCTTGTCTGGTATTGTCTTTAGTGGTGTTGCCCTCACTCATTAATGGAATGATTTGTGGGAAAAGTTCTGAGTCAGGCTGCCAGGGCTTACTGACACATTTTTAGTAAACTGCAATGTTAAATGAAATTGACTGCCTATTCTTTGATTCAGATACGTGCAGCGAGGATCTGCTGGAAGAGCTCATCTGTAACCTGGTGCATCTGATTGTTGAGGTGCCTCTTTTGTAAGTATGTCCTTTTAAAGGCCTGAGAGGTGGAGGGCGAAATCAGAAACTAGCTATTCTAATAAAACATCAGAGTAAGGCTTTACTAGCCTGATTAAACTATGGTTCAGTGTAGATAGTTCACTTTTTTTTCCCCTTCTTCGTTGATATATTCCTTTCTTTCTCTTTTAGTGTCTCTTTTTCTGTCTCTCCCTTCTCCTTTTTCATCCTCTCATCACAGGCTATCAGATGTGTGTGTTTGGCAGGGCTTCAGACAGTGTTAGAGCAGGACTGGGGTCTTGTTGCTTCAGGGGTCGTTGGCCATCTGCTGGCGGGACAGGGGGTCTCAGGTGTTTAAGAGCCCACCCTGGCTGGGAGAGACACTGGGCTGAAGCCCAGGGGAGGAGGCTTGCTCTGTGCTGGATTCTGTTGTTTGTCTGTGTGTCTGTCTGCTCCTGGTCTGTCATGTCTCTTTAACCAATTGGCTTTGTCAAGTCTGTGGCGCCGAGTGGTTGAATTGGACCAAGTCTTGCCCTGCACCGGTGTACATTTCAAAGGCACTTTTGTCTCCTTGGCTGTCTCAAACTTGTTATTGTCCACCTTCTTCAGAATGGACTGTGCAATGATGATTTAAAATTATTATTATTTTTTAATCTCCCCTCTCTATTTGACCATCACATAAAATGATGCCAGGCTCTAATCTCTGTAGAACCCGTCAGTGCCCCTGAATGAAGACTGAATGAATTAAATGAATAAATGGATGAATTAAAACCATTTGCACTGGTAGCGCTGACCTAATTTCACTGTCCTAAATTCATACTTTTACTAACATTATCAGTGTATACAAACACTCATCTAAATAATGAGCATGCCTTTTTGTTATTTTGCTCATACAGCAGCCTGTATATGCAATTACATAATGCCAGAACATTTGATCATTTTGACTAATGAAGATTTAATTGGTGCTCTGTTAAACACAATTAAAATAAGATAAAAAGTTTCACTCATTTTATTGCTAAAGCACTTAGGTTGGTTATTAATGATTGCCAGAACGTGGTACGTGCCTGCTTCGTCTGTACACAGAATTTTCTTTCTGCTTAAATGACAAAAACCTGATTCTTTTAAAGGTGACCTCACTGGCCTCGCTTGATGTGTGAGTTTTCTGACTGTCACTCTGTCTGGCACTTACTACGCTGGCGCTGAGTGTGAAGGTCACACCATTAGTCTCTCTGTCTCTCTCTGGGTCTGAGTCACAGACAGATTGAGAGCCCAGCTCACTTTTCACAGGTTTTTCCTCCTGGCGTTGCTTTATTTTTATTTTTTAGGCTTTAAAATGTCATAGCTGACTACACCACTAAACATATAATTTTCTGTTGTTCAGAAGATTGCAAACTTTGCTAAACTTTTTTTCCCCATTTGCTGTGAAATGCTGTTTGTCATGTATTGTTTTAATGTATTTGTTTGATTATATAAGTGGAAATATTTCTGCATTTTTAGGTTGAATTACTTGGTCAGTTGCTTCTCGTAAAGGGAAGGGTCACTGAAGGTCAGTACAGAGTAACAGACAGTGAAAACTTAGCGCATGATGAAATTCTTCAGGTGGCCATTCTACAGTATATATGTATCTCTGAATGGTCGATGAGTATGGGACACATCAGTAATGTAACCTGGGCTCAAAGGGTCTTTCAGGGCACTGTGTGTTCCTGAATGATCAGCTGTTTGGTGGAATTGGACATGATGAACATATCTGGTTGAAGTTGTGTTGATGTTATCCTATCCTCCCCTCTGCACTGTGGCATGAACACGTAACATGATGGCCTTTACTGGAGTGTGGTGGCCCTTGAAGGTGTTGACAGCCATAGCTATACTATCAGCAACTGCCCAGTCAGGGCACCAACAAGAGTGTTTGTCTGCAAGCTGTGTCAGAGTCTCCAGTCCTGAACACTGGGGACAAGATGATGTTTCCCCAGACATGGAGGTTGGTTGGACTTGGAAGGACATCATTTATGGCTTGGTCCAAAAACCCAATGCTATGGAAGTCTGCTTTTCCAAACAAATCCATCTGTGCAGGTATCTACTTATCATTCTCTCCATGGCCTTGATCATTGTAATGGTACTGTTTACACCAGCAGAGGCCACAAGATTCGGAGCAAGATGTGTTAGTAAATCCAGGTCTTGAACCTCCCTGGTTGTCCTGATTTGTCAGCTCGACTCAACCAGTCCTCAAGCTCTTCGCTGGATTTCAAGATGGAAGCTGAATCTATGAGGCTCTTTACTGGCTGCTCCATGATGGGTGGAATAGTGGCTCCAGACAGTGATAATCGGAACTTGTTCACTACTTTTCTTCTCTTGAACACTATAGACTTGACCAGTTTAAACCTCATCCTTGCCCAGGTCACAAGCTTCTCTAGGCCTTAGAGGATCAATCTACTGCCTAGGACTGACGTGGTGTTGACAGTCAGGTCATCCATGAAGACTCTTATTCGGGGCTAGTGTACTGCTGTTTTCATCAAGGGACCCCTGAACTACATCTGTGCTGACCTGACTTCCTGCTTATTGCAAGTCTGAAAAGAATGACCAAGATGGTGCAGCCTGTTATGTTTTTTTTCCAGTCTTAAGTACCTGACCCAGCAGTGACTCTTAGCCTGAAATTATTGTAAAGATCCTGAAGAAGCATTGTGACCTTCCTGGATATGATTTTGTTGAAGGGCGAGGTCAACATGCTTGTGAGGTATGGAACTACACATTGGGCAGGTCACAGTAGGGCTGGCATAAAATTCATATTGAAATATAAATTTAACCATAGCTGGTACGCATTCTGGTATATAATTTGATATATTAATATAAATGTAACTGTTTTTGAAAGGGAAACATGTGTCTATAGCAAAGCTACTGCAGCAGGATGTTGTATAATAAACTTTTTACAGAAAAACTAAACTTTATCAACATATAGCATAACCATATACCAGATAAAACAATATCTGGCAATTAACTGAAAGTGAACTGTCACACCTATATGGCCAGTGAAGCACCAGATATTAGTATGATGTGAGTGATTGTATAAAATTTAGATTTTCTGTATTCAGCTGTAGAATTTACATTAAAAATATTGTCAAAATATTTAAATAACACTATGCTTGTTCATATTTTATCATGAATATTTTATCAAGATTTTATTTTGCTATTTTAAAAATCATAATTTTTTGCACAGGGCACTTAATAGGCTAGGAGCACTCCAGGTCATTTCCATGCACGCTGTCAGTACCCAATCTGCAGGTGCAGAAATTCCCAAACCCAAAACTACTGTCTCGTGCTGCAAGTAGGCTATTTTGCGCATGTAATGCTAGGAGCGGATACTTTTGCCAGGAGCGAATATTTCTGTGATAGGCCAGTCAAATCAAAATCTCTCCCATTGGTCAAATTTATATTGCTCACCATTTATACAGTGTAGGTCATAATATGGCCAGGTCTCCTTTTCCTTCATGTGCATCTCTGATCAGTTGAAGCCACTCCTGTGTGTTCCCATCAACTGGCAACTCCAGAGATCCAACAAAGGTGTCGATGTAGCTATTTTTATAGAAGAAACTCCATTATTACCTCCATTATCTGCAACCTTTCCTCAGGTGTATGGAACACTACTGATGCTTGGGGCTGAAGGTGTTCTGGCCCCCTTCACTACCACCTGAACCTCTGTCCAGCTGAGCTCCCTCATTGTAAATTCCACAGATGGAGATTGTGAAAATGATTTAAATGATTTTAACTATGACGTGACCTTCAGTCATCAGATCTCACATAAGATGCAATGTTTTAAATAACGGCGCCTCTAACAACTCCACCATCAAAACAGCAAATGAAGAAATGCAGTAACTACATAATTTAATGGTCCCTGTCACTGCTTTAATACTTTTCACTTTAATTTTCACTTCAGAAATGACCTGTCATTCCTCATGTTTTATTGACAGCAGCCCTGTTAAACATGCCCTTCAGTTGTACCTAGAGTTCTCTCAGGGGAGGTACACCCAGCCTTAATGATGCAGTCAGTCGTGACCTCTTGCTGACCTATCTATGTGTGTTTGACAGTAAATCAGTGTACACATGCTTGGATGTGCTTCAGGCACACACTGCTTTCTCCAATCAAAATCTGCTCACTTTAATATGAAATGAGTCTCTGTGAAGGTCTGGTTTTCTCCAGGGCTTGCTGTCGATAGCATCGTTATTATTTAAGAGTAGATGTTGGGCCAGTTTCGTGTGCACTGATTCATTTATGGAGACACTGACCTACTGTGAGCAGCAGGGGAGACTTCACCAGTGATGCCAACAGAGCGCTGTGGAAAGGCCTGCATCTAATGACAGAGGGGGCAGTCCAGGCCTTCTGTACACATTTTTCTGTTTCAAGTCTAATGAGCTTTTATGAGCCCTGACCTGTCTGTGGTGTAAGTGAATGTCTTAGTTGGGTGTGAGTAGTGCAAATTTTTTTCATTAAAGGGATACCCTAGCAGGGGTGGAATAAATTGTCCCTTGAAGTTGATCGTAAGGATTTGATTGACAAGGGCCAACTAGACAGATGGGTAACTGCTCTTCTTGTGTTGGTGTTGACCATTATTATTTTATTTTCCCATTTAAAGTAGAAGTAGACTTTGTATTTATTATATTTTAATTAGTTTAATTCATAGGGCACTGATTTCATAGGGCCCAGTGTGGTGAGTGCATTGGTGATTACAATCCCTCTATGAGGGGCAGTGTTTGGCCAAGTGGGGTTAGGAAATGGACCCGATATCAGAAGGTTACTGCTTCGAATCCCGACCACCAAGGTACCACTGGGTTAGAGCAAAAGCACCGTCCCCACACACTGCTCCCCTGCGCGCTTTTCATGGCTGCACACTGCTCACTAAGGGTGATGGTTAAAAAGCAGAGGAAACATTTTGTTGCGTCCATGTGGTGTGCTGCAATGACAAGCACTTTAATTTTCCCTTTATAGGGTTTTAGGAGCTTAGTGGGTAACACACACTCCTATAAACCAGAAGAGCCAGTTTCAAACCCCACTTACTACCATTGTGTCCCTGAGCAAGAAACTTAACCCTGAGTGTCTCCAGGGGAACTGTCCCTGTCCACTGCCCACTGATTGTAAGACGCTCTGGATAATGGCCGTAAATGAGCAGTTACTGCTATTGATTGGAATGTGAGGAAGTTCTTCTGAATTGTATGTTTTTATGAAGACACTTCATAATGGCTGGCTGCAGAAAATATATGGCTAAATAATTGTGTGTGTGGCAGTCGTGTGTGTGCCCCCTCTTTTCAGTGCTTTGTTATTGCTATTCTTATTTCCTATCTACGTGCAATGTGGATAACTGTAGGGGAAGTCGGATGTAAGTTACAATTTAATGTGTTCTAAAACAGGCTTTTCCCTTCAACCTGAAGCCAATGGAATAACACACAACCTCTTCAGGCCTGGAAGCTCTGCCAGTTAAGATAACAAACCTGTTGTTTGCCAGCAGTAATGCTAGTTTTGCTGCAATGCTGTAAATGCCAGGGCCAAGAGGAAGCTGATCCTGCTGTTTTCCGACGTTGTTTGTTTCCCGTAGCAGACTTAGTTTTTTCGTGCTGATGTTTGGATTCATATGCTTTTAAACTAGACAGCATCCTTAAAGTCAACGCAGTGTTTGAGCGTCAGAGGATCAGTCGCATGTAATCCCATTATTTCCGAATGAATTAGAACTTGATTCGCTCTGGCCCTGTGCTTATTAATCCAATTAAAAATGTATTACTTATCCCTCGCAACCCAGTTAAATTTGGAAGTGGATGCTGGTGGTATGAGTCAAGAAAATTATTATAGTGCTTTCACTTTTTTCATTAAAAAGTGAAAGGAGCGGCATGTCAGACACGGGAAATAAGTAGAAGTAAGTAGGGAATGCTTAGAGGGACTGAAGCAGATTTCAAGATTTCCAAAAAGTATAAGATCGGCGGCTGCCAATCATCGTATATGGTGGTAGTTATAGTGCGTGAGTTTTTAGAACAGCAATTCCACTGGCTGAGAGACCATGTTTAGTCTCTGTGGAAATGATCAGACTTAAAGTTGGTAGTAGCCTAGTGGGTAACACACTCGCCTATGAACCAGAAGACCCGGGTTCGAATCCCGCTTACTACCATTGTGTCCCTGAGCAAGACACTTAACCCTAAATTGCTCCAGGGAGACTGTCCCTGTAACTACTGATTGTAAGTCGCTCTGGATAAGGGCGTCTGATAAATGCCATAAATGTAAATGTAAATGTAAGTTAGTTGATGTGCAGCTTCCTGGAAATGTGTCTTACCGTGTCCTGTTTGCTTCATTTTCATGTGTGTGTGTGTTTGTGTGGGGCAGTGGTGGCCTAGCGGGTAAGGAAATGGACCCGTAATCTGAAGGTTGCCAGTTCAAATCCAGAAACGCCAAGGTGCCACTGAGTAAATAATCGTCCCCACACACTGCTCCCCGGGCACCTTTTAATGGCTGCTCACTAAGGGTGATTGGTTAAATGCAGAGGATTTTGTTGTGTGCACCTTGTGCTGTGCTTTCTGTGTATCACAATGACTATCACTTCACTTTCACGTCATTTCACTGTGTGTGTTTTTTTTCTCTCTATAGGGACATCACATATGGCATCCTGTTTGAGGCTGTTACCACACTGCTGGTGCTTTTCTCCTATCAGCTTTTCCACAAGGAGATCCTGAGAGATGGACACATCTATCGGTGTCTGATGTCTGGCCGCTGGTAAGTCTACCCTTAAGATCATGTTTAGATATTTGCCATGTGCATGTCAATGCCTGCTGAAGCAACTGACACAAGTTGGTTTCCCTAAAAGATCCAAGACTCCTCTGCAACTGGAATGTGGAATCTATTTTGATTCGGGCTACTGTGTAAGCCAAGTGAATATTTTATGCAAATAAGTTGCAGAATTGTAAAATATAATTTATTAAGTAGCTAAATTGCTAAATTTATTTCTTAAGGCATTACATTTTCATTTAAAATATACCCTTTCCAAATGATTTGGTTCGCCCTCGACCAGTCTTGTTTCATAGCTTTAATAGACCACCAGACAGCTTCATCTAGTTGTACCTCTCTGTATGACACTGAATACTGACAAGCTTTCAGAACTGTAATTAATGGCTTGTACAAGGTTTTGTTTGATTTATGCAGCTCTCTGACAACAGCACCATTTTCACTTATTTGTGAATTGTCTGGGTAAAATGTTAGATGATCTTTTATATTTTTCTTCAATAAACCACTGATAACATTTGAATCCTATTTTTCCAGAGCTGTACATTACTGATCTTTTGGTAAGACAAAGATGGACACAGTAGGATGTCTTCAAGAAAATGCCACATCCATGTTCCTTAAGAAATATTAGTTCCCTTTTTCTCATGGAGCTCTCAAAGATTTGTCATCCTGCTCTGGAGACCCTCCTTATTTTCCAGAGTATAGAGGAGACTACCAGTCCTTAATATAATTAAGTTTTATCTTAATTTGCTTTTATATGTTACGGAACTATTTTTCTCTGTTGTAAATGAGAATATACATGTGAAATACACAAAGATTGTCTTTTTGTATTGGTCAGTCACTATGAGGCTATAAATGACTTAACTTTTATCTTTTTTAGAATCTCTTGTCTTGTGCCTGCTATTAAGGATCAATAACGCTCAAGACTAGTGCAAATAATTTTGGGCTTTATTTGAATTTCACATTGGAGTTGTTTCCTCCAGCCAAGATTACCCAACTCAATCCAGACAGCAATATTTCCTTGCTCTGAAACCGGTCGGGACAAGGGGTTCGATTAGTACAGCCTGTGACTCCCTTGTAGGTCCACGGTAGTTACTTTAAACAGCTCTGTGACACCCCCCCTTCCCCGGGGTGAGATGCCCGCACTATTACACAAAAAGTGTAATAGTTTGTGCTATTTTTTGTAGCTCTGTGTTTGTGCGGTTGCCTCTAGAGCATCGGTATGTGTAACTTGTCTGAACTGTGTGGACTCAGCGTTCAATTGTCTGGCTTGTAATTCTTGGCCTGTGCTGATTAGACTTCTGCAGTAAAGGTCTGCGCTGCCTCGTGTGTTTGGGTTGTAGTAGACTGTGAACTGCGGGATGTGTCTGGCCTTTATCCTTTATTTGTTTCTCTTTGATTGATTAATTAAATTATTTTTTTCCCCCTAGCATACTGTGAGTCTGTGTCTGGTAGTCATGGGGATTCATTCTGATAAGTGAGGTGCTACTGTACCTGTAAACCTTGAATTAAGTTTTGAGAATCCCATATTTTCACATGTATTGTTTTCTCAGGCTCCGTGTTTAGATTGGAGAAATAGTTTTCATGTTTTTCTGGGCTGTGGTGTTATGTTGTTACGGTGTGTGTTGTGCTGGTGTGTCTGGGGTCTGGTGGGAGGGCAGCCAGGCACACAGGAAAGGCCGTACAGTACACAGCCAAAAACATGGCAGAGAAAATACACACACTCTCACTCTGCACAACACACTTTCACACACTGCCTGTGTCTCTCAGCTCAGTGTCAAACCACTCAGGGCTTTTTCCCAACTGTGTTTATGTGTGGTGCTCACTCTCAAACCAAACACCCGCGGGCCCAGCCGCCGCTGCCGCTCTGCCGGGATTTTCCAGTTTTATCAGACGGGCCTATTTTCAAGTGGAACACTTAAAATTTTTGGATTTCCCCCACAAGGCAAAAGAAATTATTTATTAACTCAAGCAGTTCTCTTCCTTGTGGAAATATTTTTGTGTTGCACAGTGCAGAATTAGTCATGATTTACGGTTCACCAAAAGTAATAAATAAACTTTCGATGCCGACTGAAGTTTCAGTATCAAAGAGCACCGGGTTTGTTTCTTCATGGTTTTGTCCCAGAAAACAGATATGTGGAACAGCTAAGCCTGTCTCAGCCGACGCAGCGCACACATCTGCAGCAGTGTTCAGTCCAGTGGAGTGTGGTAAAGGTCTTCATGCTGCAGGGCATTTCCTTTTCTTTCTTCACTGTCACTTCCCATTGTCTTTGAGAGCATCTTAGACAAAGCATGTGCTTCTGGTCAAAGGTTGTTCAGGTTATGTGGAGGGGAAAGTATTATATGATTATATGTAGTGGGACTTGGCATTAAAACATCTACTGTTGTGCTGAAAACAATGTATTATTGTGTTTTGTGATTAGAATATTTACCAAAATATGTGCTTATTAAATTTTTTCCTGTACATGATTCTGTTTAGTGAAGTCTTGTTCTTATAATACTGCTGAAATCACATATATTTAATAACACATTTTATGGTTTCCTACGGATAAGTACTTTATCAGTACTGTATATGAGCTAGATGCTTTCATTTCTCACATTTGTGAAATAGTGAATGTGTCTGGTATTAGAACTGGAAATCTTTATAAATATATTTTTTCATTCTCTCTCTCTCTCTCTCTCTCTCTCACTGTAGCCTGTTCCTTACCAGTCGCCTGGTGAAGACTCTGCTGTATAACTTCATCCGGCAGGAGAAGTGTCCCCCTGCCACACATGTCCTCCAGCCCCAGTCAGACGGAGGAGGTCTGCTTTATGGCCTCGCCTCGGGGGTGGCAAGTAAGTCCATCCTTGGGTCTGCTTCTGTGCATATTCTAGCCTTCTTAAGCTTGCAGAAAGCAGACCTCTTTCTTCTACAAATATTAATTTATTTATCTGACTGATTTTAAAGCCCTTGATTTTCATGTGCGCAGTGTATATTAACCAGCCTGCATCCTTCAGTTATGTACAATGCAGATCTCGTCTCCATGTAATGGAAAGAATTACCGTTCTGTCTGACCCAGCTCTCTTTGCTTTCTAAAAAGGCCAGTAAGAAGGCTTGTGTATTTTGTGTGAAGTGCTCTGCTCATTGTTGACATTTTCTTAGAGCCGCTGAAGACTGAAAAACAACCCAGTGGGAGTTGATGAGCAATTTAGTGAGTCAAAAGTGCCATAAAATATTGAAGCCATTCCCTGGAAATGGTTGTGCAGTTGGAGGGGGAGGAGGTCCCATCTCATCTGATCCGTCATGTTCCTTTTGCCAGAAGTCATTACTATGACAAATGTCACACGTGTCGCCACAGCCACACATGACAAAACGGTTTGTGATCTTTTGTGACAAGATCTTAAAAATCTTATCCACAGGTGAATAGAAACAATTTTGTCCCCCCCATACACCCCCTGTTCACTCCTGTTGAAATATTTAAGGGATTTTTCCTGTTGAGAGCTGTGAGTGCAAGGGTATGTGTATTTTGACATGCTTCTTACTATCGATTGTTACAGCTTAAATTGTAACATGTGCCAAAAGAAAAGCAACTCAGAAAAGCATTCATAGTACAGAAATGTTCATTTATGTTAATATTTCCCTTGATGTCAATTATAGTATATAATCAGTGCTATGCTGAGCAGTTTTAATTAAATTACAAAAACAGTTTACCTTTTGTCATGATACTCAGATTGTTTAGATGCTCAATTATATTGGTATTTCCAGGATTTGGGGACTACGCACTGCATAAGAAATTAGTTTTTCTCCTAATGTCGCCTGTAAAAATGCCTATTGTTGTGGTTGTAGATTTTTGTTGTGAATGTCGATCATGCTGGCAACATGCAGTCTTTGTTTAGACCTGGGTGTGTGATTTACATTTTGATTGGACAGACTCTTGCTGATGTAACTGTTCTAAAGAAGTATGATGCTTTCTAAAGCGCTTGGCAGAGATGAATGTGCTGAGCGAGTCAGGTTAGATTTACTCTGTTATTGTAAGTGTGAGCCATGGTGAGTGATTGTGTTGTCATGAGGCTCATCTGGTCTCTCTCAGTCTCTCTCTGCATCTCCCTCCTAGCGCGTTTTCCCGCCATCCATATATTTATTGTCTGTCCGTCTTGTTTTTTCCTCTCCATCTTTGTGTCTCTTCATGTCTCCCGTTCTCATTGCCTCTTATTCTGTTTCCCAAAGTCCCTACTGTTCCCTAAAGGATCGGCCCCCTTTTAGTCTACGTTTCACAATGTCTTTGTCCGACTCCACCTCCCCACAATCCCCCATGTGGCTGTCATCTGAAGGAAGGAGCTCAGTAGCAGAGTGTGTGGAATGCCAGGCTGGGTTCAGAGAGAGGTCAGAGCCACATGTCTTGTTGATTTGCTCGACTAGTGAAGGCTCCTCGGGTCTGTGTGTGTTCGGAGCGTGTGTTTGTGGACAGAGTGTGTTGTAGCTGTGCTTGGTGGGTGGTTGTGAGTTTATACAACGAAAGAGCCTGTGTGTGTTTGGCAGAGATGAGGATTGTTCTGGGCGTTCCTTAGCCCTCCAGTTATCCCGGGATACCTATGCTGTATCTCTACCATCTATAATGATAAATCTCCCCCCCCTTCTGCTCTCTGTCTCTCTCTCTCTCTCTCTCTCACACACACACACACACACACACACACACACACACACACACCCTCCCTCCCTGCAGTAGGCAGCTCCTCCATCCTGTGCTGTTATTATTTTATTACCACACTCCAGGCCCGCCTTTGCCTCATTTTAGCTCCTTCCAAAGTCTTTCCCACAATCCAAAGCAGCATGGCTGGAGCCAAAACCATATTCTCCCTGCCATAATTAAACACCATTCAGTAGAATCAGATTTGAGCTTACACAGCAAACTCTGGGCAAACATCCCAAATGGGTGGAAAACAATATTTAGTTAATTTTTATTTCTGTTGTTTCCCTGTAAAGAACATACACTAAGAACCAAGTATTGCCAAACCTGAACCTAATAGTGACAAATTTCAGTTGCCGTTAATATGGCACCACTACTTTTATGTTGACAAATCAGCACAAATGCCAGGCAAGACCAACGCTGAGGCAGCGGCGCTATGTTTCACTCCAAGTTCTTGGCAGGATCTGTTTTCCCACTAATATCTCTGGGAATCTCAGCAGGCGGGAAGGAAGCACTTCTAGGGAACAGGAAATGCCTTGACTGAGAATCGCGACTTACAACGTACTTCCATGTTACAATTTGGGGGAATAAATAAATTGGTAAATGATAAGAATTAGAAGTAGCAGATTTATAATATTTGCAGGGTAGACATGTTTAAATAGCATATATAAAAGTTGAACATTAGCTTCTAAAATTAATTGAAATTAATCAAATCAGCATATACTCAGCTTCAGGTTTTTTTCAAATAAAAATTAATAATAATACAATAATATTATTGGTAAGTTCTATGCTGTGCTTTTTCCATGTAGAATCTTGAAATTAATTATAAAGGAAAGTGGCTGTGAATGTCAGCATGTCATGTATGTTCATAATAATGTGGCCAGGGACTGTTGATGTATGGTAGGTGTTAGTTTTTTTTTTTTTATGAAAATTACTAGTATTACCGACTGTCATTATTGTTTTAATAGCTGCATAATAGCTACACTTTGTTGCAATATAGGCCAGTGGCTGTGAATTTTGCCATTTTCTGTATTTTATGATCAATGTTAGACAATCTTGAGGTTTTGGGTGCTGGTCTTTTTATGCTCCATTACTGAGCTTTGTTTGATTGCTCTGCTCCATTTGCTCCACTTTGACCTTTTTGCACAGTTCCCTGCAGACGTCCCCAGTGTTTGTACATGTCAGCAATGCAATCTGGGTCATGGCACCAGCATAGCCCACAGGGATGGCGACCCCAGGCTCATTTCTGCTAACTTGGGCAGTTGCATTTTAAGTCAGCAGCCATTAGCTCTGCTTCATGTGGTGGCTGTCAAGCTTTTGAAAAGCTCTGGTTCCATGTATCACGCCTAACAACTTATTGCTACTGTATTGTGCTGTAGACATCCTTGTGCTGTATTGTGCTGTTGACATCCTTGAGCGTAAGTGAATGTGAGATATGTGTACTGAATGGAAGCATACCGACAAGGTGACACGTTAATAGGTTGATTTAAATGCATTGAAATGGGAAATAAATTCAATAAATGAGTAGAAGCATCACAAGTGTTCTTGTGCTTTGCTGAGGCATTTTGCTGGCAAGTTTGTCTTCATCTTTTAGATGCTGCAGAGTATGTATTAGAGATGTGGAAAAGAATCATTTTTAATAATTATTTTAAAAAGCATAGGGTTTGATGCAGGTGAATTTTACAGTCTCCGTAATTAAACAGAACATAATGATTTTTAAATAAAAAGTTGACTATTAATTACAATAAATCATAAGAAATGTCATTATGCATTGGTTTGTTACTCTTTGAATATAATCAGATGTCATTTTAGCATTGTGTACAACACTATTCAGTAATTCAAGACAGCAATGGAGTATTATTTAAACCTCTCCAGCCTGAGACATCCAGCAGGACGGACCAAACCCGAGTTTACATGTCGAGGGGGTACAGAGAAAGAGACGAAAGCGAGGAAAATGGCTGTGTGCAAATGGAAACACGGTCATCGCTTTCCCACAGATAAGTGCTCTTTGTTGGTGGCAGATGCCTATCAGCAGGCCATCAGCAGACGACCTGTCTGTGCTCCCTGATTGATGCCTGGTTTCTGCGTAATCCCCCAGAGTCTGTGTGTCTGCGTCCTCCCTCCCTCCCTCCCTCCCTCCCTCCCTCCCTCCCTCCCACACACACACACACACACACACACACACACACACACTATGGGAAGGAAAATTGCTTTTGGACAGTGCACTTACTCGCTATTTCTGCCGATCATGTTGGTACTGAGGGCTTGTAGTGGCTGGACACCAGCTTCACGCAGACTTGTTCTAATTCTTACTTAGAGACGTAACAACCATGCATTGACAGCAGTATTGGAGGATTAGATTGTACACAACACCGTTAGAAGGGCTCCTGTGCTGTCACTGACCGAGTAATTAGTTGTCTGGGTTATCCTGATGATGACGGGCAGGAAGTCCAATTTATAAATGTTTGACCTGATGCTTCATGGCAGAATGGCCTTTAATTGAGAAACTTAGGATCATTCTTCCAGGCTTTCCCAAGTTTATGTTAATTTGGAGTATTTGTGTTAGTGTAGCAAAGGAAGGTGGTTTTCTCTTAAAATTAGACATGCCCATAGTCACAGTCATACTAATACTGGTCATGCCTAGGTATGTGAGTGTTAATTTGCCGCCTATTCCCTACATTCATGATGTCGGGAAGCGTGTGAGATCAGACCAGTTGCATGTTCTTTGTGAAAGTCAGCCTGGGAAGCCTTAGCATCAGCAGGAACTCCCAAGCTTTAAGGTCGGTGAGGTGACAGACACATCTTCACATCAGTGATTAATGAAGCGCCTGGACGGGCCCCTCTGTGTGCACATGGTCACAGACACGCACTCGTCTGTAATTTATCTGTTCGTTTTCCCGCCATCCTTCTGATAAAGGGAAGATTAGAAGATGCATGTTCACAGGCTGCAGTGTGTCGCATGAGATTATGCTCTGGGTTACACCCTGCGATCCACCCAGCATGTTAGTTAAATCATTTAGTGCATCGTCATAGTGTGAATGTTTTTTTTTAGACAAAACATAATTATAAAGTTTATGGAAAGTTGGGCTTGGATAGTTTTCTGAGGTTTTATGACTATAAATATGCAAAAGCAATAGTTTGACTGGTTGAATCGCTGTGTCCAATGAGTGACATTATTTAACATTATTGTTAAACATTGTTGACATTATTGTGAAAAGTGTTATGATTTAAATAATGCAAACACTTAATTCAAGCCTAATTACTTTATTTTATACTATGCTTTTAGGGTTAAAATATATATATGCCAGTTTTAGGCAGGTGTGAAAAGAGAAAATGCTTATTACAGTTTTTCTCAAATGCTAAAACACATTTCACAAACGTTTCCTCCATGTTCCCCAATGTCTAAACACAACACCCTTTTCTAAAACTACATAAACACAACCACACCTTCTCACTTCAAAACTCAAACTTTCACACCAAAAGAGCAGCTCAAAGCTTTCAAAAATGTAAACACTATACACATCATTACACACTACATTGTCCCAAATGATCACATAAATGTGATGTGTGGGCCCAGGATGGTGGTGTTGGTGGTCCAGTAGGATGTCTTTTAGAAAGGTGAGGAGATGCTGGGTGTTGTAAGACCCAAGGACAAGCCGCTCCAAACCCATGGCTGCACAAAGAGTAATATTACTCCTCTGTTGGCCAGAAACCTCAGTGATTGCTCTTTGGCCATTGATGTTACGGCCTCTTTTCCTTTGTTTCTGCAGGTTGAAGCCACCCTCATCCAGGTAGAGGTACTCATGAGGTCTGGCCATCGTGTACAACTGTAATATCTGTAATTGCCACTGAGCAACACAGTATGTCCACTAACTGTACTGTGAACATGGATGTATACTTACACTGAAAGGGACCCTATAGACCTGTTTCATCCGCATCTTTTGCCGCCAGAGAACTCGATCTATTTTGGCCAAGCTGACATAATCAATGCTCTCAAAGTTGGCAATGACTTTGTCTCTGATCACCTGGAGTCTGATGAGGTTGTTCTCACAAACCATATCCACAATGAGGATTTCCTGGGCCACTGTAAATATGGCAACCCTCCCACCGCTATGTGGTATTCTTTCAACTCTGTCATGCCATAGACAATGACATGGTCAATGACTGTTGCTCGCGTCTTGTCCGTAATGATGGTGCAAGGTTGTCTTGCTCTCCCTCCTGGACATTCTCCTCACCCTTGTTGGCTCCTCTTCTTCCATGGCCAGCTCTTCTCCCTCCTCTGACTCGATTCCTCTTCCCCTGACTCTGCTTTCATCCATTGTGTTTGTTTGGAATCTTTGTCTGTAGCTTTAAATGCAAATGAGCAGGAGAGAGGTGGGAGGAAGAGGGGAGTGGTTTATAGATGTTGAGCAGGCATTCGTGGAAATGATGTAATCAACACCATTCACCAAAGACAACATTTGCTGCAGACATGATTTGGCACTCTTTACACCTATCACAATTTCTAGCCATTGCAGGCTAGGGGAACTAAAGTGAAATTTCATGATTGGGGATCTTTAACAAAATGCAATGAATGGCCGGAAGAGAAATCTAAATCAAATATTTGATGATCTCTCATTCTCATCACTTTCACAATCAGCTGTGGTTAAAGGAAGGTCTGTTTGTAGCCCTGAAACTAGCTGTGGCTCTCATTAGTAGATTATCTTGGCCCTCGTGTGTTTATTCAGCTGTGTGGGAGCAGGACAACGCTACCAGTGATGTGGCTCTTCAGAACCTAAACAAAACTTTTTAAAAAAATTTTTAAAGAACCTGTCTAATTAGCCAGAATGATTATTACGTACAAAGGTCTGGGGGGGTTGCCAATATTCAGGAGGTTTGTTTTGGAATAATATATATGTATATTATATTTGAATATTTGATTGTACTTGACAGCCTTCTAAGACCACTGGCACTTGATTTAAGTCTGGAGCAACCGCCTATTACTTCATATGCTGTGGCCTTTCTCCCTGGGTGAAATATTGTGAAGGTTTGCACATACTGAGGAACTGTGAGGCTATGTGTCAGACTGGAGGTTGTCATGGCCTGCCCTGCCCTTAATGAATGTCCCTCAAAGTCCAAATCAGCCTACTGTGTGTGTGTGTGTGTGTGTGTGTGTGTGTGTGTGTGAGAGAGAGAGAGAGAGGGTTGAACCAGGGTTGAACCAGGGATCATTACTGTGTCTGTCGGCTGGCCGGACCACCCTGTTCCCAACACCTACTCATAAATACTGCAGCACAGTCACTCAGGGCTTTGCACAAGCTGCCCTCTGCCTGACCTCGCACAGAGGAAGAGGGGGAGAGTTGAAGAACACAAGCAAGGCTGGGCCTTAGAGGAGCTTCACGGAAACTCGTGACCAATCCCTTTTCCCGCAATTTTCTTTTCCACTTATCCTCTCCATCACTCTCCCTGCCCACCTGTTTCAAGCTTGTAAAAATACATATGAACTCCTTCTGGTGGTCAAAATGCTTTTTAGATTTCAGTCTGCTCTGCAGCATATTTTATCTGGTTTTTGGTTTGTTTATTTATTAGCACCATACGAGTATGCTGAGACAAGTACTAAAAAAAGAACAAAGCCAGATTTGAACCCTTTAATAGGTCAGGCTGGGACAAAAAGTCTTTTTTAAAAAAAAAAAAAAATCACATTATTAGGAAACATTGTATGGATTCTTTTAGAATGTAAAATGTCGATGTTCCATTTCATCTGGTTATAGTGACTAAATGTGCAAGGGAAGCAAGATTAATATCTGGCATATTATTTTTAATTGCCAATATTATTACATTTTGTTAATGCAGTTCTTGGTGTAGTTCCTCTTAATTTTTATTTTTTTTGAAGAAGCACTGCGTAGGACAAGGCCTGGGGACCTGTTGGGGGGTGGTCCTTAGGGCCCAGCTACATGTTCCAGCTTCCTGCCACATCATTCACTGTCTTGTTGTTATTGGCATTCCCAAGTGCACACTGCCCTTCAACTGAACCCGGCATCCCAAAATACCTCTGTTCTACCCTTTTTTTTTTTTTAATTTAAGACCAAGTTCATTGAAGTTCTATTTCATATCAAACCTTAAATGACCTAACACCTCTACCGGATCTGGGATAGTGACCGGTAAACACTAGTGCATGCTGGGGATGTATTATTCACAAGGTTCCATGTGACCGTAGGATCCTCCATTCAGTCTTTAGTTTCAAAATTCATGAATATATTTCTTGATTCGGCAACAAATGTAATAAGATTCACAAAAATATTTCATGACTTACAAATTAATGTAACACATGCATTTTTTGAGACAAAAAAACAAACCTGCATTTACAAATATTTGTGAATACCCCTATATTATTTGTATTTATTTGAAACTTTACTGATTGCTCTTGTTTCACAAACGTGTCGCTTTTTTAAAAAAAAGGTAGCCAATCACTGTAGAGAGTTTGATTTAATGGTGACAACATTGCGCTACTTTCATGCAATGAATCAGGATAAATAAAATTCATAAATTTAACACACATCCTGCAGTGTTGTGGTAGTAACTGTGTTTTTGCTGAATTTAAATGAATTTTGCTCGCTCATGTCAAGTGGTGTCTTTTGGTCACATATCAACACAAACAGCCTGGTGTCTGGACATACCTGGATACAAGAATACGATCTGAAATACAAAATAAATAAATAAAAATATTTTAACATATGAATGGGCCATCTCATACTTCATTTCATAATTTATTTTAAATCCATTGACATTACTTTCATAGTATCAGACTCAAGACTGATACAGGACAGAAATATGCATACAAAGACAACTGTTCTGAATTCCTGGTCTATATGCACAGATTTATATGACAATAAAACAGACAGACTGGTGATATTTGCTGATATTGTCTTCA
This sequence comes from Denticeps clupeoides, assembly GCF_900700375.1. Taxonomy (NCBI): domain Eukaryota; kingdom Metazoa; phylum Chordata; class Actinopteri; order Clupeiformes; family Denticipitidae; genus Denticeps; species Denticeps clupeoides. The sequence continues at coordinate 14,756,502 of NC_041709.1, read as the reverse complement.
GTCCTACCAGAGAGCACTAGGCTCATGTAGACTTTTAAAGGGAAAGAGGCTTTGAGTCTCCCAACTGGAGACTGGCTGCAGATGGAGCATCTTGCAGAGAGGACTAATATGGAAAACTGAGTGAAAGGCAGATTAAGGGGCAGTGGTGGCCTAGTGGTTGAGGAAGCGGCTCCGTAATCAGAAGGTTGCCGGTTCGAATCCCGATCAAGGTGCCACTGAAGTCCTTCTGAGCAAAGTACCGTCCCCACACCTGTCATGGTGGCACGATGCTCACTAAGGGTGATTGTTAAAAGCAGAGTACACGTTTCGTGATGTGCTGTGCTGTGTATCACAATGTCTTCACTAGTCACTAGTCCTTTAATGCATCAGTTGTGTTCTGTCTTATTTGATATGTTCAGTTTGTGGCTTTACCAATTGCTGGTGCAGTTCTTTTTTGTGTGTGTGGGTGCACAATAATCCGTTTAGTTCTGTCTGTGTGTGGGTGAGTGTCTGAGAGCTTTGCTCCGGAAGCAGCCGACAGACGTTAAGTCGTCTGTCTGGCTCTTTTTGTGCTACACCAGTTAATAGAATAGTCAGAGGTAGGCAGTGGGCACTACCAGCTCTGACCTCAGCTCCTGTCACTCACTAACTGAGCTCCCTGACACATTTTCTGTCTCTCTTTTGCTCACCTTATGATATTGCCCAGCACCAGCTCCCTCTTTTGGCTCAGATTTGCTGTGTGCTTCTCTAAAGCCTCTCACTGTGTGCTTCTCCCACATTGTGAGTTGGTGTGGGGGAGAGCACTGGCTAATTCTAAGCCGCCGTCCAGCCGTCTGTCGCTCCTAATCTTTCTGTGAGAACTAATAACCAAGCTCAGACATGCATCTCTGCCTGAAAATAATCCTTTGTCTTTGTAATGCAGCCAGGGAATGAAATTCATATTGATCGTATTTTTAAAGGCTTTGGGAGAACCCGGCCCATCACTAAAAGAACAAGACATTGTATTGTCTGTTGACTGCATGAGTGTGTGTGTGTTGGTTTTGTTGTGTTTAGTCATTGCCCCAGTTGTCACCCCTACTTGAAAATGCAGCTAATTCTTCTACTCACCAGTTCCCAGAATACCTGCCAGTGCTCCACTCCAATCAGCTTGCTATCTATTAATAATCAACTCGGCAAGCGTGTGTTTTTGTGTGTGTGGGGTGGTGTCACTGTGATGTAGGGAGAGGGAGAATGAGATGACTGGGTGAGAAGCCATTATCGACGGTGTGTATATTTACTGATGGCTGGCATGTGCCAGACTGTGGCCTCAGCATATTTGTCATTGGTACATCGCGCCTGCACTACCAGCATCTCAGATCAGCTGGACAGTAGCCATCACAACTTGGGGGTGAAAAAGGTGCGTAAATCAATTTAAATCCAGTGTCTGTCTCCTGAATTGCTGCTAAGATGCTCTGGTCTCAACCTGGCTGCAGATTAAGGGAGATACACTACTGTTTCCAGATACTACAAGCCCACCTCAAGTGAAAGTGAAGTGATTGTCATTGTGAAGCACAGCACATGGTGCAGACAACAAAATGTGTCCTCTGCTTTTAACCATGACCCTTAGTGAGCAGTGGGCGGCCCATGGAGTAGTTTGTGGGGACGGTGCTTTGCTCACTGGCACCTTGGCAGCTCTGGATTCAAACCTTCTGATTACAGGGCCATCACTGTCCCCATGAAGACCAGCCCCCCAACAGCTCCTGTGTCTGTGTTGATGGAAATGCTCAGTAGCTAAGATGTGGTTTCAAACTATACTTCTGTCACAAGATGTCTGATTGCAGAGTGTCTTCGTTGCTTATAACCACAGTTTGGGATTGAGAGGAACGAAAAAAAAAAAAAAAAAAAAAAAAAAAAAAGTCATTTAGGGACTAACGTTGTGGCACTATATCTCACTACTGTCAGTAATTTCATGGCCACAAGACTTGTATGATCACATCTCACATCTTACTCACCTTGAAACATGCCAGGGTCACATCTCCTTTACTATGTAATGCAACCTGTTGTTGCCAAGCAACAACATCATATGTTAGATTGCAACTTTTGTAAGTGCCAAGACTCGTGTAACAATTAAGCCATGGGATAACAATTATAAAACCATGCGCAAATGGTATAAGATGTAATGAGGTGATACTTTAATACCCACAAGTGGTAAATTTACAGTATAGCATGACTGTGAGTGTATTATTGCTTAAATATTTGAATATTTAACAGAACACACACATTTCTACACTTGTGTGACCATACAAGGAAACACACAAGCACACACAGACAACAGTTACACACAGAGAGTGCATGTATTTTCCCTACTGGCCTCCAGGGGGAGATGGAGGTTCACTGCGCTAATTTTCAAGTCCCTGCTTCTCTGGTTGCCCTGATTTGAACGCTGCTCGCTTTAATCAGCACATTTATCTATTTCAGTAACTGGAGGTGATGGAAGGGAGCCTCTGTTATAATTAGCATGGCTGCACTTTGTCAGCGCTAACTGTCAGGTTTAGCCTCCTGTTCCATGTCCTAGTGTCAGCCTCTGTAAGACCCCATGTCCCTGTTTCACCCTCCTGTTTGCCATGATGCTTTGTTGGTTACTTATTGAACTAGACACACGTTATGTATGTGTTTGATCCAGTAACGCAGTTATGCCATTAATTTCATACAAATTGGTGCTGCATTGGCTACGCAATGTTTGATCAGACATCTTAAACAGACAACATTATGATAATCTTACCACACTTGTCTTTCCTTCCAGTTTGTAAGGTGCTTGCAACAGTTCATTGTCTGAAAACTGAATTGCAACACTTCAGTAATGTAATGTTTATGCAATACCAATATACGCAGCTAAGTCGACCAAGATGGTGGGATGCACGGGACTACAATGTCACTGGTCTAAAAGCTACACGAGTGCTGTAAAGTTTAACATATGATAACCAGTACTAAGAGTGGTGCATTGTATGAATATTTTATTTAAGCCTGATGCACTATTCAGTATAACATATAAAAACTGAACTTTGAACGTCTGGGTTATGATAATAGTGTTCCACATTATCTGAGTACCCATCTTAACTAATAGGACAAGTAAATGTACAAATATTTTTTCGCCTTTTGGTTTTATTTTCCAGAGAATAGACCATAGAGCAATGCACTGTACATAAAAGGTAGAGTGTGTGTGGAAAGTCCCTGTTTAGTTGTCTGATGGCCTGTGGAAAGTTATTGCACAGGTTGGCAGTGAGGGTCTGAATGCTTCATTACCTTTTCTGGATTGAAAGAGTCTGAAGTGTGCATGTGAAGGGTGTTTGGACTTCACATTGCTGGTGATATATCTTATATTTGATGATATATCTTATATTTGTTTTGTAGGTCTAATTTAACACCAGCTGAAAAGGTTCTTTCAACATTTCCACGATTAGTAATGCTAAATAGGTGTTTTGCTGGTGGGTTCTTAAAATAGATCTTCAGAGAACTTCAGTGCTTTTTGTGCATGGGAAATACTGCCACCAGCAGATGTTGTACAACAATTGTAACTTTATCTGAAGGATTTTGGGGTAATTTTTTTGCAAATATTATGCAATAGGATTGAAAATATGCAGCTTCACGATCACTAAATCTTGAGAAACTGGAGGGACTGAATACGCATGAAAATTGACACCTGCCATCTCAGTTACCTTCAGTTACTTTGTCTTTGTCAGGTGGCTTGTGGAGTGTCTTCACACTTGGAGGGGCTGGCAGCAAATCCAGCCTGGACCAGGAGCATAACCCCTTGCCATTGTCAAACCAGAGCCTCTTCCTTCTGCTGGTACTGGCCAATTTGACTGATCGACCAGAGTGCCCCAACCCTTACAGGCAGGCTATCACCTGCTTCAAGAACACACAAGGTGGGTGTCCTACCTACACTCCTGTAGGGAGTGTTTACATAATGCTTCAATTTGTGAAAGGAACAGCTTGGCCAATTTTTGACTATTCATATAACCGGCTGAAATGATGTTCTTGATCACTTAGCATAACAATGCAAATCTGATTAGATTTAGGTACAATTGGGCCACGGTTAATTATACAAAATTATTGCCCATCTGCTTCAGAAATATTTGAATGAGACATGTCAACATTATCTTTTTGGGAGTTTTTTTTTTGTGGTCAAACAGAAATGACAAGAAATTAATGTGCCCCTCTCCTTTCTTCCAGACACTTCATCCATCCCATCACCACAGCCCCATACATTCCAGATCAACTTCAACAGCCTGTACACGGCACTGTGTGAACAGCAGTGCTCGGACCAGGCCACATTGCTACTCTACACTCTGCTGCATCAGAACCAGAATATGAGGACATACATGTTGTCCCGTACTGACATGGAAAACCTGGTGAGACGCGCACACACACACACACACACACACACACACACGTTACTGTTCAGAAGTTTTGTATTGATAATTGATCAGTTCAATTCCATTGAATATCTCAGAATTGGTGCAAGGGTAGTGGTGAATGCATAATTTCTGAATTACAAAATGGTAGCATTGGAGGTTGATCAGGCCTTGAAAGTTGGTGCAATTCCTACAGGTGTCCCAACTTTTCTTGATTACTGACTACAGCTTGAAAACAGGTCGACAATACAGTCTCTAGACTTAAACCCCATTGAGCTCTATTGACATTTTCAACCTTTCAATGATGGCTGAAGCATTTGACATAGGGTATAAACATGGTATTCTCTCACCTTTTATATTTAAGACAGTTTTGGATTATTTGAACAGATAGCAAAGAAATGTGGTACTCCTTGATTACATTTTAAGGTATTTACAGCTTAGGAGCTATGTTGCCGCCAACTTTTAACAACTCTCTTCTGGGTTTACTACTTTCTGCAAAGGAAATAGGAACTATAACTTGTTCAGTACCACCAATCAGAAGACCTTGGAGGCCATGAGATGTAAATGGAAAGGGGTTCTAGAAGGACCAATTTTCTAGAACAAACATGGCAGAATGTGATTTAAAATAATATATTACTCATCCATCTGTCTCAGACACACTGTGATTCAATTTATATTTGTATGCTGGCTTCATTGGTTTATTGATCCTACATGTGACCGATGCAATCAGTTGCCATCTACAAGCATATGTTTTGGATATGCCCAAAGTTATCAAGTTATTCATCCATCCATCCATCCATCCATCCATCCCTAGGTGGCACATAATTCAAAGGTTGCCGTTCGAATCCCTGAACAGGTTTCGCTGAGGAAAGCACTGTCCCCACACAATGCTCCCCGGGTGCCTTTTATTGCTACCCACTGCTCACTAAGGGTGATTGGTTATAAGAAGAGGGGACATTTCATTGTGTCACCGTGTGCGGTTATGCACTGTTTCACAAGGACAAGCACTTCACTTTCACTTTTTCGGATCTAATATTTGACGCCTACTCTAAAATTTGTGGTCAATTTATTGCTTCATCTTCCACTATTGTTACTGATTATGTACATTTAAGTAAAGGGCAAGCAAACACGAAAAGAAAGATTTTGTGCAAATCGACATCTCTGAAATATGGACACTAGATCAGGATCAGAAGAGACTCTCTGCAACATGGCAACCCCTCTTAACCTTTGTTGAGAATATGGAACCTGGCAGATTTAGTTAACTGCTGTTTTTATTAGGAAACCTCCTGTATATCTAGAGAATTATAGACATAGAAGATTTCTTCACTTTATTTATTATGTGTTCTTTTAACTCCCATTATTAACTCAATCTAAGTCTCTTCCTCCTGATGGACACCTTTTCTTTTTCTACCCTTTGTAATCCATCTGTTCACTCAGTAAGAAACAGTTGGCACCTTAACCATGACTACATAAAAATCCCCTCTGTCCGGTGCCATACTGGGGCAGACTGAGTTAGACATGGAGCTGCCTGCTAGCTGCCAGTGTGTCTTGGCCTTCAGAGAGAGTTCTCATCCTGCTCATTGCGATCAGACACTGCCCTGTCTGAGCTACTGTCTGCCCAGCTAACAGCTCATCCTCCAAACCCTGTCTGCATCTGAGGAATGCAAAGCCTTTCACAACAGCGGGTGATGCAATGGGAACTGAGCAACCTACACACAATCTAACTCTTTTTCTCCCTATTTCCTTACTATATATTGGATGCTTAAGCATCATAAATGTCACATTTTATTATCATAATTGTGTTGTGTGTCTCTTTTTCTTGACCCATGGTAAGGGAATACTCCTTACCATGAAAATTAAGTCTGATATGAACTGATATAAAACCATGCACTGGCTCATCAGTTGTATTTGTACATTGCTTGCAAGATTGTCCAGTTCAAATTATGTTTTAATTTATTTTGAAACCAAAAAATGTTGCCAAGACCCAATATTAAACTTGGAAACCTGGAAATGTATCATCAAAAATTCTAACTATAGTTACAGGTTTAAGACTTGCAATTTATATCCAGAAGGTAAATTATAATTGCTCTGGATCTTGTATATATTGATAGTGGTTTGTAATCATACATTTGACCTAATATATGGTCTAAATTATGCATGAATTTGGGGGGAGCACACAAACAGTTTGGAATTATTAATTTTTTTTTTTTTTTTTCTCCTTTCAGGTCATGCCTATTCTAGAGATCCTGTACCATGTCGAAGAAAGAAACTCTCATCATGTGTACATGGCCCTCATAATCCTTCTTATCCTTACAGAAGATGACACTTTTAACAGATCTGTCCATGAAGTGGTGAGTAGCCAAACCCACAACCTCTATTGCTTTGCTTTTCCACTGCTTAAGTGGTGACTATAAAAAAATTCAGCTGGCTGAGGAAACGTTTGAAACATTTACAGCATTTATCAGATACCCTAATCCAGAGTGACTTACAATCAGTAGTTACAGGGACAGTCCCCCTGGAGCAACTTAGGGTTAAGTGTCTTGCTCAGGGACACAATGGTAGTAAGCGGGATTTGAACCTGGTTCATAGGCCACTAGCCAGTACCACCGTACAGTACAGCGTACTCGACATACACTGTACCAGAAGGCATTTGGACAGATTTACCAAGTAAACCTACCAAGTAGCTACCTCAAGTTACCAAGTAAACCTGAATTCCAATAGAGAAGTACTAAATAAAAATGCACTCTTACATATTAAACAGAAAATGCATTGAAATTAAAGACGTCACAACATTACATTAATGTCATGTCAGCAGTAATGCCGAAAATATAAAAACATGAAGTATAATGGCAATATTCTATAGTATGTATAAACGATCAAGTCGCATAGAGTCTTAGAAAAGTCTATTTCTATTTAAAGACATTAACGACCAATTCGGTTCATCATAGAATTTACACATGCACATTGGTTTAAAGTTGAGAGCTGCAGGTTTTTTTCTTTTTTTTACTGCGTGAAAGGATACAAACCAAAACACCGCCTGGCCTGTCCTGCCATCAGGACGCCTCCTCTCGCCAGAGCCGCTCCGGCTCCGCGTCCCCAGTCACGGCCCGCCGACTACGCGCGTTGCCGCCATTAGGGGACACGGGATAAAGAGCAAGCTGCCCCCCTCACGCACGCCCCTCTGCGATAAAGCCACCGCGGCGACACCCGCCCAAAAGTTTGGACACACCTTCTCATTAAATTTTCATGACTATTTACATTGGTAGATTCTCACAAATGAACACATATGGAATTATGTACTTAACAAAGTTTAAATAACTGAAAACATGTTTTATATTTTAGTTTCTTCAAAATAGCCACCCTTTGCTCTTATTACTGCTTTGGCATTCTCTTGGTGAGCTTCAAGAGGTCGTCACCTGAAATGGTTTTCCAACAGTCTTGAAGGAGTTCCCAGAGGTGTTTAGCACTTGTTGGCCTCTTTGCCTTCACTCTGCAGACCAGCTCACCCCAAACCATCTCGATTGGGTTCAGGTCCAGTGACTGTGGAGGCCAGGTCTCCACTTATTGTTGAGTACATAACTCCACATGTGTTCATTCATAGTTTTGATTCCTTCAGTGAGAATCTACCAATGTAAATGGTCATGAAAATAAAGAAAACACATTGAATGAGAAGGTGTCCAAACATTTGGCCTGTAATGTATGTAAATATATTCTTTACCATGTCACCTTTGTAACATTCCCCTCAGCACTTTTTAATAATATATAAATATGGCATGGCTTTAAAGTTAAAGCTATTTTCCTGAGTGGGCAGCTGGATGTTAAGTTTGGCTGAGAACAGCACATGATCTGCCCAGAACTGTGCCCCACCCGGGGCTTGAGGAATGAGAACGTCTCTGCCACCAGATCACCTGACAGCTATGTGATCTGCAAGGTACCTGCGTTCTCAAGTCCAAGAGGTTTTATGTTTCTCCTGCACTTGGAATACTGAGTGTTTCCCAGCACTTCCCTTACTCTGAGTTGAGCTGAACTCAATTGTTTTGCTTTAGTACTGAAGACAGACAACCCACATTCATTCCTTATTATCATCAGTTCCTTTACTAAGAATCATATAGTCATCCTTACTCACATTAACACCTTTCATAATCCCACTCTTAATCAGAAGCCAAAAGATGTAATTTTTGTTTTCCATGTAAAGTTAATGTAAGGAATTCATGACACACAACACTTATCCAATAAATTGTTTTTCCTTCTTAAGATTCACTTCACTTAAAATCCTGGTCCGCTTGCGTCGTGCATCTGAAACAAACCTTTTCTAATTATTATTACTTTATTTTATTTTTTATTCTGACTTCTAGTTGACACATCAGCCTAGGTCAATCCAGGTCAGCAGAGGAGCTTCAGTTAATCAATATGGAATTTGTTCTCAGGGCCTGAGCTGATTTAAACCTCATCTACACTCTTTGTACATGTGTGTGTCTGTGTTTATGCATTACTATTTTTGGGGACAACTATGTGATCTGGTCTTCACAAAGAAATGACGAGAGTTGTGTTGTCTGCAGCAGTTAACATCTGTTCTTGTTTAACCTTCACCAAAATGCATTTGTCATTGTGACCATAATCAAGATATGCCCTAATTATTGCGTAGGTGCAAAAAAAAAAAAAAAAAAACAAACATGTACGAGTTACCAATTTTTGGAGGGAAGGCTATTCCTCTTAGCCTGTTTGTATTGACTTGTCCTCCGGCCCCCCCCCCCCATTTCTGCAGTAGCTGTACTCTTGATAACAGCATCTCTATTGACTCAACAGACACTTGTCTCCAGGGCTTGGGGAATCAGTGAAAAGTCATCATTAAATATTCACCTCTTTGGTTTAATGATTTTTTTCCCTAGCGTGCAGAGTGCATTTTTAGTGCCCATATTTCCTTGTATTGGCTCAATACAGATCCATATGTCTTAATATTCTGCCAGCAGCGCTGTATTTGTGTCCCAGCGAGCTGTTAATGCCAGTTGCTAAGCACCCCCAGAAAACACAGGGTTGACAATATTGGCATTTCAGCCAGAGACTTACTCACCGGCGGCTAGAACACATTGTGGCACGGGAACTAGCCTGCACTCCCAATAAAGTGTCTGTAGTCTGACAGAAAGAGGCTGTGGACTGCTCAGTGCCTCTGAGCTCAAACACACATTACTGGCATGGTTGCCCATCTGCTGTTCTCTGTTTTACCGAAGCTGCACCGAGTCTCCTTGACACAATTTGCAGTTTGCAGATATGTAATCAATCAGGGTTGGAATGAAAGGTGTGCATGTGTGAGTGCGTCATTTTCATTCTTACACACTGCATTGTGTTATGACCTTCCTTGAATCTCAAATGTCTTTGTCTGAGTCCGGCCTGCTCAGTTTGTCTGCACTCAAAGTGTGGGAAGTGCCCAGTTGCCAACGCACAGATGTTGAGTCTGAGGCTGTGCAGGTCATTAATAAAATATTGATAAAATCTCAGTATCATCAAACAACAAGTGATGAATCCGATTTTGCGATAATAAGCAATTAATGGAATACATTACTACATATACCTCCTATTCTGTGAGAGGGGTTTAGTGTCTGCATCATTTATTATACATGCCACTTGCACATGCTGCATTATGTTCAAGTGAATTTCTTAACAGGTATGGCAATTTATTGATTTGTGCGTCCATGCCATTTACATCATAGCATTTCTGATGTGTTTACACTAGTTGACAGGAAGTGCATGAAGCTGATCTTCCTTTCTTCTCTCTGTCTTCCGTGTGTCTCCCTTTACTTGGATCTTTCAGATGTTAAAGAACATTACGTGGTATACTGAGCGGTCTTTGACTGAGATTTCGCTGGGCAGCCTTTTAATCCTGGTGGTCATCCGCACTATTCAGTTCAACATGACCCGCACAAGAGTGAGTGGGATCCCCTCATCCCTTTTCAGTAAATTACTCTTCTTATTTCAGTTGATGCATTAACAGCTGGGGGGCATTCATTTTACCCTCGCATGTCATAGTGTACAAAAAGGTTAATTTATTTTAAATAAAATTGAATAACCTTGACCATGTGCTCTATCAGGATAAATACCTCCACACCAACTGCCTGGCAGCCCTGGCCAACATGTCTGCTCAGTTTCGCTACCTGCACCAGTATGCAGCCCAGCGGATCATCAGGTGGGTCACAAGTTTCTTTCACACACATCATGGTTTATGTATGTTTAGCTGTATGTTACAAGATTTAACATCAGTAACTAAAATTCCTAATAAGCAAAATGTCCTTGTCCTTGGACATTTGAAACTCACTGACCTGTACACACACACACACACACACACACACACACACTGTGAGAAGCACTTAGAAGTATGGTACAGTCTGGCACCAACCATGAGTAGAGGTCCTGCTGATTTTGTACAGGAATTGATTAAATCAGCCAAAACTGGGAGGATCATTTTTTCCCTCAATGATGAGGCGATGCAGAAAAACATGCAGCTTTTGTAAAATAACACGTATCATTTATTTTCAACTTCATTTGTAGTTTGTGCTGTGCTCTGCTGACAGCCAAAATAAACTTTGAGGGGTGGTCTGAAGGCGATCTTGTATAATATTTAGCCATGTTTTTGTATGTTTGTTTGTCATCCCCTTGCCTCTGTGTCCGCACCGCTTAGCACATTACCTCATGTGGAAGAATCATCGCGGCCAAACGAGTTTTTAATAGGCTCGGCCCCGTAATGCTAATCAGGGCCGTGTTAGCCTGCTGTGAAGAAGTGCTCCACTAACTCGCTCTGTTAGCTGGGGCCTGCCCTTCCCGAGAATATTTACTCATGTATAAACATTTTCTGTTGTGGTAGAGTTGTTATTGTGAAATGAAACTCTTAACAATTGGTGACTGTTACAGATGGGCTCACAGGGCTGGAAGAGTAAACTGGGGGAGCGCCAGTGGCATATTTAAGATCCACTGCCATGTTGCCCGAAATGACCGAACGTTGGCTTGCAGTCACACGAGTGTGTCAGAAGTGCCATCAGCGTTACTTTGAAACGCGGCATGTTTGGCTACATGCTGGTGATGTCACTGCCTTAGCTACGGCTCCCATTCCCAGATTCTAAACAGACCCATTGCGTCTCATGCTGGCCCGGCATCGCTTCCCAAAGAACACATTAAGTAAATCATCACAACAGTTGCTTGTCATCTTCGGCAGAAGGATTCTGTTTTTACACTCCCTGTTTATCATGGAAGGGTTGAATAGTTGTTTTATTTCAAAATCAGCTTAAGGGTGGAGTCGCACAGGCCATGGTGATTGAGATTAAGTGATTCCTTACACCGAACTAGACTGTTTGAACAATTGAATTGCTGCTCTCTTTGTTGCCCTACACAGTACCTGGATTTTATTGTTGAGAGACCGTTAAGGCCAATGCACAAATGAGCAGAAAGAGACTGTGAGAGATCATTTTGTCTGGTGGGTTAGGGTTATTACCCTGGAATAGGAGGCATCATTGTCACCCACCCATTTTCAATACCTTATTATCCAGAGTTACAGGGAAGAAGATGCCAGCAGTGTCCTGATGCTTAATCAGCATGGACTTGAAATGGGCAAAATGTGGAGCAAATGTAGAATTTAAAAGTGCTGAGCTGTGAATTGCATGTAAGATGTAGCTCTGGTTATCCTTTTGCACATCACCCCGGAATATTCTGTTAAGCTCATTGTGTTTATGGAAATTAAAGCCCTCCTACCACCAAACTAAAAATCTATTCCCAAGTTTAGAATAAAATCTGCAGCAATACAATGTGGATGTTATTTGGCACAGTTCCCCCAGCCTACAGCAAATCCTGCCAAATCTAGGTTCCTTTTCCTTTTTGCTCTCACTCTTTAAGAGAATAATTTACTGCAGATTTCTGTGAGTGGGTGGGAAGTCTGTGGTTTGGTTTGTTAAAGCCTGTCATTCTGTGTTCCTTGTCAAGGCTGCTCTCAGTTCTATTCATTCATAGTAAGTACTAGTGAATTTATTTCAACGTATATACACATATATACATAATGTTTCTTTTGAGAAAAGCTCATAAACAAACCTTAAAGAACAACTCTGTGATGTTCTGCATATTATTTTGTAAGATGTATGTAATTAATTCTCCAAAGATTGTTGTGGGGTTCGTTTGTGTTTTTGAGGTGTGTGTGCGTCATTTAAGGCTGAAGAAGGTCATCAAAAAAGGTCAGCTGAGTTTCTGAATTCGGTTATCCAGTAGTAAACCTGGCAGAACTCGTAATGACTCCAAGCTGCCTGGAGGAATCTCCTTCCTGTGGGCAGAGGAACCATTTGAAATATGAATGGCCAACTCTGTTAGTCATAAAGCCCAGAGACTGTCATTCAGTTGGGTCTGTATGCAGACCACACAATCTCCTGGTGTGTATGTGCGCGCTTTTTCTTAGTCACTCTTGCCTGTCATGGGACATGAAACTGGAATGGCCACACATGAGCCAGTGCTCTCCTCTTCCTCTCCAGTTGTTCCTGAAGTTTTTTGTTGATGGAAAATACTTTAAAAATAGCTTCTCTTTTGTTTATGTATTGCGGTACAGCTGACCTGCTCACAGATGAGGTAAGAGAATTGTCAGACACGCGCAATCCCGTATTTCTTTGGAAGTTTATTAAGACTGGATTTATGGCTGTGGATGGTGATGTATGGTAATATGTGGTCTGTGTGTTCAGTGGAGGCCCCGTAAAAAAAATTTCCATTGCGTCACCAAGTGTCCCTGGATTTCATTGAAGTCCATTCTGCGGCCCCAGTCTGTGACAGTGACACCTCATAGCCTCTCTATTTTCTATAAAGAGCAGACCATGCTTTTAGCCCGCTATACGTGTATCTCAATTTAGCGGCCAGATCATTTGGAAGATAAGTAAACAAAGGATTGGTCTTTGTGGATTGCATCGTTTGATGATCCGGTCAGTCCTACAAATCATTTGTAATAATTTGTGGCAGAAATTGAAAGATCCCATGGTGCTGCTTATCAAATGGATCCAGATTCTGTTATTTGTATATGAAAACCATTATCTAGCAGCAATTCATAAACTGTTCAGGATTTATGCCTCCTAAGTGTTTTGTTCTACGGATTGGGATCACAGAAATGACTTCTTTTACTACTAACATTAAGTAATTTCTAACATGGTACTACTATTATTGGTTATTCGCCTCAGAATTATTATCTTGATTTTAAATCACTGTTTAATAAAGAAAAGAAAGAAGCTGTAACTTTTAACTCTTCTTAAAACATACATTTCTGTACCAAAGCATGGGTTTAAAACTGTACTTAACAGCAATAATTGTGTACTGTAATAATTGTGCACCACTCATTATCACTGAAATAGCTTTTTTCCACAGTTTTTTCTACTGTCATGCCAGTTCTTGTTAATACTTGCCCTTCTGAGAATCTCACGCCATCCCAGGGAAACTACAGTTGAACAGCTGTTTGAAACAGGTCTGATCGCTCTCCAAATTCACGTAATTTCAGATTTGATCAGTCACTTTATTTAGAGTTGATGTGGACAGTGCTGGTAAAGGGCTTGTGCCCTTGACTTGGAATTACTACTAGGTGTTGTACAGATGTGACTGTATGATTTGGGATAAAAGATACTAGAGGATACTTTGCAGCGAAAAGATGATTACTTTGAGCATGTGGGGCAGTAGTGTCATAGCAGGTAAGTAAGAAGACCTGTAACTTAAGGGTTGTGGGACAAATCACGATCAGTCAGGGTGGCACTGAAGTCCCCTTGAGCAAAGTAACGTCCCCACACACTGCGCACCGGGTACCTTTCATGCCTGCCCACTGCTCGCTAGGGGTGATTGGTTAAAAGCAGAGGACACATTTTGTTGTGTCATCGTGTGCTGTCACAATAACAAAATCAATCACTTCCACATATTTGAATGTGATTTATAAAGAAAGTTTTGGGCACTTTAATAATAAAATTTAATTAAGATTAGGTGATACATTTATGTGATTTTAATATATATTATCTGAATAAAATGTTGGTACTGTACAGCATAATTCTAAATTGTTTAAGCCTGGAACAGGTATATACATTTTGCATTATATAAGGCTGATGACCAATTTGAGTCCACATTCAGTGAGCTTTGAATATATATTCTTTGCCACCATGGCTAAGGCTTTAGACTCAAGGATCTCCTTCAGGTCCTCCTGGTAACTCCTTTAAGTTAATTGGAGTTTGAGTAAAGGCCCTGCATCACAGCCATCTGAGACTGCTTTGTGCTGTGTCCTCCTCAGAGCTTTCAGCCTGATCATTTCCATTTGCTCTCTGTGCTAAAGCCGGTCCCCCTCTGCTCAGAGGCTTTGTGTCTGAGTATTCTGTATGACCCAGCCCAGAATGTTGAAGTGGTGCTGGAAAAGGGGCCAGGTGTTCTTTTGGCTTCTCCTCTCGACATGGTCTTATTTTATAAAAAAAGAAAGAAAAAACAAGTGCCCTATTATCTGAAGGAGACTGCGACTGGCACTTTTTTGCCTTTGCTTTTGTGGTGATGCTGAGTGAGGAATCCAGACAGACAGAGCTTGTGTGTGTGTGTGTGTGTGTGTGTGTGTCTGCGCACGCGCATCCGCGTGTCTCTCCTGTGCCGATTGCCAGGCAATTTGCTCTCTCAGTAGGTCAACCTGACACAGCTTCCAGGCACTCTGTCTAGACTAAACATGAACAATGGAACATGCTGCCGCAGAGCCCAGTGCCAAAACAATAGTCCGCGCTGCTGCGGCTCGCCAGCAATTAGTGACACACTGTACCCCCATCACCTCCAAATAAAAATGGGCCAGCGCACTGGTCGCCCCCCTGCTTAGGTTTTTGTTCTTGCTCCAGAGAAAAACAATGCTGAAGAGAAAAGACTTCCTGTTTGATATTCTAATGAGAGCATGAGATTATCGAGAACAAGGTTATAGCCAAGTTTCAGTCCTTCATAGTATGGTTTAAACTATATGTTGGTTATGCACGACTGTCACAGTGGCAGACTGTGTCCTTTCCCAAACCCATTGCCACTCCAAACTGGGCTTTCACACTATTTAAATAAATGAGTAAAATGGCAGCTCTGAAAACATTTTTTTTTTTTTTGCGTAACATGCACCCTTTGTATACATTTTCTAAGACACCTACACTCAAGCAGCATAGTGATGGTTTCATAGCATGTGGCTCCTGGTGGTTTCATTCAGTCCAAATTTGACACACTCTTTATTTATCTCACGTAGGTGTGATGTTACATGTATTTATATCTTCTTGTGTGTGGATTGGATGCTCATTCGTGGCTGATACAGAGCTGAATGATCCTCCCTTCTCTCTATTTTTTTCCTCACTCTCAGAGAGAGAGCGTGAAAGAGAGACAGAGAGAAGGGGGACTTTACTGCTTTGCTGTAATGATATGTCTGATTTTTATGTGGGATTTTATTTATGTATGTATGTATTTATTTATTTATTTAACAATTTAAAGACTCATCTGAGAAAATTGGCCCGTATATTATGGAGTGAAATGTCTCTTTTTGTGAAAAGTCGTTTGGCCTTGTTTTTCTTTATATTTGGTTTATATTTGGGATTGAGATTCTGAAACTGACCCATAGTTTAAGCTTAAGTTCAACTATGGGGGGTGGACTGTGGTCCTGTTGCTTGTGACTGCCTGGACGCCCTGCCACATGCGCCGTGTCTCCACTGTCCTGGATGTGGCTGCGGATTTTCTGCCCGTGTGCACCCTTTGATGCTTTAATGGCTCATTTGTCCCTCGCTTTTCTTAGGGCCACCTAAGAACTACCACTCACTTTTCAGACTTTCACTTAAACATTTTATAGGGGGAATGTGATATTTTTATTAGTGATATCATGTATGTTAGTTGCTCCAGTATGAGAAGTTGATTAAAGGGAGTGTTAGTCCAAACACACACACCCACTCTCACCCTCTCATCAACTTTTCATACTGGAGCAACACCCAGCAGAGTCTGCATGGTAACTATAGTGGACATGAAATTAATACACTGGGTTATCCTGCTATTGAAGTGTTTGCTTCCCATAGAGATAAGTAACAAGTGAAAGTTTCAGTGCCCTCTCTGCAGTACTTGTCTTTTCATTGTCCAGCCACCTCCTCTCGGGCAAATGTTCAGCAAAATCACTAGAGTCGGCCAAGCAACCATGCAACTTTTGTGGCTTATTGGTCAGTTTTTAGTTTTGGTTTAATTATTTATGTAACATTGAACAGAACACGACTACATTTTGTCACATGCATGGTCTGCATCTCCTCATAAATGCTCTGATTGAGACTGGTTGTCTATGGGCAGATATTTGTGCCAGTAGAAACTGAATTGAATATATTTGAATCTGAATTGCACAAACTTGAATTGCACAAATCGGGACAAAAGTCATAAATATAATGCAAATCCTCCAGTGTTCTGTTTTGGTAGTAACAGTGTTTCTCGCTCATGTCAAGTGGTATCTGTCGGTCATGTGTTATCACAGACAGCCTGGTGTCTTGTGATACAAGAATACAATCTAAAATTCTCTGGACCGATTAACAGCAAAAACTGTAAAACCCAATGAAAAAGAATGTTCAAGGGCATCTGTCTGCTATCAGTGTCTTTCACCAGACCATTTTATACCGTATATTTATGTATATTATGTATTTATGTATTCACGTCTTTATGTGAAGGTAGACCAGAGCTGGCGTTAACATGAAATCAGCGCTGTTGGCAGTCTGAGCTCGATTGCTTTTTCTCAAGGACCTGGATTGTGTGTCATCAAACATTTAAACCAAATTGTGAAAACGGAATTTGAATTTGGAGAAGCGAATTTGCATTAAATTTTTAGGGATGTAAAACTTTATTTTGAATTCAGATGCTATTTAATACATTCAGATTCAGTTTGTACAATTAAATTCCAGTTTGTGCAATTCAGAAATATATTCATTTTCTATTGGCACAATTCTCTGCCCATATTTGTCTCCCTTAAATGTTTTTAAAGAATTTATTCAGCACATTTTCTCCATGTTTTGGCCATGATTTGCCTGATTTAATATAGACTTTAAAAACATGTTATTACATTTTGTTCAAAATGAAGGTTTGAATAACTGGCAACATTTTCATAAAATTGGTTGCATGTGTATTTTGTCCACTGCTGAGGTTGTCATGGTGATGTCATTGTAATGTTGTTCAAGATGGCATTCATCAGAATAAGCCACGCTGGCTTGGTTATGCAGAATGATTTTATTATATTAAGGAAAGAACTGATCTCATCTGAACTTCCACAAAATACCAAGAACATGGCTGGATATCTATGATCAATCAATGACTTGTCTCTCTCTCTCTCCTTTTCTCTATCTCCCCTCCCTCTTTCTCTCTCTCCCTGTTGTTTTCTCTCACTATCTCTCAGTCTGTTTGCCCTCCTGTCTAAGAAGCACAATAAGGTTTTGGAACAGGCCACCCAGTCCTTGCGAGGGCCCCTAGGCACAGATGATGGCGCTACCCTTCCAGACTATGTAAGTACTTTCCTTCCATCTGCACCATGGTAGACCCCTCTCTCCCCCCTCTCTCTCCATCCTAACAAGTCTGCATGACTGCTGCCCCCTAAGGGTTTTGGGAGACTAAAGGGCTCGGTGGCTGATCACTCATGAAGGGGACGTGTAAGCAGAGTGGTGGCCCAGTCCTGTTCTTCACCTGTGGTGGGGTGACGGGGCGACATGGATTTAACAAGCAACAGGAGACAGCCCCTACCTTCTGTTTTTTTTTTTCCAGCAGTAGCCAAACCTAAAAGCATAAAGAGCCAGACTGCAGCCCCCTGGGATAAGGGTGGATGTGGGTCACAGCAGGGTCACCTCTAGCCCTGCGTCATGACTGCTCCCAGTGTAGGTGGGGGATGGGGGTGTCAGACCTGCAGCCTTAGGGTGGGAGGAAAGCGTCGCCATGGTGCCTCTGTAGTCTGGAGGCATTATTAAGGTAGGGGTGGCTCTTAGAGAGGGTGGCGTTTTTGGCACTGTGTGGAAGTGGGATTGACATAAGGCGTCCCGCTCACCCCACCCCCCTGCCACCCATCATGGACGCTTTGGTCTAGGTCAGGGGAGACACTGGGGAGCCCCTGGGGGTTTTGGCGCAGTGCAGACAGCAGAGAAGTCGAGACAGTCGTCTGGAGCCTGGCTGGTCTGATTAGGCTCCTCACGTAGGCACAGAGAAGTCCCTCCCCCATCTTTTTTGTTTGTCGTGCTCCTTGTGACCCTGAGTCTCTCTCCCTCTCTTTTTGTCTCTTTCTCTCTGTCCTTGTCTCAACCCAAATGTCATATGTTTGCTACGAGCATCTCCCTTCCCGGTGGTACCATACCACTGTTTGCTTTGTTTGGTATGTTTCAGTCAATGTGAACAGAAATCGTAACCTGTAATGGTAACAATATAGCAGTACATCCAAACAAGAAATGGAGGTTTGTGTTTCTGTTGAGGAAATGGCTACGGCAGTGATCTCACTTTGGTTTCCACATCCTAGTTTTAAGCTATAGGTCTAGTTTTTAAAGCATCCTTCTGATCTCCATTAGACGATTTAATTTGTCTCGGTGTCTGTGTTTATCCCTTTCTTTGTGTCTGCTTCTGACACTGAGTTGGTGCACTGCAGTCTTAAGTTGACTGTGTCAATATAGGGAGGTTTATTTATTTGTTTATTTTTAAATATATGTGCACATATATATGTATGTGTGTATTTAGTGTATTTAAAAATATTAAACAAATGAAAATGTGTGTGTGTGTGTGTGTGTGAGATATATAATCTCACACACACACACACACACACACACACACACACACACACACCAGAAAGCTGCCCAGCCTTATTGCAAAGAAATGCCCAGATCCTCTTGTCTTCTGGTTAACCACATATGTGTCACCACATACTGTTTATGTAGTGTAGATGGTGTCTCTCTCACACACACAGCCTGCAGTTTGGAGCAGAGACTCCTGTATAACGCGTGCCCGTAATAAAAACCAACATGGGTGTGTATGTGTGATTTAATGTAATACTTATAGTTAGTAAGTTGTATTTGTGTGTGTGTGATTTCACTTAAGAACTATAATCTCATAAATATTAGTTTTAGGTGACTAGGCATGGTAGGATAATTACACTTTTTGTTATACATCTCTTGAATTGCTATAGGTCTATACAACAATAAAGAAGTATGTCTGTGTGTGTGTGTGTGTGTGTGTGTGTGTGTGTGTGATCAAATATGACTGTTGAGCCGAGGTGACAGGCCACCTCCAGCACTGCACTGGGCAGCTGTCCTCTTGAATCGCCCTCACATACACCCTTCCTGAGAATGTGTTCATCTAGCCCAAATGTATAGATTTTTTGTCTAAAAGTTTCCTTTGCCGAACTGTAATGGGTTAGTTGGGACCCATATCCGTTTCGTTCTCTGCCTCTGATGCGACCCATGGAACTGTGGGATAGAATAGCTGTAGGCTGGTTGGCATCTGGAAGGAATGCAGTTTAGTGGAGCAGAGCTGAACCTGGGAACAGCACACAGGCTGATGTTTGTTTAATGTGGGATTGGTGGGAAGCTGTAATGGCTCTTTTGGGAAAGGAAATAATAAAACCGAATGGAAGAGGAGTGTGAATCTCTCACTTGATCCCAAATTTAGTTCCCAGCAGTGTATGCATTCATGTGTTTACTGCTACAAAAATTGCTATTAAGCTCTAGAACGAAAGTAGTATTCATTGAAGTAAGGTCATGACCCTTGACACACGATAAGGCTTGAAAATAGTTGTTGGGATGGAAGGTCTGCTTGCTGATGGTAGTTGTCACACCGCTTAGGTGTCACACATCCATAGCTACATGCTCATCCCCTTCTATGTGTGTCTGTGGAATATTTTGAATGAAATTGAGAGGGACGTCATGAGCAGAGATTGCCACTGGCTGCTGTGAAATAACTATGAGGAGCAGTAGAAGTGACTCAGGTCATGGTGCCTCTGGTGTCTTTTCTGCACCTTGTTGACCTTGATAAATTCAGGATGCTATGCGGGCATGTGCAGGGTGTGGGGAGGTAGCTCACTGCTGGGTCAGGAGACCTTGCAAAGTGGCCGCTAGTGGATTTCTATTGAGCTGTTGCAAGCATGATGGCCTTATTTATTCCCCTCCAAAAAAAAAATAAAAATTCTATGTTCTCCTGACGTTTGAATGTCATCGCCTCTCATTAAATCTCCACCCCACTCCCAGACGTCTGGGAGCCCGACGACCGTCTGAGGCAGAGAAGCGCTGCGGGCAATGGGAAGGACGCCCCAGGCCGGGCGCTCCTCATGGCCTAATGGAAGCGGCTGGCGTTCCTTGTCAGGCTGTAATTAAGGGCTGCCCTGCTGTGCCCTGGCCTTTCATGGCTGCTTCTTGGCTTGCTGGGTTTCTGCTGCACAACAATCAATACCAGGCGACAGCAGCAACACCCTCTCTGCTCCGGCACAGCTGGGGCCCTTTTGCTGCACTGAAGGGTCATATGTAGGCCAGTGCCTATAGGGGGGCTCCACTACCAAATGGTTTCTGCTTTCTGCGATACCCTGCCATCACTCACACTTGTTAGCAGCTCATTTCCACGAGAACTTACTATAAAAATTTGCCTATTTATCCCATGCCATTTCTACAAATCTAGCCATTATTAAATCAGAATTACATTTATTTCAGACATTTTGACCCCAACACCTATTAATTCCACTGATGCTCCTTTGCACATATGAACTTACATTTGATACATTCAAATTCTTGTTGAGTCTGTTGGTGTAATTTATCATTTCCTATTCTACACACATTTTAGTAAAACAATTTGGGCATCATAACATGAACTCAAAACCACCTGTCATATTTTAGTGTGCTCTATATTGAATTTTAGAGATTATTTTAAGAATTCAACCAGTACTATTTTGAATCCACCCAGCATTATGCACATGGTTAGTAGTTTATATTGTTTTTTTTTTTTTTGTAGTTGTTTAGAGTATCGTTACTGTAGGGAAATGTTTCTGTCTCTTTAAGACGATCTAACTGAGAGCTACGTCACTGTATCTGCTCTGTCATGAAACCATTCGTCTGTAGAACTGGTCTGTCCCTTATGTGGTAACTTGCTGGACTGCTGCCTCACCTTTTCCTCAGAAACGCTGGTGCCATTGCCTATCCTCTGATCAATCTTTTTTTTGTGTGTGTGTGTGTGTGTGTGTGTGTGTGTGTGTGTAATTTATCCATCTGCAGATCTGGCTGTTGCCCGTCCCTCTGTCTCTTTCTTTGTATCTCAATCTTTGGCTTGTCTGTGTCTTTGCATATGACTAATAAATTTTTTTATGATATTACATCCAAACCAGCATGGTACGCACAGTCCTGTTACACCCCCCAAAACAGGCATACTTGTACATTATGTTGGTCTGTAACTGTGGTCAGACACGTTTCCCACTGTGGCTGTTTTTATGAGAAGGTATTGGCTGCTGTCATTTGAAATCGTATCTTCAGCTCTTGATTGGCTGTATGAGGGGATCTGTGTGGTGGAGCATGGGCTGCTGCCCAGTCCCTGACCTGCTTGAAGTGTAAAAAACATTTAAAACAATGTTGAGTTCAACCAAAATAATGTTCTTTTTATTAATTTTTTATATGAAAGCACTCCTGTTTTTCCGGATGCTGAATGGCATAGAGGTCTGAATGAGTCCCATGTGGGGAGGGAGTATTGAAGCAGCGAGTGCTCTTCCTCACACTGCAGACGTGTGGAATGCAATCATCTCCCAGAAGAACCTCTCAAATATGGACCAGTTGAGAGAGTTTTGGGGAATGGGCAGACAGGGTGGTTGGCACATGGGGTGGTGTGATTATGAAACGACATAATCATAAATGGGTCAGAGAATGACCCATTTACAACTTCCCAAAAGCCAGCCTCTCTCTCGTTCCCATTCTCTGTGTCATTCTGTCTCTGATTGTGTGTCTGTGTGTCTCTAAAATTGGGGTGTAGACGGCTGAGCTCTTTGCTTATTCATAACTGCCCCTGCTTCAGTGGGTTTTCAGCCTGCCTCTACTGAGCCTGGAGCCTTGCAGCTTGAAATAAAAAAACACACCCACACATACACATCCAGGTACATCATTCTCTTTCTTTTTCTCTCCTCTCAGGAAGTCAAAACATTTTTAATTTTGGATTGTGAACACTGGTTTATAGTATATCTGGGTATACAGCAGAATGCAGTCCTTGACTAGGAGAAATATTACAGCGTATGTCTTTCACTGTTTACTGAAAAGATGTTGGCCTTGCTCTCTTTTTAACTAATAATCCACCACTAGACTATTATCTTTGTCCTCTTCATGGCTCATATGGATTCTCTCCAGCAGCATGCTCTGTCTCGGAATGTCTGTCCCATGAGCCTTGACCTTTAACCCCTGACCCTTGCGTCACCGAAGCTGCAATTCTGTAAGCATGGCGGCACACAGAGTTCCCACACCGAAACCTTCCCTGATATCAGATTTAGCTCTGCCCTCCTCTGGGAGCGCTGTCTGAAACTGACAGACAGATTACACTGCCGGTGTAGAAATGTGTGCTTGCATCACATACACACAGAACAAAGACGATCCTGTTGCTTTTTTGGGAGGGGGGGGATTGGTTTAAACATTTGTTTGAATGGAACACCTGCAACACCCACTGGAGTCATTAACATTTTTTTTTCTATAATGAGAAATCAGCCTCAGACAGCTTATCTGCTTATATAATTTCTTTTTATTTATTTCATTTTTGTCATGATAGCAGCTGTTCACACAGACACATTCTTATATTGCTTTTAGGCAAAGTTATCCCAGTAATAATCGCAGTCAGACAAGGTGAGACCGATAAAGATGCAGTCTGAAGATGTCTGAAGCGTTTCCTCTTCCACCACATGACGATGGCTGGTCGTGACCTGTCGTCATCTCAGCCACCGCCCAACCTTCCATCCCCACCCGCCTGCCAGCATGACCGGCAGATTTTGTACCCAGCCCTGCTAAGGCCTGGCGTGATTGGATTAGTCTCACAGTAATTTTAATGTAATGAACAATTACCAGCCTTCTCTGGATGCTGCGTGCTGTTTCTTTGGAGTCTGGAGTGTGGCGAGGGGGACAGTGTCTGTAATGAAGGCGGAATGAGCCCCGTTTAGACGACCCAGTACACACACACACACACCACACACACACACACACACACACACACACACACACACTAGCTCCACTCACATAATCAGCCTAGCAGGTCTCCCACACACAGTTTGCACATTTACATCTGACCTGAATTTTCTCTCTCTCCCTCTCTCTCTCTCCCAGTGTATGTTTTATAGGCTAATCTCATTAGTGTAAAGCAGAGCTGCGGAGCTTAGTGCTTCACACCGTTCCTCCTCTCAGCGCACTTCTTCTCCCATCCTCCCCATCGCTTCTCTCTCTTTTTCAGACTAATTATCACCTCAGACTCCAGGGTTCCGTCACCACTGCCTCCCGACAGGCCATCAATCCTGATTAGTCATCTGCGCTCGTCTGCTAATGTCTGGCTACCCCATAAAAACCAGGGTTGCACATTCCACATTCATTCTGATCTTCTCCGCATCCATCCTTGCTAATGCATAATTTTCTGTTTTTGATTTTTTTTTAGAACAACATATTCCATGTTTCATCTTCTACTAGTCTCTCAATTCCCATGTATTGCCTCTAATTTCACCCCTAACTTTTTTAACAACTGTCTTGACCATCTTTCTTCTTGGCTGTTGGCTGAATTCAGCCAGGTGTTGTCCCTCCTATGATTGTCACACAAAGCCCTGCCCTCCGTTCTCCACCAGTAACCGTGGCTACAGTAACCCTGGTGATTTTTGTCAGGCTGGATGTCTCTGCCCATGTGATGTCTGGCAGACATCTGTATCATTTAAGTGCAGGGTTGTGCAAAATCACCTACGATGTCAACCAGGGTCATGCCTTTACCTTGAAAGGTGGCATTCTGAGTGATCCACCTTAAAAGTTCAGCCAGGGAACGCTTGATTTGAAGGGTCAGGCCTAAACATTGCAACTCATCAACTCCATCAGAGGCGAGACGCACATAACAAGTGGTTAGCACCTTAATAAATGTCTCGCCTGTAATCATATTAATAACGATGGCGACAGACTCTCGCCCTGCTAATATCTGCGGCGCTGCTAATTCAGTGCCTGGGGAGGGGGGCATGCCTCAGTTAGGTGGCCATGGAAACACACAGCGCCAGGCTCCAGGAGCGGCCAGCCGCCTGCGTCGGCAGCATAGCTGGGTGGTTTGGTCTCGGCTGGGGCTTATTTCATTAACGGAGTCCTTGTAAGCTGCTTTGGACTTCTTGACTCTGGCATTTTCGCCGTCTGCTTGCCCGACTGACAGCAGGGCTGATTTAGGTTTTAGTTCGAGCGCCAGTGTCCAGAACCGAAGACAGTTAAATAACATGGGTCATGAAAGATGCTTACAATATGCCAACAAATTTCAAAACGAGACTGGAAATGGGGAGAACCCAGCTTAATCTCAACCTGGTGATTGTGGCATTATAATATACAGGAAGTATGTGTAGTGAATTTACAGAAACAAACAAAAGGATTATACGTATTTTGGAGAGGAGGAACTTCCTACCCTGTCTTTTGTGTATGTAATTATTTCTTACTCAAAACAAAATCATTTTATGATTTTTATTAACAATTTTTAAGCACTCCTCTTCCTCATTCTGGACTAACATATCAAAAATATTATTTGTTCTCAAAAGACATGGTGTCTTTCATTTGCAGTGCAAAAAGTGCAGTAACAGTATATAGAACCAAATTCAATATTTTGTGATGAGGGTTTTCTTGTTAACTCCTCCTCTGTGACCACAATTGCATGGAAAACCACATGCTATTTCTTTTAAAGTGGCTTGAAAATGGTGACTCCTGTCTGTACCGGATCCGTTCCATCTGCCAGATTTGCACCAGTTATGTATTTTATAATGATGAAATACTCTTGTTTTTTCTAAACACAAATGAAGACATTTGCGTGATACAATTTAGGCAAGGACACAGTGATTTTTTGAGTGTGCAAGCACACACATGTGTAGAACAAATCCACCAGACAGAACAGATCGGATACCATAGGCTGTTTGAGAGACATTGTGGCCCTGACTGAGTGGCACCAGAAAGAGGGAGAGAGAAGAAAGAGCGAATCTGTTTAAAGTGCTATAGGCTTTTTTTTTTTTTTTTTTTTTTTTGTCTCCACTTGCTAATGCTATAATCATTGGAAACAATGCAGTGCGCCCAAGGGAGGGACTCTTTGAACGCATGGGAAACCAAACCGAAGAAAATTGTCTGAGTTACCACAAAAACCTGCAGGTACATTGCAAATACTGTTGAAAATATCCAGGCATAGCCGAGTCATTACTGAAGGGAGGAGCACATGCTTTTTTTGTTTAGTTTTTCCTTTTGTTAACCCTTAAAAAGAGCTGCACTTTGATCATGTGTGTTTAGTTAGTACTCACGCCAGGTGCTTATTGTACAGTGTAGGCAAATGAAGTCACTCCCCTCTCTTTGTAGTCAAGCTGCATGTCGTAAGAGTCTCCACCACTGTACAAGAGATGCCGTTTTGCATATTTTAACATCAGTTTCCCACCAGATGCACTTGTGGTTTGGAACATGCCTTCACATGTTCTTTACTTTCCTTTTTTTTTTTTTTTTTCTGAAGGCCATTTACTGCTTTTTTCTGCACTGTTTCTTGACATTAGCACAACGTTTGCTTGAGATGTCAGGCTTTGTTTGTGCTCCTGCTGTCTGTATTCAGCTAAATGTGTGTATGCTAGAGCATTGAAATTTTCAATGCCCAGAAACAATATATTGTTTCTGTATAGCTCTTCATGTTACCCATGCTTTGTCAGATCAGAAGTGTGTTTATACCGGTGACACACTGATATTTGCACTGCTATTCCCAAATGTCATCTTCACAGACTGCACCACTATTTAGACTCAATCATGGTCACACTAGTTAGTGGGTCAGAGTTGGTGCATAATCATGAACTGGACCTCCACGTTCCGAAAGCCAGAGCAGCAGCTCTGGGCCTGGAAAACTGGTTTCAGAGTGGCACCAAGAATTGCTGATCTCAGGGGTTGGGGATTATAATGACCTACAATTTGTTCCCTCTTTTTATCTGGAGTGTGTGCAAGTGATCAATTGCATGTTGTAGGAACAAGTTTAATGTTGTATGCACACTAACTTGCAGGTTTGGTCATCCATGGCTATTTGTGGTCTGAAAGTCCTAAAAAGGTGATAGAATAACCTGAGCATCAGTCTGCACATGAAATTTTGCTTGCACAATGGAGAAATAAATTAGTCAAATTGTTGATTTTTTTTCTTCCATATATAAATGTTTTATCTACCATGGCTTTTATGCAATAAAATAGTTGTATAAATCTAA
The DNA here is from genome assembly GCF_900700375.1 of Denticeps clupeoides. Lineage (NCBI taxonomy): Eukaryota > Metazoa > Chordata > Actinopteri > Clupeiformes > Denticipitidae > Denticeps > Denticeps clupeoides. Next base: position 14,729,712 of record NC_041709.1, on the reverse strand, counting down.
TTTGTAGAAATATTAAAACAAAAATAAAATGTCAGAATTGGTGCTTAAAAGATAGTGTGTGTCTATATATAAAAATAATTAAAACATTGATTAGGGCTTAGAGGAGAATATGTAGAGGAAAATAGTGAGAGCAAAATATGTAGGTGAATAAAGTGCACAGATATTCCAGTGAGGAATGAGGAGGCAGGTGAGTAACGTGTTAGAAGTAACAATTATGATAGCGTAGCCTGCACTTCACCAGAATGGAGTTAGGTGTGTGGCTTCCTGAAGCCTCAATTCTTAATAAACCACAGAGAACAGGAAAGCAAAGCAGCAAATGGAAGAGGCAGAAATATGTCTTCTCTTGCTGGGCTCTTTGTGCTGCCCCTGGCTCCCATTCAGCCCTGAGCTTTAATGGCTGCTGACTGGGGGTTCTGCAGCGTTCCTGGAGAGTACAGACAGAAATGTGACCTAGAACAAGCATCAGCCTGTCTTCTGCAAAACTGTGGCCTGTTGTACTGTCGCCGACCCCCGCCGCTCATTTTCTCGCTCTTTCCGTTCGAGAGGATGAACGTTCTTTTTCTGTCAAGTCATTAGTCTTGTCCAAAACACAACGCCACCCTCCAATTCTCTCACTGTCTCTCGGGGGAAATTCGTACTGTACTTCTTTTCTGCTGTTAGTGGGTTTTGACATGAATTGACCTGTGATCGAAAAGGTCTCTACTCTTTCTAGAGCATGTCTCTCGGTCTCTGGGGGAAGACTGTGATCAGCCCCTCAGGAGAGCAGCGAGTTGGGAGTTGTCTTTGCTGAGCTGCTGAAGGGCAAAAACATGCACCACTGGAGTCAACGTTTACACCGATTTCGGTTAGAAGGAACAAGACAAGCTTTGTTTTCTTAGGTTTTGTTTACAGGGCAGGAGATAACAAAAAATGAGAGAAGGATATTTTTTGTCTAGTCTGACAGTTTTTGTTCCTCCTGTACAGGTATAATGTGTTCCTGTTTTGCATGCGGCAAATATCTGATGTGTTGTCTCGCCCAAACGCCAGTGACTCCAGACAGTCTATAGGGAACAGATAAGATCTGCACAGGCCATTTCCCAACCGCACTCTTCCCTCTACATGAGGACGGACACACACACACTGGAGACAGACGGAACCATAATGAGGGAGTGCCTCTGCATTTGTTTTTTTTTTTTTGTTTTTTTTTTTGTCCACTGTTCTTCTGGATGGACCCTGCTCAATCAGAGAAGTGGATAAGAGGATAACTCGTTATTTGAGATTCTTTTAATTGCCTCCGCCCCCCCGAGCCCCCTTTCCGTTTTTTAAATTGCTAGTCTGTGCAGGGACGGGCTGGACCGCACGGCATGCTGAATGCAAACAATGAAGTGGATTAATTACAGCATCCAAGCAACCCTGTCAGGCCCAATTTGGTTCTGTGCAGGATCCTGTCACCATCTGATCTGTCGCTGCTGAGGCACTTCACGGGAAAACAGAAGTTATTGGAGATTATGGGAAATTGAAGCCGCACAATGAAAGCAGTGTTCTCATTCACAGACACCTTTCAGGATGTCACACATTTTGTCAAATATAGCAGACTGTGGAGGGAGAGGAATGAACGGATGTGTGTAAATGTACTTCTGTGATGACATCCTATTTCTCTGGCTGTCACAACTGAGATGCAGCTGATGAACACATGGGCGAAACAAAAAAGCAATTTAGTGTTGAACAATGAAGTCAACAGCGATGTTCAGTGGTGGCCTAGCGGGTAAGGAAACGGACCCGTAATCTGAAGGTTGCCGTTTCGAATCCCGAGCCGCCAAGGTGCCTCTTGAGGTGCCACTGACGAAGGTACCGTCCCCACAGACCATCACTTTCACTTTCAGAATGTCTACTGTGTTAAAATATAGGTTATATGCTGTAGTCATCATAAACATGTAAAGACTGCACATAAAGAAAACAGGAACTTAGTTACAGAAGTACTGTTCGCTCATGAGTTGGGTCCACTAGAACTGGGGTAATGACAGACTAGTTCTATTAGATCTGTTCGAAAATGAAGAAAAAAGTTTTCCATTTTGGGTTGTTATTTTGTGATTTTGATTTTAAGCGAATATTGTAAATTATGCACTGTGCTCAATTAAATCTGTATACCCTGGTTGGTTCTGCCCTGGCATTTAGCAATCTTGGGAGTGACAATATCTCACAGTATGATCACTGTGACGCATCACTTTTAAATGTCATTCTGCCTTCAAAACATTGTTTACCAGTGCTGCCTGAATAACATTTCTTAATCTAACATTTCTCATAAAATTCTTGACCTTGTGCCCACAATAACATCACACCACTAACGGTGTATTACTGTATAGCACTCCCATTCCTGTATATTTAAACACACAACATTGTCATTTCCATTTTATTTACTGTCAGAATCTGCAGTGTTTTTTTTTGTTTTTTTTTCTTAAAAAAAGAAACCAGATCATTCTGTCTAAAACATGGTTGTCATGTAAAATATATATATTTTTAGGCATTTTACCAGATGCCCTTATGCAGAGCAATGTACCATCAGTAGTTACAGGGACAGTCCCCCTGGAGACATTCTGGAGACACTCAAGTGTCCTGCTCAGGGACACAATGGCTGTAAGTGGGATTCGAACCTGTGTCTTCTGGTTCATAGCCGAGTGTGTTACCCACTAGGCTATTACAAGCCTACGGCAAGGTGATACATGTAACATTTAAACAAGTGCACATGTGGGACATTGATAACCTGGGCAGCCATGACAGTCACCCGGGGAGCAGTGTGTGGGGACGGTGCTTTGCTCAGTGGCACCTTGGCGGATCGAGATTCGAACCAGCAACCTTCTGATTACGGGGCCGCTTCCTTAACCCCAAGCGTGCTACCTACTTGGCTAATACCACCCAACTGTTAAATATGGCTCCATTTTCCATTTATGATTGCTTTATGTGTAATAGTTATGCAGTATTTCCTTTTTGTACATCACATGCATCTTTCACCTCTCTCTGTCTCCAGGCTCAGGACCTAAACGTGATTGAGGAAGTGATCCGCATGATGCTGGAGATCATCAACTCTTGCCTGTGCAGCTCCCTGCACCACAACCCCAACCTGGTGTATGCCCTGCTCTACAAGAGGGAGCTTTTCGAGCAGTTCCGTTTGCACCCCTCCTTCCAAGACATCATGCAGAACCTCGACACGGTGAGCAAAGAGACAGTGAACGGACAACACTCATTCAAAACACACACTCTCGAATACACAAACCATTCACACATCAACAAATACTACCTACTCAGAAAGTATAGGTGTTAACAGTCATACACACACACAGGTTACTTAAATATACACCCATAATCTCACAAAGACACAATTCACTTAAACACAAGGTTTCAAGGTCAGACTTTTTGAACTGTGGGAACACGCAGAAGCTTTGCTATCGAGCAACTGGAGTAAAAAATTCATCCAAAGTGGAGCTCCATGGATTCCCTGATCTATATAAAATGTATGTGCTGAGGGAGATGTTTCTTTTACTCCTTGAACCTCAGGCCACATCTTTATTAGTCTTTGTGCAGCCTCGATGGATGTGTTATATTGTAAAAGAAGTAACTTTCCCCATAGTGAAAAGCTTTAAATTGTAAATATTGTCCACATATGAATACACTGCTAAAGACTCGACTTGCTCCTTAGATTGACTTTTCAACTAAAAAAAACTTAAATCATTTATTTACTGTTCGCTTTGCTCAACACTCTGCCTCTCTGCGTGTTGACACCACAGTTACCATTTCAAATCTGTGAACCCATGTTGCTAGGATACATTTTCTCATAAGTGCTCTTGAGCATTTTTGCCAGTGACATTACAAAGGTGAGAAATAGTCCTATCAAATGCACCTGAGAATTTTTTTTCCTAAAATAACCACCTAGAACATTATGCTGGAATGGCCATTATGTTGCTTTATTTACTGGGGCAAATTTCTGATTCCAGTTTCTGATCAGATTGTTCCCTTTCATTTCTTTTCATATTTAATGCTCATTTACATGTGTGCAGTAGCAATATTATTATTACTGTATGCATTTTAATATGGGGACTGAATAATGTTTTAAATATGCCTTCAGTCATAAATTCCACAGTTATTTAATTTAAGTTTATATGTGCAAACTCAGCAAAACGTACGAATGCTGCAAAGAGACTTGCATCTGATAACACTTAATGAGTAACATCACATTTCAGTTGGACTTGCTTAATGCAGCTCTGCATACTCAGTATGCTCTAGTCTGAATCAGACTTTATCTTATCTTCTCTTGCCTTGTTGGGAGCATTTCTGCATAAATAGTCATATTTAGCCACTGTAGTCATAAACTGCCTGGCTGTTTTTGGAGTTTATTACTGACCATTTTTCACTGTCTGCAGGTCATTGGTTTCTTCAACCATCGTCTGGAACAGGCAGGGGCTGACCTGTCTGTTGAGAGAGTTTTGGAGGTCATCAGAAAAGGAGCGGTGGCCCTGCCCAAAGACCGCCTGAAGGTAAAATGTCCATTGCCCATGTGCTCTGGTTACCACTTCCTTTTCAGAGTTCTGCCTCTGGAGCTTTGGTCTTTGCTATATACTTTCTATACAGCTTTATTTGCTGTATACGGCATATTTGTTGAGAGAGATTCGCATGTCATCCTTTTGCAGGGTTCATGCCAATCTTCTTTGCTGGATTATGCTGGTGGTCATTCGTTTTTTCCTGCCAAGGAGGCACATATGTGGGGGGAAAAGTGTCCATATGGCCATATGGTTGTTCAATAGGAACTTCAAATAAACATAATCAATCCATAGATGTTTGTCTTATTTGAACTGAAATTTGTGTTTTAATTGACCCTCTGGCAAATCACAGCAGTCAGTGCTACATCTATTCCAAAAGCATTTGCAATTGACATAGTTAATAATAGTAATAGAGTGCTCACACAGACTGGGGGCACAACTTTTCACTATGCATTCACTGGATTTAAAGAATTAGACAAAAAAAAGGACTGCTTGGTATTTATCCACTTGAAGATGAGAAACATACTACCCTTTTGTTGGTATAATTTTTGGCCTCATTCAAAATAGTATCTTTAAGGATTCTTTCAGAAAGTGTCAGGAACCAATTGACTGCTTTCATACATGCTTTTTCTTACATTTCTGTATTTTATCTGTTTATATATGTAAAACCACTATAGCACTGTGCTTAGCACCAATTTGAAAATAGTGCCCTTGGTCTCATGTCAGTGATGTATGAATGTGAATGTTAAGGTGTCATTACGCAAGTCTTCATAAATGGAGGACCATTTTCCCAAGGATGTTTGTGGATCAATGCAGTTTTGTCACGCGAAAGTGAAGTGATTGTCTATAGGCTATAGGAGGAAAACCCACATACACTTTTGTTAGCTTTAACACGCCTGGAGAGGCCACTGCCTGTGGTGCCAGTACTGCTGATAAAGATGTCCTGTTTTCAGGTGCAGATAGGCCTGCTGGGTTTCCAGCTCTTTGGGCAGGGCAGTTAAATGTAATTTAAGGTCCACCATCAGTCCTCACAGCTTTGGACTTGCCGTTGCTCCGTAGGTCAGGACATGTTCACTGCTCAAACCAATATATTGTCAATCTGGCTTTGGCTCAAGCAGAGTGATTACAGGGATTACTCTACACCAAGATCGCTGGATCACATTGGCTAGCAGCCTCTTCCAGGTGAGGCAGCGCATGTCTTATCTTGCTTGTTCAGCAGTCTTTTGCAAAAGGCAATGATTCCCTCCACTCTGGACAAATCTGGGATAACATCTCCCACAGGACCCTATTACGGCTTTCGTGTCACCCATGATTACCTACTGGGTATCGGAAAGTACCAATAGAGTCTCTTGGAACTCCAGAGGTCGCAGCCAGTCTGTGGACGTCTGTTAGCATCTTCTCAGCCTGTTACTTGATCACCACGCCGAAATCATTAATGCCAGGACAGCTTGTTAAATTCAACACTGGCCAGTATAATGTGACCACTCCAGAGCCTGTTGAGTAGGTCGACAGTTATTTTTTTCAAATAGTATAATAATAATAATAATAATAATAATAATAATAATAATAATGTACATTGATGCCCAAGGATGGGGGAATACAGTGATTCAAATGAGGGAAAGCCTGGCACAATAGGATTCTTTGAAAAAAATTACCTAATAAATATAATTTTATTTACATCCCAGTTTGTAGGTTACAGACCTTTTGTTGATGTTCTAGGTTGTAACTGAAATGGATTGTTCAATTAATTGTGCAACTGTAGTTGAAAGTTGCTGATTTGCTAAGTAGTGCCGCAGACCCTTTGTGCACAGCTACTGTGTTTGTCTTACAGCAGCATGGATAACCTCTGTAGGAAGCACAGGAGCACAGTATGAACTCCTAATGCAGTGCACACTTTAATTAAGAGCCTGAACACACACACACACACACACACACACACACACACACAGGTATGCATACACGCATGGGGAGTGTCATCCAAAAAGGAGGCTAATTGAATGTGGACAGATGGGAGCTGGTTAGAGGGAGTGGGGCGAGAGCAGACTCAGGTCAGGCCTAATCTTTATTAGCATTAACGGCCCCAGCACAGCCATCCGTTACCGGGGCAAAAATGCACAGGTAATGACATTTCAAGGAGATGCACGGCCAGGACAGTTTGTCACGAACATGTGGGATAAATCTGCCCCACGCGCCTTGTTACTGAGCACTACCCGCGGGACCCTCCCTCCTCAGAATTACCTCAGGTTTCCATAAATCAGCTTGGAAATTATATTCGTGCAACCGCTGTGAGTCATACATCTACAGCAAGACACTTTTAATTGCATGTTTCATCACATGTTCCGCATTTCATGTCTAAGGTATGCATTCATCTTTTTCATGACCAAGGGATGGAGACCATTTCTACATGGCGTGGCGCCTCTTTTCCGGTGGCTTAATTGGTCTCATTGGTGGTCTTATTGCACCAGTGGGTGTCCGAATTAATATATGGATTCGCCAATGCCTGTTAGGGGAAAGAAATACCTGGTTAAAGAGCTCATGAGAAACATCAGCTCACGAATGGATGGGCCTGTGTCATCAGAAATTAATACGTTGTGTGATTGAATTGGGGATTGAATTGTCCTTGCTATTGCAGTCAAATTTTGGCGGCTAACAAGACAATAATCTCACAGACATGAGAAGATACTGTATATGCAGAGCATGGGGGAAAAATTTGAAAAGGTTACTGAAATCTTATCCTTATATGCAGTCATTAACATATATATGGCAGCGGCCCTTGCTAAAAAAAAAACAAAACAAAACTGTAATTGTACCTGCGTCAATGTAGTGATGGTTATTTACAAATGAATAAAAATGCCCACCAACCAAGTCAGACCCTGGTCAGTTCAGTAAATGTGTTTAAGATCAGCACTGATTGTCTTTGATAAATTCAACTTCAAGATTGGTCGATTGTCAGTACAAACAGTATACACAGTATACCGTGTATTGAATTGTCAATAGTGTAGTGCAGTCATAAAAGAAAGAAAAATATATATGTGTATACACACTAATCTAAACTATACTAACTAAGACTAGAACTTACAGAAACTTACAGGTACAGAAACTTTTCTACAAAATGAACAAGACAAAACAGGACAACATCATGAAGGAAGCTTGTAAGTGGATATGTTGGATATTTCAAACAGGACACACAAGACAAACATGTACAAAATGAGCAGAAATGTTGGCTGTTGAACTTGGCTATTGAAGTGCATACATGACTATGTGAGATATAGCAGTACTTACACATCACTAAATATTAGCAGCAACAGCCGATAAAATGGATGTTATTGAATTCACTAAAGTCACATGTGCCTTCATTTCAATTTGCATTGCAGGAAAGGAGTGTGGCATCTCTGAATATCCAGTTTACCTACAGGAATCCTCTTGTTGCCCTAGTTTTGGAACTGCATGGCTTCATGTCTGGTTTTGTTTGTGTCTACATAAATGGCCAGAACCAGAATATTGTAAGGCCTTCAATGTAGCTACAGGATTTCTGCTTCCTCCCGAGCTCCTTTTTACAGCATTATGACCATCTACGCCAAATATACTCTATTCAAACTTGGTTGGGTGCCCAGTCAATCAACTCTCCTGTGTTTTCCTTGTTTCCATTTTTCTATTGGACAGTTCATGGCAACTTATTTTAACATCAATATGTAATTACTTCTGTGTTAACTGTGTTAACCTTCCTAGGTATCCTTGCTTCCTGTTAATGCACAAAAAGTTTAAATATCAGTAAATTGACAGATGACTAATTGCAAATGTTTTCTAAATTCCCTTTCTTGTTATATTTAAAGAGTTTCGGATATGGAATGCAGTTGCTATTATATCGCTAGATTAGAGAATGGGAGACATGATGTTTAATGGTTGCCTAATGCAAGGGTATCCAGAAAGGCAGGGTGTGGTTGTTCCACAAACACACCGTCTATTCATTGAATTGAACCAGAGCACCCCGACGCTTTCTGTGTGTGAGCGTCTGTCTGGCTCTGTCTCTCCACGTCGATGGAATGAAAAGCCGGCCAGAAGGTGGGAATGCTCCAGGGACCCACCAGCAGTTTGTCTCCCCAGTGTCCGGGCACAGTCTGTCCTGTCTGCCTATTCTGCTTCTGCCCCATCCATCCCAGACAAAAGATTCATCCAGGGGCAGCCAGACTGCCGGCCTGTTCGCCCGGAGGACAGCCCCTGCCCCTCCCGTCTGTTCCCCTCTCCTCCTCTCCGCATTTGAATATCAACAGAGACGGTCCTGTCTCGCTCCCCGGCTATCAGGACCCGGTGGCTGTGAGCGGCAGTGCCTGTGGAATGTATTGTTTGGCCAGCGCTGCCTTGCTCTGTAGTGATAAGCCATAGACTGTCTGGCTCCTTAGGGGAGAAGGGAGCACCACGCTGGAGCCCCCCCCACTACCAGCAGAGTCAACACACCCCAGAGACCTGCAGGCGTCTACACACACACACACACACACACACACACACACACACCTTCACCCAGGCAGACAAACAGATGCACTGTTGCTTAAGTCCAGCATTTTTGTATGCATATGGATGCTTAGTTCAGCTGAGGGAGGGGGGTTTGTGACATTTTTGTCATTTGTTTACATACGTGATTTAATTTTAGTCTACAACTGCATATATGGGTAGTGGGCATTGGTGTGTGAGAAATATGTTTGTTTTGTGAAAGTGAGGACGTTTGCATCTCGTCCCACCCTGTCTGTCTGGTCAGGGAGGCACAGAGTCAGTCTGGGTCCTGAGGGCGTGTAGGAGGGCAGTTCTGCAGAGCAGCAGGCCTCTGACTGGCACGAGCCGCCGCCACCGCCACCGCACCGTCTGCCAGACGGAGCTCAGCCAGCCATGAGCCGATCCCTGCGCTGTCTACCCCGCACATTCAATTTTCAGGAAATCCTGGGGCCACACTGAGGGTCTGAAGGTTACATTTGTGTGCACGTCGGTGTGTGTTGGACTCTAGATGGGCAAATTTTGGTCTATTTCTTTCTTAGAAATAATATTTTAAGTTTGGAATGTTTGTCTTGGTTACTAAACCATCTTATCTAAAGTGAACATTTTCAGTTTAGTGGTATTTGTTTTATTTTTTTGTTGTTTTTGGCACTAGTGCTTTCTCTAATGAATTCCCCGTATGCCAGACATCAACCCAGACAATCAAGCTGGCAGACATGGCTCCCTGTGCAAATGAGTCAAAGGGAGACAGTTAATACCCGGGCATTACTGAATGCCGACTACTGTCCCCCAGACCGACACATAGTGGAGGCCGGAGGCTGCAGTCAGCCGCTTGGCCTGGTGTGAATGGCCGGGCTGATAATACAGCGCCATACGCCACGCTGTCAGCTGGGTGAAACTGAAGGAGCTGCTGCTGTATTATTGATGCGGTGGCGGTGGCACTGCCTGCCTGCTGCTAGTACTGCGCTGGCCTGGACCAGACCGCCCCTAGACTGCCATGAATCGGAATAGGTTTCCAGGCAGACTTGTTATTTGCCTGTTGTTGTGCAGGCTTTGTTGTTTAGTTGGTGTTTTTGATTCTTCATTAAGATTGATTGTATTTGCAGAGTGCTTTGTACTCTGACTTGAATTTTCTCTTAGCGAATACATTCAGGTGTTTGTTCCTTCAAACCCAGTAACTTTAATTGAATGTATTTGCTCAACAACTCCAATGAACAAATTGCCTCCTAGTTTTCATCTTGTGCCATTATACGATGGATCACAAGAAGATGAAACGGTTGAGTATATTAAAACACTAGCCTAATAGAAGTGAAGTATTGCATATTTACCAATTGCTGATAAACATCTACAGTCCCATTTGGGTTTTTATCGTTGTGACAAACTGTTGAGTGTCAGTAGCTTGGATGGATTGTCAAAAGTCAAAATGCACATTTGTCAATGGTCTTTTCCTGGCATTATAAAGAGCTAATTGAAAAGCTTCAGCCTGCACCCTGACCTCATGTGAAGAAGTGTGAGTTTCTTCTGAAACACAATACTCAGTTTCATTTTGATTACTTAGATTTTGTGTGTAATTAAGGGGTACATGAGTGAAAAATGTGATTTAATAGCACTAGAGATTTCTAATTTGACTATGCTGAAAGATTTTCAGCGTTGTGCCAAATCAAATATTGGCATAATTTGCAGATATTACAGGTGGCATGAGACGCCATTGTAATAATAGCAGGTGATTTTTTTTAAAAGCATTTGGTGTATAAGGTGTGTTCGTTTGGGATGTCTAACTTGGAGTCTTAATGTCTGGGTTGGCCCACTAAGTTTCAACGTGTGACCTGAATTATAGGTGTCAGTGTTTTTTAACACTTGAACTCTTGGAAAATCTGACTATAGTTTTTGTTGGCTGACATTCACAGTAATTACCTGTTACCTACATCTGGTTTCTTGTCAGGTTAAATGAGTTTCCCTTGAATTGTTTTTGGTAAAGTGCTGTAAAAGTACAGTAAATAAAGGTATAATAATGTGGACCTGCATGTAAATTAGGACATTGACAAATAATTGAGTAATTTTTGTATGTTTCTACCCTGCAGAAGTTTCCAGAGCTGAAGTTTAAGTACGTGGAGGAAGACCAGCCCGAGGACTTTTTCATCCCGTACGTCTGGTCTCTGGTCTTCAACTCAGCAGTGGGTCTTCATTGGAACCCTGAAGGCATTGAACTGTTCGGCATGGACTCCAGCTGAATGTGCATTGGCGGCTGCCTGGTCTCCATGTGCATGTGTGTGTCTTTAGGGTTGTGTGTGTCTGCAGCTTTGGAAGTGCCTCTTCTCTCTGAGCGATGTCTGGGGCAAAGGTTTGGTTTGGACTCCTGGTGGGAAGCTTTGTATCTCCCCATATCAAACGGGCTGCTGTGCTTCCATTGTGTCTAACCTCAGTAGCAGTCTGCCTGATAAGAGCCACAGGAGGAGCACCTTCAACAGGAAGGAAATCAGTCAGTCTGTCGTTAGCTGCACTGAATTCTGGGTACGGTAACCTTTGACAAAGCATTGTATTTCCTAGTTTACTTTGTGCTTCATGACCTTGTTCTTATGTATAGGTTTGACATGTCTATTTCTGAGCAATCCAAACTTTTGGATTTAAAAAAATATATGTATAAGGCTCAACTATTTGTTGCATTTTTTATTTCGTGAACTGGGCCCCATTTTTTCAGAACTTGTCTATAATTTTTACAATAATTTCAATCATTCACTTTAATTTCCATAGTTTTCAATTTCAGTCAGTCTGGACTCTGTGAAGATTTTATTACTGGCCAGCAGTTATCCTCTGAACCAAAACCTTCTCCTCTGATACAGACATCTGTTCCACAATGCTTTTTATTTGCCTGTTTTATTGGACTTTTTGTAATTATTTATTTATTGTTATGAATTAGATGTGCTGTTTGTACCCATTATTATAAAATAATATAAAAATAGTATAAGAAGTATACTTAGATAAGTACAACCAAAATAAATTTATATTCTTTTTCCTATGTATTGAAAGCCCTGTTCTCCTGACAGGAAAAAAAAAAGATTTTTTTATTTTTTGAGAATGCAAGGCTATGTGTAAAAGAGACTATCTTTTTTTTTTTTTTTTTTTTTTTTAAGGAGTGTCCTTTTGTATTTATAGTCTTGTAGAAGGTTATTTTGTTGTGTACACCAGGGAGTGCATGAACAGTCGTCTTTGAACAAATATCACATATAATTTTGAATTATGTTCCACGTTTTGCATAAAACATAGCAATGCACTGGAACAGTGTGTAATCTGGATCAGAGAAAAGAACATATTGAGAACTTCTGTTACCTTGTTGCATAATTTGATGTCCAGTTACTGTTTTTTTTTTTTTTTTTTTTTTTTTTTTTTTTTTTTTTTTGCTTTATCCATGTGGAAGAAGGTAGTGAGTAGGATTTCAAAACCCTTGCATATGATTTCAAGTCCTTGGAATGTTACCTCCACTCAGGTCGTGCTTAAAAAAAGAGATAGAGTGAGATAATGTACCATGCTTCAGCAAGAACTCCTTCACTGTTGGGCACCCCTCCAATATCTGTTCTTTCCCTTCCAGTATAAACAATCATCAAATAAAACAAGTCGAATTCTGCCTGCGGCGTTTGTTTTTCCTCTTCTTATTGGTGGAATTCGATGCACGTTGACGAACACTGCTGTTGGACGCTTCGGTACAAACCTTGTTTCGCTTCTTATTTACTTATAACGCTAATCCGTGTGATACAAGGCTTCCCATTAGACTATAATTCATAATGGATGAGCATAAATCTTAAACATATTAATCATTTATTATGCTTCAGTTATCACTTTTCAGTTTTTGCTGAAATGAAATAACGCTGGGAAATTTAAAAATTCTGTTTTTTTTTTTCTTTTGTTTACTTACTAGATATCCGCTATTTTCAAATTGAGCTTCTTGCTGTAATTTCTTTTTTTTTTTTTTTTTTTTCCCCATTTAAGGTAAGACAGGGTTTGCAAACTGGATTGGGTTTTTGTAGGAGCTTTAAACAGACCCTGGTGTTATGCTTGCATCCTTGTATATGGAGATTATGGAGTCATTTGTTTGCTGAATGTTTTTTACACTTAAGAATTAAGTTAAACAAAAAAAAAATTAAATCTCCAAATAAGAGACCTTATTTTGTAACTTTTAAAGAGACCTCCTTAATAAATAAATAAATAAATAATTCTGTCCTCTGGGCGAACACACTTCAAAGTATTGAAGTTGTGGTCCTATTGCATAAGCAGCAGATGGTGATATGCTTGTTACCAGGGTCACCTTACCTATTCTGGGCTTTGCCTTTCAGGTGACTCGCAGATGGAGGCACTCTGGGCTTCTGGGAGTTGTAGTTGTGCCACAGCGCGCGTGTCCGGTCCCTAACTGCTGTACCGCCGCAGGGCACCGAATGCAAGTTGCGACACAGGGCTCGTCAGAGGAATTAATGTTTATTACTGAGGGCTGTGAGCATGGGCTGGGTTTGCTCTCAGTAAAAACAGGGCGCCATGTTATGTTTTGAGTGACTGCAAACAGAAAAATAACAAAATGTTGCTTCTAACTCATGTAGGCAAATCCTAAAGCGATTAACACAATAAAGGGCCATTCATCTGCACACAGCAAACAAGGATGTTTGTATCGTCTGAACAGCTCTGCATTGGCCACCATAAAGAAGATTTTATTCCTTCGTGCAAACAGAAATTTACTGGGTGAAGGAGAGTCTGAGATGAACAGAAATTATTACTGCTCTGCTGATGATGAAGTGCACTTGAAGTATGTTTCATTACAGTCATCAGACTTGCTGAAATTAATCTGTATATTGCAATGAAACACCACCACCACCAAACAATAAAAAAAAAAGTCCCCTGGATCCTGAGTGGTCTACAGTAGCTCTTCTTGCAGAAACTGGGACGCTGATGGGAAGGCTGCGGTGTATAAATATACTGCAGAAATCACAGACCGGCCCCCCGTGGCTGGGATCCCCCACCTTTTCTGTGACCTTCATTATCAGGTGAAATCTGCTGCATCTGCAAAAGCTGGTTCAGTGACTTGGAAGAGTTTTGTGTTTTTGGAGAGTGGCCTAGTGGTTAAGGAAGCAGCCCCGTAATCAGAAGGTTGCCGGTTCGAATCCCGATCCGCAAAGCACCACCCCCACACACTGCTCCCCGGGGCGCCTGTCATGGCTTCCCACTGCTCACTCAGGGTGATGGGTTAAATGCAGAGGACAAAATTCACTGTGTGCACCGTGTGCTGTGCTGCTGTGTATCACATGTGACAATCACTTTACTTTGTAGACACCCCCACGACACGACATCCTCTCTGTTTTTTTTACGTTCTCGAGCCTCTCAGACAGGTGCCTACAGGTTTTCTGCACATCACTCCGCAGCATTTTTTTTATAGGCCCGGGCGTGATGGGACTCTGGCGTCGGCGCGGGTACAAGGGGCCCAGGGACGCCCTGCTGTGCATGGGAGCGTCATTATCTTGTATAATTACACGTTGGAACAGAAGACTCCGCCTTTCCTCTGCGACTGCTATTGCTTCGAAACCTCAGGTGCCGTGGGCTCATCCTTGGAAAGCGTGCGCTTTAGTCTTTCATGCTGGCTCCTCTCCGGCTGCTGCATTTAAAAGGAGACCGCGGCAGTATGTTCCCCGCCATGGACCTGAACTTTTTTCCTTTCATGGTTTAAGTTATTGTTTCCTTGGATGGAATGGCATCCAAGAGAGGGTGTTTTCTTTCAAACAATAGGTCCTGAACTAAGAGTGAAAGCTTGGCAGCTCAGATGTGTCCCACTTGTGACCATTAAACCCCGTACTTGTATATGGTCTATGGTCTACTTTCGACCGGGTCCATGAGGTCAGGATAAGATCACGTCCTGTGACCTGTTCTCCACTGAGGTTTCGACTAATGCCTGGATTTGGACTGGTCTTGATCCTGGGCTTTGGTGGAGCAAGGATTTAGTCTAACCAGATATAGCATGATGTCATCTGTTTAAGTCTCCCTGTACCTGGGTAAAGTGAGTAAAATGCAAACCTGGCTACAACACAATAAAATAAAAAATAAAAAAAACAGGCCTATTATTTGATTTATTTTATTTTTTGCTAGATTTTTGTTAATTTTTTAAAAATGTACTTTGCTTCTTTTAGTTTAAACTGGATGTTTTAAGTTTTTTTCCCCCCCTTGTAACAATGTTAAAACTGAATATTTATTAGTTTTTATTTTTGTTTCTTATAATTTCCTTATTCGGAAAAAGATGCTGACTTCTGCGACAACGTCATTAAATCTATAAGCCCGTCGCAAGACTTTATTTTTTTCTTTCCTCGGCGGCGGCGAGCAGATCTCCCGCGCGGCGCCAGCGGGGAATCCGCGAACAATGGGGCTGAGCCGCGGACTGGCGACATCCGCATTACCTCCCCTCCCACTGCCCTGCGGCGACACGGGCCGGAGCCCACGTCACTACTGTCGGAACCGAACCGGGTGGGCCGCGCCGGGCCGATGGCGGCGTCCAGCCGCCTGAGGTCGCGGCCGGACAGCGCGATCTCCAGAGCGGCCGGCAGGGGGCAGCACCGCCGACACCAATAAACTACTAACCGCAGAAAATAATAAGAAGGACTAACAGCGTATTTTATTTTTCTTCATTCTTTTATTCTTCATTCATCTGTGCATTTTGATAGCTTTACGTTTTTTTTTTTTTGCGCCATGTGTATTTTTTATGCTATCGTTAGGCACTTTGTGAAACGAGTTATGGATAAATGTGCCGTAGAAATATATGTATATATATGCTTACTCGCTTTATAGTTAATAAAGGTTTATGTAGTCAGGTATGCTCTTTGTGGTGTTATCTCTAGTACATGTATATATACATATATAAACATGGATATTAAAATGTCCAGAAAAAAAAATCATCCCACTTCCCTCAGATCAGTTTTCAAATCATTAACTAGTAGCGGGGGAAGAAGGAGAAAAGAAGTTACCAGCGGAGAGAAAGACTTCTCCCTACCTTCTCGTGGCGGTACGCAACTCGCTCAACTTTGGTGTAAAAATTCAACTTTCTTCTTCCGAACCCGATTTCTCCGGGTGGTGAAGCTACTTGATCTCTTGTTTGCGCAACACAATGCCCCCCCCTCCTTTTTTTTTTTTTTTTTTTTAAAGCGACAGGGTGTCTAGACAAGCACGTGACGGGGCGCGCCAATGCGCACTCGGTCAGAGAGAGAGAGAGAGAGAGAGAGAGGGAGGGAGGGAGAGAGAGAGAGAGAGAGGGAGGGAGAGGAGAGAGGAGAGAGAGAGAGAGAGAGAGAGAGAGGAGGGGAGAGAGAGAGAGAGGGAGGGGAGGAGGGAGAGAGAGAGAGAGCGAGAGGAGAGAGAGGGAGAGAGAGGAGAGGGAGAGAGAGAGAGGGAGAGGGGGGGAAGGCAAGGGCACCCGGGCGCCAGGCGACACTCTCACAGCTCCTCGACCGAAGACCGCAGCATCGCCGCCCGCTCCCCGCGACCCGGGAAGTCGCCGAAAACCGGGACCGCTCGTCCGTGTTGATCTGTGCGCGTCGTTTACCCGCCGGCGGAGCTCCGGGTGGGGGGATCCAAACTGCACAAGTCGGGGCACAATTCTGACTTGTGATCGAGGGGGACCCGGCGCTGGAAGAAGATTTTCTCCCCCTGGACTGCCCCCCTTTCCGCCAGACGCGGCTCCGAAGACAGCGTGGCTCGACGGATATAACATTTTTATTCTGTTTTTTTTTTTATTATTTCACGGACAGCAGGCTTCGTTAGACCTTAAACGTTGCAGATGGAACCAGGATCGTGTGGATTATTCCCCTTCTTTTATTCCCACGAGCACCGGAACGAGGTTGCCTCTTCTTTTTTTTAATGGATGTGTCTTATTCCGCCGTTTCGTCCTGACGTCTCGCCCAGATCGACGCTCGCCGCTGTATTAATATATTCGTATTCCTGCGTCGTTTTCTCACCGGCCATGTAGCCACGTCTCTGGAGGAATGGCCCCCATGTAGCTCCGAACCGCGCCGTCTGTGTGCTTGTGGCGCGCCGCTCGCCGGGCTCCGTCTCCCCGCGTCTCGCCCGAAAGCCGCCCGGCGTGACGGCGAGTCGCGGAATTAACATTCCGCTCCGGTGCGCGTCGTCGGAACTTCGCGACTCTACGTAGAATTTCGACGAAATAAGATTGATTTTTTTTGGTTTAAAATAAACATAAAAAAATCTATAAGACTGGCGTATGCTACAGAGTGTTTCTGCTTCTCCGGCTCCCAGTTTTTCCACAAGATCATCTCAGGCTGCTTGTCATTGCCTGGACTCGGATCCCGGGATCTTCATGATTTGCGGACATCATGCTCGTTTTTTAGCCGGGAAACCCTACTTTCGTCCCGCATGTTCAGGACCAGACGATCGGGGCTCGTCCGGCGACTCTGGAGGAGCCGTGCGCCCGTCGAGGGCGACGGGGAGGCGGATACTAGGACGCACGGACCCGGGGGCTGCTGCATGGGTAAATCGACTAAGGTTTCCAAATCTAACCCCGGGACGGAAGCCGAATTGAAAGCGTTGACCCACTCGATACTGAAAAAGATCAAAGAGAAACAGCTGGAAGTGCTGTTGCAGGCGGTGGAGTCGAAGGGGGGAGCCAGGAGCCCCTGTCTCCTCCTGCCCGGCAAAGTGGACACCAAACTGGGCCAGCAGTCTTACTCCCTCCCCTTGCTGCTCTTCAAAGTGTTCAGGTGGCCGGACCTCAGGCATTCCTCGGAGCTAAAGAGACTACCTTGCTGTGAATCCTATGGGAAGATCAACCCCGAACTCGTTTGCTGCAACCCGCACCACATGAGCCGGCTTTGTGAACTAGGTGAGTGAAAAGAATAATCACGATAATAATAATGTTAATAAATGGTCACGCCGGTGTCACAACTTCCTGGTGGGAAAGGAGTAAAGTAACTAGAGATATGAATACGCGTTAAGTTGCAATGCTATTCGTGTTTTATATGTGTCTGTATATTTATTGCACGATTGTTGCATGAGATCCCCGTGCGTGTCGGCGGCAGATAGCCGGGAGTCTGGCGCCAGGCGCCCCCCCCCTGTTTATCCGCCTGCGGGGTATCAAGGCGATCGCCGCCGCCGCCGCCGCGCTGCCTCCAGCCTCTCGGCGAAGAATGGCAGCCGCTATCGGGGGCCGCGATCTGCGCCGCTGTTCTCATGCCTGCTCTCTCTCTCTCTCTCTCTCTCTCTCTCTCCATCCAGAGTCTCCCCCTCCTCCCTACTCCCGATATCCAATGGACTTTCTTAAGCCCCCTGGTGAGTTTCCCTTCTTTTTTTTATAATAATAATAATAATAAAATTCTTATATTTGGTTGTCTGTACGTTAAAAGTTGTGGTTTAAAACGTATGGTAACGCGGCTGGGGGAAATGATTTATGTGGGGTGAGGTAGGTGTTGGGTGCAGGCCGGTGTCGGATGGAGATCCTCGGCGAGATGTGGTGATTTACGGCGGGCAGAGTGCGGCGTGCCCGCCAGGGGCCCCGTAATAGAATGGACGGCGGCCAAGGCCGCGGCCCGTTCCAGCCTGGCACCGGCTCCGTAGTGGTTTGTCTGCACAAACTTTTGGCCGGAGGGGGTGACCTGGCAGAGCGGATAAACAGCGCCGGCACCGGGGGCTCGGAAACGGGGATAGCGGCCGGGGCGGGAGGACGGGGGGCGGGGGACGGAGACGAGCTTTATCTGGCCAGTGAATCTGTTGAGGCTCCAGGCTTTGGGAGTGTCCGCGTGGCTCTTTATGTGCGCGCAGGCCTGTTGTTAAGCGCCATCCAGGTTTGCCATGGCCGCCACCAGCGGTTTTGAGGTGGATAAATATGGAACGTTTTGCTTCAGAATTTGTTGTTCCGTCAGAAAACTGGTGTTAAACGCTGCAAATGTGAAACTTGTCGGCCGAGTTCTGGTTTTAGTATTAAGAGTATTAAGAAGTTTTTGCGGTAGGTGCCGGCGTCTGATGCAGGTTCATCTAAAAGAGTGCTCGCTGCCCCGGACACGTGCGTGTGTGTGTGTGTGCGTGTGTGTGTGTGTGCGTGTGTGTGTGTGTGTGTGCGCGTGTGTGTGTGACGACCACCTCTGGTGCCCGGTCGGAAGACCTCGTTTGGGAAGCTGGTTTTCCTGTGAGGATGCTTGTAGGACGCCATTAACCATTTCGAGCCTTTCCGGAGGGGCGGCTCCCGTTGAATGACGGGGGGGGGTGCCGGTGCCGGTGTCTTCCGGTCCTGGAGCTGGAAGAGGTTTGGTTCGGGCGAGAGAAAATCAACAGAAAAGAAAGGGAGGGCACTTGTCATTGTGAGCGAGCAAGAGGAAGTCGTTTAGCCGCGATTCTTCGTATCGTTCACGGCGTCCGAGAACGGGCCGATACTAATAGAGCGGCGGCGAGTGTCTGAGTTTGCTCATTAAGGCAGGTCGGCTGCCGGGTAACAGGCACGTCGGAGACGGATGATCGCCGGGACCTGGGTTAAAAAAAAAAAAGGTGAAGTGATTGTCACATGTGATACACAGCAGCACAGCACACGGTGCACACAGTGAAATTAGTCCTCTGCATTTAACCCATCACCCTGAGTGAGCAGTGGGCAGCCATGACAGGCGCCCGGGGAGCAGTGTGTGGGGACGGTGCTTTGCTCAGTGGCACCTTGACAGATCGGGATTCGAACCGGCAACCTTCTGATTATGGGGCCGCTTCCTTAACCGCCAGGCCACCACTGCCCCACTGGGTTCGGGGTGGGTGGCGGTCGCGATGCTGTCCCTTCACCCCCGCCCCGGTGAGGCTGCTCTCCAGCTGCGGATGTGTGTGTGTGCCGGGGGTAAAATGGGCCCTCAGCACAGCGAACCGGAGCCGGGGAGAGAGCAGAATAAACACGGCCCGCCATACGCTGCACCACCGGCATAGAAGCCTCTAGTATTTTTTGGAGCCACTCGGGGTTAAGCGTGCGCTGGACAGGGTCGCAGATGACCGGCGTTTTAACGCGGGAGAAACGGAGGTCAGCTCCGGGGTAGGCGGGTGTATTTTCGGCGCTGCCCCGGCCCGGCCGCCTGCCACGTCAGGCTCCCTCTGAAGATGCTGCCACTCCGCGGACAGAGGGGCCTTTTTGCTGCCTCCCGTCCAGCGGCAGTGAGTCACTGCTGAGGGCTTCGAGGGGGTAAAAAAAGGAGGGAAATAGTTACGTCTGTAGAGCAGACCGTTTATAATATAATAATTCCATCCGAGGGAGCAGAGGAGCAAAAAAAAAACAAATTATAAGGAACTTCAAAGAGCAGATTATTTCTCCGGCTCAGATTTTCAAAATGAGAGGAGACACGAGGGATCAGGGAGAGCGAGCGAGCATGTCAGTCCGTCTCCTCGCAGCCAGCGGCAGGCGCTATCAAAGTGCCACGCCCATTTGTTACCGCTCCCTGGGAAATGAATGGAGAAGCGCCTGTCCCCGCGCTCTCTGTTTGGCCAGCTTGTCTTGGTTGGGCTTCCTGGCTACAGGTCTGTGGTCCGTGAGCCGTGCCCAGGAAACCAGCCCTGTCCTGGCAGCGCCTGAGAGAGCTTCGTGCTTGACCGTGCATCTCGCTAGGACGACCGCAGCAGAGGGCCTGGCTTTTTTTCTGTCCTCCAGCCGGCCATTTGCATTCTCTCCGTCTGTCTGAGCACCACCTCAACAGGCCCGCGAGCACGCGGCACAAGCGGCCTAATTTGCACCTACTTGAAAACGACTGCTGGTGCGAGCCACCTGATTGGTCGGCTCCAGCGGAGGGCGAAGCGCCACGCCAGGTGACGCGGGGCGAAAGGAATGTGTCGTTACGGCAGGGATGGAAAGGCCCCGTAACAGTTTTGGGAACGCTAACCTGCCGCTGCGCTCTTATGGCCACTGTCTGGTCTACCGGCGTGCCTCCAGATGGGGACGGCCGTGAGAAGACAGGGTTAAAACTCGGGGAAGGAGGGAGCGAGAAAGAGAGAGAGAGAGAGAGAGAGAGTTTCCTCTGTCTGGTAGCATGCCATTAAGAAAATTTACTGTACACAGTTTTCAAGGCTGCAGCCATTTCCTGTCTCCTTCATTGTTTTTGGTTTGATGGAGTGTATCCTGCTAAACTGTATATTCCTATTAGAGGTGACGCGCGGGGCAGATACCTTTCTTCCCATGGAGCCTCTTTTTCTCTGACGATCTTAATAATTCTGTCCCGCGCCGTGTCCCAATATGGCGTCCGTCTGACGGAAATCTTGTAATGGAGGCCATCTAGGGGCTGCTTTCCCAGGGTGCCCTTGGCTCCAGGAAGGCGCAGTGAGAGACGTCTTGTGCAGGACTGAGTTGTCAACATTGTTCTTGCACGCTGCCGAGGAATCCGTAAAATGTGACTTTTACTCGTTCGGACGAAAGTGTAATGGCGAAAACGTGTGTTTAGTTCGGGGTGTGTTACCCCGGGTTCCCCGGGTCTCCTTCCAGCATTGGTTTCATGTTGTGATGGACAGGCGTGCAGCTGCTCACCACAAGCCCTCCTCTCTCCCCAGATTCTCCAGACTCCGTGCCTACTTCAGCTGAAACTGGAGGAACGACGTACTCTGCCCCTGTGGGGTTCTCTGGTAAGGCCCTGCTTTTTTATCGGCCCGATCTCCCCCGACTTCTCCCCGCGCTCCGCGCTGGCCGGCGTTTCCCTGCAGCATCATGGAGAGGGCGCCATGTTTGCGGTGATCTCCACAAAACTCCTCCGGTCCCCGAAAGAACGTTCAACGTTCTTTCTTTCTTTCTTTTTTTCGCCGCTCCTCTCATTTTGTCCTCGTACTGCTTTTTGTTTAATAAAATCCAAACAGGAAAGGGGAAAAAACCCAGTATTTGCTTTGGAGAATACCGCGAGTATGCGACCAAATTTGAGAGCCGGCATTTTGTAGACGTTTTTTTTGGTATGAGAGGGGAAGTTGTTCTGTTTGTATTGTGAGTTCGCTAATGAATGGCTGTTGATGGCTGGAAAGAGATGCCTTCGTCCTTTTAGCACGTTGTGAGGTCAAGAATTTCATTGTCTTCGTGAACCCCCCCCCACTCTCACCGCGACATGAAAAGCAGCCTTCGCTTCGTGGCACGCTGCAGTTTATCACAATTCAGACCTCCTTCCTCTCACCCTCTTCCTTCGGCAGCCACGTGTCCAGTGCCTCCGCGCCGGTGTCCGGCATGCCTGGGGAATCGCGGGGTTCACGCTCTCCAGGGAGGGGAGATTTTTCCCGTCCAGGGCCGAGCGGATAAGATGTTGTTTATGAGCTGGGCTGGGTGGTAAAGGAGGGGGGGGGGGAGAGAGATGGAGGGAGTTCTCTCTTTCACTCGCCGCTCTGCACGCTCTTACAGATGTTTCTCATTACATCGACTTTAAAGGAGTCCCCCCCCCTTCCTCTCCTCGGCTGGTGTGTGAGCTGGCCGTGTCTCGTGTTTTAGCCGGAATGGGGGGGGGGGCGACTCTGAGAGATGTCTGAGAACGGAGAGCGAGTGGCGGTGGGTTTGCTCACGATTCTCACTCTGTGCTGTTATTATTTGGTTGTGAGGACGAGGACGCTGCTGCTCAGCCGGCCCACGGTTTGCCTGCACTGTGAAGGTGCCCTATTGTTTGTTTCGGGGCTCTTTGTGTGGGCTTGAAAAGCTCGCCGCCCAGGAGCACATAAATAAAGCCAGCGAGCATTAACCCAGGAAGGCCCCCCCCCCCCCCCCGCCCCGGCCCGCGTCTGAAGTCTACCGCGTTAACTAAATACACATTTTAGACCCAGAGCAAACTGTGGGATCCTAGACTGGAGTCTTAACTAACTCACTCTTCCCTTCCTCCTCCTCCTCCATCCCTCTTTCCCCCAACACCAGGCATGCTTTTGGCCCCCTCCTCCCCTTTCCCTGTTTTCCTTCCTGGCTGGGCCAATGTGGCGGCGAGCCCGAGTGAATGGGGTGCAGTGAAAGAGGTGGGGGGGTGAAGCCCTGCTGCCTGGAGCCAAGGGCTTGATTTCTCTGGCAAGGGAAGAAAACGTCAGTCCCTCCGGGGCTCTCACAAAAGAAACACGCTTCTCCTGGAGGCACCTCGCTGACCTTTTAATTCACTCGCTCTGCCCTTTTTATGTTGCGCTCCAGACGTATTTGCGGAGGAGGGGAGGAGGAGTGCGTGGCAGAAAAATGGCGGCGGCCCCGGCCCGGTGCGGGTGCTCGAGAGCTGTTAATTACTCCGCGGAGCTCGCGGCTTCGCCACACGCAAAGACGTTGCACCTCTGATTTTGATTCCGTTCGGCTCGGCGGAAAGAATTTCCTTTGTTTCTCCCCCCGAACCTGCTGCGCTGCTGAACAAACAGGCTGCGTGATTGCGTCTCGCCGGCCGAGTGTGTCTATGTGCGAGATGAGCGAAGCGGGCACGTGCGTAGAAAGTAGAAAGTAACGGTGCCGGAGAGCGTAACGAGGGCGTCGAGCGTTCGGCCGACGGCGACGCGAACATAACAGATGCAGTTAGGCCTTAACGAAATAATCCGCAATCATCACGACCTTCCCAGAGCAGCTTAGCCGTTTGCTCTCGACTGTATTCTTAGCACCACCGGCAAGGTTGCACCCTCAAACTTCTGGAGTCGAGCAATCGCTGTCTGTGTGAATATGAGGGGCCAGGCAGCCTGGGGATTATTCGGTGGGGACGGCGGGCTGTTTGTCCTGGAAAGCAGGCGTTATTAAGAGTTAACCTCAATATGACAGTGACGAGCAGACGTGCAAACTAGGCCGCCTGCCAGACTAGGAGCATTAGAGTCCCCCTCTCATCTGACTGGCTGGGACGGGCAGCCGGACGGGGCCAGCCATCAGATCCGAGGAATGGACGGGATTCAGCTTTTTGGCTCAGCTCCTCTGTAGCTCTTGGCCCCCATTTCCCTGTTCCTGTTCCTCATCCCTGCCCGCCTGTCCCCAGACCTTTCCTGGCAAAGGCTCTTTCCCCCTGACAGGGTAGACTGGACAAAGAGCAAAGTTCTAGATTATGAGAGCTTTTTTTCCCCCAATCGTGGTCCTTTTATTTTGACCAGTCCTTACTTACAAATGTTCTTTGGATTTTGAGCCCGTGTACAAATCTAAAGCGGTCAAGAAGGACCATGAAAGGGGGGGAGGGGGCTTAGTTGGGGAAGGCAGCATGCCTACTAGTGACCCTGGAGTGCCGTTGAAAAAGGATCCATACGGGCAGTGGTGACAGGCCTTACCTCCGGCTCTCATGCAAGATTGAATGACCCACACGGGGCCTGGCTGACAGCCTACTGTCCCGGCATCGCTTCCTCCCACAGGTTAAATTTAGTCTGGGATGTATTATTAAACCCGCTGGCCTCCATGCTTTGGGTATGGGGTCTGCACTCGTGCCCGATTCGGCCCCCCGAACTCTGATATTCCGATACGCCGTCTGATTTCGTTCTGACGCGGTGGCTATTGAAAGGCCACTGAAAGGCGTTTTGCTGAACTAGTCTGGGCTCAAGTTCAACTGAAGCCTCGTGTACAGCGTTTCTCAGACGCCCTCCACTACCCCACCACCGATCAGAGGCAGCTGTTCCCTCGCTCACAATGTCTCTATCATCTTACATTCTCCCCCACAACAAGAGGTGAAACCCACCCATACCGGATGCCATCAGCTTACTGCGAACCTCGTCCTGCATTCTTGGATTGTTTGGGTTAGTAAAAAAGGAAAGGGCAGCACAGGAAATGACATCATCATGTCTTTTAGGAAGAGGGACCAAGTGAGCAGGGTGAGGGTGAGGCCTCCTTGAATCGGAAAGCTAACAGTCACAGCAACTTTAGAGAAATGCAGCTTTCAAAACGCTGATCAGTTGTTGGGAGTTTAACGTTTTTGCCGTTTTCGAGCTAAGCTTGATTTTTTTTTTCTTCTCTTGCCCAAAGGGGGGGAAGGCAGGGTTCAGAGGCAGTTCTCTGTAATTTCATAGCAGCACTGTTGCTCAGTTGACTTGAGCAAGGATCTTTCATTACTTTCCACTTCCTCTCCAAAATCTGCAGCCAAGGAGGCCATTGGCGGGGAGGTAATTTCGGTTTTGGGCCAGCCACGGCTCCCCACCCAGTGTCATTATGCTGCATGAATCTGGAAAAACAGCAGAGAGAAAAAGAGAGGGGTAGAAGTGGATATAAAAAAAACAGGCCTGAAAGTTCAGCGCTGAAAAGCCCAGGCTTCACCGAAAAGCCCCGTGCTCATTTAAGGATTGAGAGGGAGCAAAGGAGGGGGACAGAAAGCAAGAAAGTGATGAGATGGACCCCCAGGAAATAAAACAGCCGTGCTCTCTGTGAGGCCTTTTCCCCCAACCACAACAATATTAATAACCCTCATCATTTCCTCCCTCCAGTCAGACCCTTGCACTTGAGGGAAGCCAAAGTTTAAAGAGTTTTACCTACCGGCCGAGTGGAGGCTTTTAGAGTTGGTGGGAGGCCGAGAACAAGTTGGCCATTGTTTGTCCCTGGCCCTACAAGGCAGCAGTTTTTCACATAAGCCTTTGTATGAAGATGATCAAAAGGGAGAAGGCTGGAGGCGAACATTCCTGCTCTTGAGTGAGTGTTTGTGTGTGTATATAGGCTCTGAATGATGTGTTGTGCTGTTTTCCACCTCAATACAGGTCGTTCATGTGCACTGGGCATTCTCTGTAACTCGAATGAAAGGCTTCGTCATACCAGCACTCCTTCCTCGTCTTCGATCTACGGTCTGTCTGGCTAAAGTCACTGAAGGGTTACTGCAGTGCAGCAATGGAGATTATAATTAATAATCATCATTAAGAGGAAAGGAGGAGGGGGGGGGGTCCCACAACAACAAAAGGAGCGGCTCCCAACTCGCCCGACTGGTTGCCCAAAGCGGGGCTGGTCACCAGGTTCCCACGGAGATCCCTGACATCCTGCATGCGGAACAATGTGGCCACTTGTTCTGTCTTAGGCACTATGCAGCGTTCACTGTCCTTGCCAGTGGGACGGCCAGGCCAGGGCATCCAGCCTATTAGGGGGCAAAGGGGGCCAATGACATCATTGCTTCCCCCACCGTTCCCCTTGTTGGATGTCTTCTTGCACCCCCCTTCCCCCACACACAACTCATGCTTGCCATAATTTGTTTATTCAGTTGCTCAGCAAAGACTGAAACAGGGACTGACTTGGCTGGGAAGGATGCAGTGTTGGTATAATTACACAGTCAGGGGAGCGGCAGGGTATTCTGGGAGGTTTTTTTTTTTTTTTTTTTTTAACCCACTGGTTAGGTGAAAGTCTTTCTTTCTTTAGACACTCCGAGCTTCTAGTGGTTGCATTAGTGTAATAAAACCTGTAGAGTTTTGTTTGGAGGTGCCAGAGCCCTCAAGAGTTATGAGTTGTTTGGCGTGAGTGGCAGAGGAGAGGCGGAGTACTGCGAGGCTCGCGTTTTTATTGGTGCGCGGCTGTAATTGCAAGCGATGGCAAGAACAGGCTTTCAGTTTGAGCACTGGGTCCCATTCATCATAGGTGCCTGATTCTTTAGCTGCCCAGAAGACTTGGCAGAGCTCACATGGGCAAAAAATACCAGGCTGGGATTTATGGCTGCAGAATCTATGGGTGGCGAGGGACGGATGAGATATTTTGCCTTCGAGAAGATCTGATGAGTCTATGCAGTCGTTATAAAAGCTGGAGGTTTGTTTACATGTAAACAAGGGAGGGTGGGACATTAACGCTTTCCTCTTTGTGTAAGAACTTCCTGCGATTGAAGAGAGTTTGGACTTCATGAATGGGAGGGCGGTGGGCAAGCGGACATCTTTTCCTTATGGAATGCCCTCTCCATAATTGGCAATTTCCTTTATTAACTGGCTTCCCCATACTGGTATCCTGTGAACGCTGGGCTGAGGGACAAACAAAGTTTGTCCATGTCTCTGGTTCTTTGTACTCTTCCCGATCTCTCTTCAAACTCTCCTCTGGACAACCTGTCCTTGCCTGAGCTCTTCAACACAGTCATGGAGAACACCATGCCTAATTGCTGGGGAATGTCCACTCGAGACTCCGCGCCTAGATCTGCCATTGCCTTGGGGAGAGTTCATATTTATAGGAGTGGGGAGGGGATCAGAGACGGTGGTACCTCCACCCGTTCTGCTGGCACCAGTGGGCACTAGTGGGCGTGGGGTGGGGACCGTGAGAACCCTCTGAACCCAGTCTGATGGTTTTTCCATTCTGCGTCGCAGCTCTCGCACTTCGATTGCTCCAGGGCCCCTGGCCCCGGTCTTTGCATGAAAAGATTTTTTCAGGAACGGCTCATAACATTAGCTAACAATCTGGACAAGCACAGCTAACCGCTACAGTCACGTTTCGTAGCATTTAGTCTGAAGGCTCCAGGGTTTCATTTGAACCGTGTGGTCTTGAGAAGGGGCGGTTGTTTGCTGTATTGTTCTGACTAAGGAAGGCACTGTGGAGGGAACAAATGGAATGCCCCTTCACACTGACCCCTAACCCCACAGAGCAGACGCTTTCGAGCCTGAATGGGGTGCAGGGGGTGTGGAGAATGGAGCCGGAGCCTCCTGGCCGTCTGTGATAGAGACGGGGGCCATTAGGACACCGTCTGCTAGGCAGAGTGGGAGGGGGGGTTGGCCTGGGGAGGGCAAGCCACCGTGGCACTCTAGCCCCAAAACACACACACACACACACACACACACACACTCCCAAAACCCACAGCAGCCAGGCTAATGAGATCAATGCTGAAAGAACCAGCTAAAAATGTCCTCCCCGTGCCATTCACCAGCGTTCACGCAGGCGGCTTACAGTAGGGCGAGAAGAGGAGGAACAGAAATTCCTTTGTGCACGGAGGTGCCTCTTTTACGCTGGGGTGTGTGTGTGTGTGTGTGTCCAGGAATAGTAATGATCCGGAGTGTGGAGTCAGACAGAAGTAATCATTAACTTTTCCAGACTGCTTGCTGTCTCCAGTCCTCTGCCGTTGAACCGACTCCTGTCACCCTCCCCCCTCCCCTCCTCCAACTTCTGCCCAGCGGTCTCGGCGTGTGCGGACGCAACTTGTAAAGACAGGAGCCATTACGAGGCGGGGGGGCGGGGGGCAGTCGGGGTAGCTCCCTGCTGGAAAGGATCTAAATGCTTCAGATTGTTCGGGGTGGTGGCGGCGGGGGGCTCTTTTGAAATCCAGACCTTATTTTTGCACCCCCCCCCCCCCCCCCCCCTCCACCCCCATTCCCATTTCAAGGAGGTCCGGCGTTTTCAGAAGTGCAGTTGGCAGAAGGAGAAACGCCAGGGTTGTGTTTTTAGAAATTGGGCGCCGTTTACCTACAAGGAACATTTTCCTTTCCACCGCCGCATCTTTTCATGCTTGTTTTTATGGCAGTTTATTCACTTAAATAAAAAGAAAATCATTTGTTGCTTGGTAGGTTTTGCTCTGAGATATCTGTTCACCGCTTAACTTTTTCTATAACAAAGAGCCAGAGCCAAATATATGGGAAAGTCTGGAAGAGGAATTACTTTTCTTTTCTGTTGAATGGAACATGGTGAGCGAGGGCGAGAGAAGAAGAGAGAGAGTCCTTTGTGCTGCATTCCTGCCGTATCCCTCAGACTGTCTGAAATGACGCCAACAACAACACAAACAACATGCAGGGAAAGGAGGGAGGGAGGGAGGGAGGGAAGAGGGAGCGAGGGGCACCGCTCTGCCGCCGAGGGAGGATGAAAGCGATGGAGAGATGTTATTAAGACAGACGGATGAAAATGGAGGTAGGGCCCAGGAAACCTCCTAGTGTTGCAGAGAGAGCAGTGGCCAGACGGACAGTAGTGTCTCTTCTCTTCTCTCCTCTGCTGTGTGTGTGTGTGTGTGTGTGTGTGTGAGTGTGTGTGTGGGGACAGTTTGGTGAACCACCCGATCTGTTTTGGTGTGGCACCAAGCAAAACGGAGACTGGAACGTGAGGAGGGCAGACTTGCTCCCACTGAACACACCGTTTCTCAGGGACATGTAGAGCCCGCCGCGCACTCCTGGCAATTCCGCGAGGGCACGCGGGGAAAACGACCCGGTTTCTTCCAGGCAGACTGTCCACGGGTTACTGGGCCGTGCGCTACACAGCCAGCACATTCTCTTATTTTGCATTTAAGGAAAATAAAACCCACCAGCTAGCTGTTTATAGTCATTTTGTGTGTGTGTGTGTGTGTGCTAGCAGTATTCAGCGCTGCGGTCCTGCCCTGGCTAATGATCTTATCTAACTGTGTTACTCTGGAATGCATTCCGGCCTCGCTGTCGTCAGAGCGACCTGGCGGCCAGCGGGGCTAAAATAGCCCATCAGCTGTGCCGTCACGCCAACGGAAGAGCCAGAGCCGGGCGGCTGACCCAGGGAGGCTCGCGGCCCTGTCCCGGTCAGTTGGTAGAAAGCCAGGCTCGGAAAATCTGAATCCGCGGACAGGGCTTATCTGTCTGAATGGCATTAAGAAGGCGGCTTTAAAGGTTCCCCGTGTCCTCAGGAGCTGATTTGGGATAAGGCATCGTTATTATGGGCTGGAAACCTAAACTGAAAGAGGGAGAAGGGGAAGGCGAGAGGGAGGGAGGGAGGGAGAGGGAAGAGGTGTAGTGTAGCAGTCCGCCCTGGCCCCCCTCCACTGTGAACGGGCACTGCTCTGCCTGATGAATACCTTAGTGGTTTCAGGCTACGATGACAGGCTCAGACAGGCAGCCATATAATGACCCTAGACGCCAAGGCTCCCCGTCGCTCTCTCTCTCTCTCTCTCGTTCTCTCTCTCTCTCGCCCCGTCTTTCTTTCTCTCTGTCTCTCTAGGAAACTAAAAACAACAGAAAGCACCTCCCACAGGTGAGCAGGAGAAAGAGCCTCTTGCGGTTTTTTTCAGCAACAATGAGAAGAGTGAAAAACTGTTGAAAAGCGCAAGGGGCTCCTCTGTTTTGTGAACTTTCCTCCACTTCCCTCGCTCTCTGTAATGTTTTCAGGCCTCCTGTAAATTAAAACTCGTTCATACATTTTTTTGTATGGTAGGAGTAGATTTATGATAACTCATTCAGTCCCAAGTTGGCCGACTTCAAAGGGAGCGAACTGCCCGTTGTTTTATGGAAAGAATTTTAGGCCCCCATCGCCCAACCCACCCCCCGTTCTTGTTGTCTAGTTATTTCTTTTTCTTTTTTTTTTTTTTTTACCTTCTAATGAAGGCTGGATCCTGGGCTAATAACAGGCTGCAGCATAAAAGACCTGCCTGAGACAGTGCACAATTAACATTAATGTACAGTTCCCTCTGACGCGGCCTTCCAAATTACTGGGTACACTCTCTGTCCCAAAAAGATGAAAGAGGGAGTGCAGCGGGACGGGGGAGGGAGGCACAGAAAGAGCCAGAAACACCGAGAGGGTTCTGGGAGATTTTTTCCCTCTTCCTTTTCGTTCCCCTAAGTCCCCATTAATCCAGTACGGACTCATGTGAGTGTGTGTGTGTGTGTTCTGTTGTATTCTATTTCTTCTGAAGAGCTATAGTGTGTTATGGTTGTGGGTTATTGGCGCTCCAGATCATGATTGAGGCGATGCACAAGTTTTTTTTTTTTTTTTTTATATATATATAAATCTTCTCTGATCCTTCCCCTTTTTCCTCTCTCTCTCTCTCTCTCTCTCTCTCTCTCTGTTTGCACTCGCTTGTTCTTCTATGCCTCGCTGGCTCCCAAAGTCCCTCCCCCCTCCACTGCCAAACCATTTAGAGAGGCTTGAGGGCAGAGTTTTGTGGGATTGAGATATGGAGGGAGACAGGAGGCACGTTCAGGGGGGAGTGAACTGAAGCCTGCTGCTCCACGCGTGGGTGGGGGGGTGGGGGTCTGGTTCACGCCACGCTCCACAACCTCCGCCGATGCCAACGTGCATGCGTGCAGGGGTGGCCTGTGGTCAGACCGCCTGCCCCGTGGTTTTCCAGTTGTACATGCGCTATTCCGTCTGCGCTTGGATTTGGTCGAACGTCGGTGGCGCGTGAAGGCAGGGTAGCGCGGAATGCCGGTCGGCGTATGTAGTTGGGGGTGACCGCCCTTCGATGTGCTCTCCCCGTTCCGTATTCGTCTTGGTAGGCGGACGGAGAGCAGAGAGCTGCCCTTTTATTATTTTTTTTAAAGCGTTCACATTTCCTTGTTCTCCCTCTTTTATATCAAAACTATTACTTATAATTTCCTGTTACAGAATGAGTCAACTTGCAATAAAACAATGACTGGGACAGATTTATAGTACGCTTGACGTCAGAACATTGTTAAGCGGACGGCAAGTAAAATAAAACATCCAGACAGAAGATAAGCATTAATGCTTATGTAAACAGTCGTCCGTGGCTCGGGCTGCTTTTCTTGCACGAATTCCAGAAATTCCTGCGCTGGTTCCTTGGGTGGTGAAATCATGGATGCGATTTGGCTGTTTGGCGGCGAAATGAGGACAACTTGCATTTCCCATCACGCCGTGTTATTGCAGTCTGAAGATGGCGGGTCGGGGGGGGGGGAGGAGTTTGTGCGTGTGGTCTCATTCTCAGCATTGAGTTTAGATGTCTAACCCCGCTCGCTCTCTTTTTTTTTCCGCAGATTCCCAAGCTCTTCAGGAGTCTGGCGAGCGAGCGCACTGGTGCGTGGTGGCGTACTGGGAGGAGAAGACCCGCGTCGGGCGCCTCTACTCGGTCCAGGAGCCTTCCCTGGACATCTTCTATGACCTACCTCAAGGGAACGGCTTCTGCCTGGGCCAGCTGAGCTCGGACAACAAGAGCCAGCTGGTGCAGATGGTGCGCAGCAAGATCGGCTATGGCATCCAGCTGAGTCGCGAGCCCGACGGCGTGTGGGTGTACAACCGCAGCTGCTACCCCATCTTCATCAAGTCGGCCACACTGGACAACCCAGACTCGCGGACACTGCTCGTGCACAAGGTGTTCCCCGGCTTCTCCATCAAGGCCTTTGACTACGAGAAGGCGGGCAGCCTGCAGAGACCCAACGACCACGAGTTCACGCAGCAGCCTCGGGCGGGGTTCACCGTGCAGATCAGCTTTGTCAAGGGCTGGGGCCAGTGCTACACAAGACAGTTTATTAGCAGCTGCCCCTGCTGGCTAGAAGTAATCTTCAACAACCGATAGCAGCGAGCCTCTCCACATTCTGCCATGGGACTTTGGACTTGGCCCTTAAACCCCTTTTTTGGATTTAACACGTGCCCCCCCCCATCCTTGTTTGAAAAGAAATGTTCACGTTGAGATGTTTTAAAAGAGAAAAGTTCCCTGCACCCACCCAGTGACTGGTTTATTAAATGACTAAGATTTAATTAAGTGAAATAAAAGCTAAAATGTATTTTATGTTATATATATAAATATATTATTACGTGTAAATATGAAGACATTTTATATGCATCATTATTTATGTATTGTGCAATGTGTTGATGAAAAAAGAAAGAAGATGCACTTTGCTTAATATAAATGCAAACAAAAGAAATGCCAAAATTAAAAAAAATGACTAAATGAATTCCAGTATTAGTGTTTTTTTCTGCTCTGCATGAAGCTCAGGTGAAGTATGATCTTGTTAAATAAGGAAATTTTTTTCCCCTTCTATGCAAAAGACCCACGGCTTCTATCATGACATCAGAGCGGTAGGATCTATGACCTTTCATTTAAGGAAGCAATGTGTTATTTTTCTCTTCTAAAGAGACCTGCAATAGTGATCCAACAATTACAGCAGTTACAAAACAAGGAAGAAATGTCTCTGCTTCCTGTTAACTGCTTCTTTTAGCAATGCCAGAACTTACATGGAGGTTATGGTCTTTTTTTTATTTTTATTTTTTTTTTATTTTATAAATAAGTGGAAAGAAGCCATTCGCACTCCTTTTTAAAGTTTTATAACTACAGACTCCCCTTCCTGTCTCATTAACAGCCTGTGTATGCACAGTACATGTGCACAAAAACACACACACACACGCACACAAAAAAATAGAGCATTATTTTCAAACTGGCATTAAGTGCAGCGCTATGCCCTAATCATGGCACTTGTTCAATTGTATAATGCATGGCATCCTCAACAGTGGTTTCTTGTGGTTTCTCTCTTGTTTCAGCTATATAGTTATGTAAGTCCTGAGAAGGTCTAGGAAAAAGCCCCATGATGCTTAGTGCAGGTTTAGACCAATTATGAATATGGTTATGAAAAAAATGTATGTAACCCATGCTCTTGCTGTAAAGCTTGCAGGACGGCACCCACTCGGTTTGGGCTCATCTGTGGTGGTAGTAGCCTAGTGGGTAACACACTCACCTATGAACCAGAAGATCCAGGTTCAAATCCCACTTACTACCACTGTGTCCCTGAGCAAGACACTTAACCCTAAATTGCTAACCCCCTGTAACTACTGATTGTAAGTTGCTGTGGATAAGGGCCTCTGATAAATGCTGTAAATGTAAATGGTGGGCACAGTTTTGTCCTGGCAGCTCCGGATGAGGAACTCTGTCCCTGGCTGACAGTCTGGCCATGTCTAGACTGCCCTTGTGCCTCCTCCTGTTGTCCATCATATGAGTGTCTGCCGAGCGGATTACTGCAGTAAGCCTACTTTGACCACACTGTCCGAAGAGACCTACATTCTCAAGGGCCAGTTTCCTGATAGCTTCCCACAATGCATTGCCCACTTTCCATAAGGCCAGGACGAGGCAGCCTCTGGTCACATTTTAACCACAGCCACAGGCTGCACAGAAACAGGAGTCTTATTTCCTCTCTCTCTCTCCCTCTCTCTGAATGGGCTGAGGACTCCATTCCTGAGCATTAGCGTCATAGCGACGCCCTGCCTGCAGTAATCCCTACAGCCTGCTAATGCAGCTGAAGGGACTCTGTTGGTGAGGAAAAACCAAAGTAAACGCCATGACCGCAAGCGCAGCAAGAGCCAGGCTCCAGATACAGTGTGCTCCCACTGCAATGACGCTACAGCAATATTAAAGAAAACTCTAGACCGTGTAGCACTGCTTATCCCTGATCCTGCCGTCACACCATCCCCTTGTTTTGTACGTAGGCCTGAAAGCGTACATTTCGTTGCCAAGAGAATAGAGGTTAAAGCCAGCATCCGGTGCCTCTCCAGTCAGAGCTGGCCATACAAAACACAAGTTCAAAGAGTGCTATCTGCTATAGATTTTTCATGGTAAATCTGATAAGGGAAAAAAAATGTCAGAAATACAGATTTCACTTTGATTTTCACACACTCTGTCGGGTACAGATACACAAAGACTCTCCGCTTTTGGGCCCACACTCTCATTGGCAGTTCGACACAGGGCCATAGTGGTCTGTGGGTCTGGATTAGTACAGGAGCAAGACAGCCCTGGGGCGGGGGATGCGCTGAGCACATACAGGACTCGGGGAGACGCCAAGCCAACAGCCCACAGACCCCGCCCTGCCCCTTCCCTCCTCCGTCTCCTGTCTTCCTCCGGGGGAGAGATAAGGCCCTTTAACGTCTGTCTGCATGGCCCCGGCAGGGGGTGGGGTTGGAGGGGATGTCTGCATGGGGGTGGGGGTGGGGGTGCTCACTTTTATCACTCTTATTCCACTGGTTTGGCGTGTGGTGTTTTATACTGAACACAAAATTTTTCCTGTTAAAAAGAGTGCCACTTGTAAATCCTTCTGCTTTTGAGCGTAATGAAGGAAAGCTCCTGCCTCTCCAGTCCGGCGTGGAGTGGACGCGGCCCTAAAGCGGCCCGGGCATAGGAATGTCGATCTGGGAGCCACACGCACTGTCGGCAGCGCCCGCGAACGTTTAAAACGCCGCTGCATGCTAACATACCGGCAGGTTGCACACTCTGCAGAGATATGGGTGGCTGGGTAATTACTCCGAGTCAAAGAGAACCCCCCCCCCCCCAAAAAAAAAAACTGGGCCCAGACCCGCCGAGGCTGCGAGTGCGGTTCAGCTTGTTCTGGGAACACTTATGAAGAAATGGGCAGGAGACAGGGAGCTGGATGGGAGGTTGTGAGTCACTCTGGAGGCACTTCACTGATAATGAATGGCTTCTTGGAATCTTGTTTGCAATGGTGGCGTGAATGATGTGTGTTTGTGTGTGTGTGTGTGTGTGTGCTGTGCTGTTACAACTTTCACTTTGAAGTGCTCAGACCCACAGCTCGTGGCCTACAACAACCCTCCTCAGACGTTCAGGACCATTGTCTAATTTCCCCTCTGTCCCTAATTCCAAACACATTGGCCAAGACAAGGTTAAGTAATGTTTAGTTTGTGCGCTGCACAATGCAACGCAGTCTGAAGGAAATTTACTGGAGCAATTTTTTTTTTGCCTGCAATCAGGCACAAGCAAAGAAAAAAAAATGGAGGCTAAGGAATTTCTAACTGGACTGAACCACCCAATGTAATGACCTGTTTCATACAGACACACCAACACAAAAGAGCAGCATATTAACATCCTACTTGAGTTTTTCATCTGTTTCTTGTTTACTCGGTTTTTGTCAGTTATATTAATCAGGATTTAAACCCTCCCTGGAATAAATACAGCTCTCTTAATACCAAAGCCAATACCCCAGCGTCGCATCACGAGTGTTCCTGTAGCCAACGGAGCCATGTGAGATAATGACATGAAATTGGGAGGAGAAGAATTCATCAAAAAACTGCAGAAATCTCCCACACCCGTTCGGGGTTTCATGATTTCTTCACTTTCTTCATTCTGTTGCACATTTTTGTTCCCATAAAACAGTAAAGTGTAGCAGACAGGGAGGTTAAAGAGAAAAATCGTTTTAATTAAAACAGTCCCGAACCCCCCCCAACCGAGTCACTTATTAAACCTCCTTTTTTAAATGGCTTCGACTGAAGAAAGTTTCTTTCTGAGACTGCAGCTCAGCATTCTTTCAGGCTTGAAGAGCAATGGAGAAATGGATGGAAGTGGTGCCACTTTTCACAGTTTAGCGCCAATAGACCAATCACTGACATGTCAATTACAACACAGTTAACACAGTTTTTTTTCTGAAACCCATAAAGGAGCAACGCCATTGTTAACAAGCTCTTTGTTCAATTTTAAATCCTACCAGAGGAAAAAAGAAATCACGCTGAATAAAGCTGGAAATGAATATGAATCCAGATGCTGCTCTCATTCTCTTCCATCAAAGGATGTGCCTGTTACTGGCAGAGGAAATCTGGGATTTTCAGACTGGTTCTGAATGAAGAGGCGAACACAGTGAGGTGTTAATGAACGCAGAATTCCGGGCCAAGCCCCAGATCGGGATTTTTTGGACGTGGACCTCAATGTATGTGTCTCAATAGCATTAAACCGAAGATGAAGGCTGCGGTTTTGCAGGCCCTTTCGAGGCGGACCTGGGAGGTAGAGGGGGGAGGGAAGTTAAAGCTGCCACTCTTCTGCACCCGTTGTTTGGAGTGGGAAGGGGGGTGAGGGGTAGGAGTGAATGCTGACTGCACCGAATTCCTGGGTGGATTGCTTTAAATTACAGCGCGGAATGTAAAAGCAGAGTAATGATCCTCGGGTAACCAGAAACCCGCAAAACTTCACAGCCATGTGGAACTGGGCGGCCCCCTCCCCCTCGCCTCCCACCCCGGACCCACGTCCCCCTCGGCAGAGTAATCTGCAGCCGCCAACACTCCAGCCCTGTAGGGACACTTCACCCGCACTGGTTCCTGAAAGAAACAGACAATGACAGAAACGAAACTATCTGTTAATGTAGATTCTCCACAGCTGTACAAAAATTAAACACTTTTATTTCAATAATAGCGGAACTCAAGAAAATGTAATTCACTTTCATAATTCAATTCAGAAGGGTAAACCTTCACGTATGCTCCATTCATTAATTAAACATAAAAAGAAACATGTTGTAGTTTTTTGTTGATGGTTATAGCTGAAAATTCTTAGAAAGTTAGCTACCGTCAATCAAGTCGTCTTTTGATCTAAAAGGTGTGAGTGCATTGATTCTCTGATGCCGGGATCGATTTAAATGTACCATGAACCGTAACAAAGTTTTGAATTGGTTTAATGTAGCTCCTCTCTCTTTCATTTAAAACACTTTCATTTAAAACTACAGCGAGACTCACGAAAGTGACAAGAGATTAGGATTTTGCAAAATGAACACTAGATTGTAGTGTAGCGGATCGAGTGAGACGGCACGGAGGAGCACCATGAGTAGGCGAGCAGTTTTCAGCTAGCACAAAGACTCACAACTCCACAAGAGCCAAGGAAATAATATCTTCATTATGTCTAGCCTGTTTAATTGTGAAAGACCTATAGCCGTACGAATGAGGGCTTTCAAGACATGATAAATGCATTGGAGCCACAGTACAAGATACCAGGCCAACAGCATTTCTCCAAAAAAATTTCATGAGACACAGTTGTAAAATGGAGTAAATGATGAAGGGAGAGAACAACTGCAAATCTTATCAAACCCTAGTAAATGAACTTTTCCATAGGCCCATAGTAAAATGTGATCATCTTGTACTATGGAGTTATCCACAGTATTCTTATGTTTTGATAGGCCCTAGTACACGCCACATATGCCGATTTAAGATTTTTTAAATGTCTGGTAAGCTTTAGCTGGTAGAGGAGGAGCTACATACCCAGCAGCACGTTCTTTTTCCCCATCATTTTATTTCTTGCGTGGCGTTTGTGGACATGCCCAATCTGCAGCACCAAGCCTCAGCGCCATTTAAATCCAGCCATCAATCTTTGACTGTATGACACACTCATACTGTACACATCTCATACGCTGCCCTCTTAGATGTTTATGGAGGACGCCGTCCCGTGTTATGCTCCCCACATCTCCACAGCTGCTCTCCCACTTTTGACTGGACATTGTTTGCGCACAGGACAAACACATTTTTTACCTTTTAACATCGCAAAGCCATTAGCCCCCAAGCCAAGGCTGTACTTACTGAGAGGTTTTTTTAATGGCTGTTGGCCCTGTGCTCTTCCTGGCTCGCCCTCAGAGAAGGCGAGAGAGGCGTTTTCCCCCTTCTTCTCGCTCTTTAAGAATCCAATGGCGGCCATAGATTAGCTTGTGCAAATATTTATAGTCGTCCATGTATTAGTGACGGTGACGGATTTACACGCTTTATTTCCTGTTTGGTGGAAGGCTCCAGGATCACTCTCTCTCTTTCTGTGAGCATTCATTAAACTCATTTGAGCCTGTTTAGTTTAGACACACTGGCTAATGTGCAAAAAAAGTCATTTTAATATTGAATGAAACAGAACTACATGTTGTGACACAGCCAATAAGCAGCATGTAAGCAAACTTAGATATGAAGACAGATGACACATTTTGTGTGTGTGTGTGTGTGAGAGAGAGAGAGAGAGAGAGAGAGAGGCAAATAAGGATTTTTTAAAAAAGTTTGAATTACTAGGGTAACAAATTTAGGGCAAATGTTTAGACTTATAAAAGAGCTAGTTACACATACATAATATTTATGTATATGTGTATGTTACAGAATTATTGTCTTAAGTAATATCTACGTTGTGTGTGTGTGTGTGTATGTGTGTGTGCATGTATGTCAGTTAGTGAATGTGAAGAAAACCCTAACCAAAGAGCAACATGTAATCTAGTTAGATATTCATATTATATGTATATATATTTCAGGCAGTGATTTTCAACATTTCATAAAGTTGGGTTGCTGGAACATTGTAAAACAAACAAACAAACAAACAAACAAACAAACAAACAAACAAACAAACAAATATATACACACACACACACACACACATACACACACATATATATATATAGTTTCTTTTGAAGGAAAACACAGGTCGATCATTTAGACTTTGATTACAGGGGTTAATTTTGGGTGAAAGGCTAGATTTACGTTTACAGAAGAAGTAGTTGCACATTTCTAATACATGTTACATAATTATTCCCCTCGTGCGTGACCAGTAGCCGCTCAGCGCGTGAGTGACGGAGAGTCCCCCAGCGGGTGCGCCTCATGCGCCTCCGTGTGTGGGTGACAGCAGCGTCTTGTCTGGCTCCGCGTCAGGAAGGCCAGGCAGCGGCGGGCCGGTGAGGGACCCCTGGGGGGGTCTGGCTCCTCCAGAAGGAGCCGAATGTTGCGGCAGGCAACTAATACACCACAAATCAATTTTCCACAGAACGAGATGGAAGGTTCTTCAGGGAACTTCTAATCCTGACTTCTTTTTATCTAATAAGAGTGTCTGACGGCACAACAAACACCCTGGCAAAAATACCCACCCACCCATGCGCACACACACACACACACACACACACACACACACACACACAGACAAACACACTGCTAAGCAATATTCATACAATATACAATATAACTGCTTATAATATAGTCTTGAGCAAACATCAAGCAAATAGACTCCAGCTTGACACACACTGACGCAGACACACGCACAAACAGTCATAAATACACACAGGCACATGCATGCTAAATTACATATTCATAGTCCGACGACAGAACAAAGCGCACCACAGCACACATCTCCACACACACAGTGGCCCATATTTACACACACCCTCACGCGCACCGGCGGCGCGCCGGGCTTGCGTGCTCAGGCTGAATGGGGTGTAGTCTGGGCTTTATCTGGTCTGGAGGAGGAGGAGGATGAGGATGTGTGATCTGTATCGCAAGGAGCTGCACCAGGCCGTGACTCCTCAGCACTGCACAAGGCCACCATCCTGCTGCTGCCAACAGACATCTCCGACACGACACCTAACACACACACACACACACACACACACCCACACACTACATCAAACACAGCACAAACCAACACGTCATACAGTGACATGAAATACACAATAACACAAGTACCACAAGGCTAACTCATACATTACAACAAATGCCTACAATGCCACAAATCAATTTTCCACAGAACGAGATGGAAGGTTCTTCAGGGAACTTCTAATCCTGACTTCTTTTTATCTAATAAGAGTGTCTGACGGCACAACAAACACCCTGGCAAAAATACCCACCCACCGATGTGCACACACACACACACACACACACACACACACACACACATACACACACAAACACACTGCTAAGTAATATTCATACAATATCAGTCTGCTTATAATATAGTCTTGAGCAAACATCAAGCAAATAGACTCCAGCTTATCCCTTTGACTGTGTTGACACACACTGACGCAGACATACGCACAAACAGACATAAATACACACAGGCACATGCATGCTAAATTACATATTCATAGTCTGACGACAGAACAAAGCGCACCACAGCACACATCTCCACACACACAGCAGCCCATATTTACACACACCCTCACACACACCGCTTGCGTGCTGAGGCTGAATGGGGTGTAGTCTGGGTTTTATCTGGTCTGGAGGAGGAGGAGGAGGAGGATGTGTGATCTGTACTAGGCCGTGACTCCGCAGCACTGCACAAGGCCACCATCCTGCTGCTGCCAACAGACAACTAACTATCTTCAACACGACAACTAACACACACACACGCACGCACACACACACTACATCAAACACAGCACAAACCAACACGTCATACAGTGACACAAACCAATGCATGAAATACACAAGTACCACAAGGCTAACTCAAACATTACAACAAATGCCTACAATGCCACACTAATGCCAAGCAAACAAAACATGGCAACACAACAAACACTTCGATGCACTGTACATGTTGTTTATACTGCACTGCCATGCAAATGTCACTTTATGTCAGTACAAAATCACACATCTTTTTAATACAGTATAGAAAATCATAACACAGCACAACACGATGCATCTGTCTTCTGAGGCACACCACATCATATTAATATCGAGAAACTGAACCGCACAACCTTTTAGAGGGGTCATACGTTGTGTGTATTAATATTGCATTTCCACTCTTGTAGCATGCGTTACATATGAGCGCAGCAAGGATGAAATATTGATGAAAATATGCGTGTAAACTTTACCATAATATTGATGCTGTCAGTGATGTGGTGATTTTTTTCATGTATACGAAACTGAATCTCATTAGAGACACATCCCCCACCCCCAACACACACACACACACACATCACAGTTTTCATTTTCATCACTGCACTTTTTCTTTTATTGTCTACATAAGGTATGTAATGGTGGGGGACAAATAACATATGTAATGGTGGGGGACAATCCTGAAGTCTACGTTTCAGCAAAAAGAAGAGCAAGGAGAGAGGGCGGTGGCATCTGTGGAAGGAAAAAGTGTAAAAATATTGTATACATATATACATATATACATCTAAAGTAAATGTACTTTTTTTTTCTATAACCACTCTCCCGAGTTGTACGTTGACCTTATGTGACGCTTTTTTTATGGCTTGTATGTTTTCGGCCCTCGCGCCGTTATTTTCCGTTTGAGTAAAATTCTTTCTCTTCCATGATGTCGAGTGCTTGTGCTGCGCTCTTTTCCCCTGGTGGTGTTACAACTGGACAGAGGTTTTGTTATTTTAGCTGCTTATTGAAACACTGGCTTTAAAAAATGTTATTAACCTGTCACACCTAATATTTTAACATTGACGTAATGTGAGTTAACCAAACAAACCTGCTCTCAGTAGCATTATAGTAAAGTAAAAAAAACTATTTACACATAAGCATAAATTAGACAGCTTAGTTTAAAAAAAGCAAACTAATATTTTTTAACTACTGCAATGAGAAAAAAACGCATCAAACAAGCAACAGCTACGGTGTACTTTTTTCAGCGCATCCATAAACGGTAAAAAGTGAACACTGGCTAAACTTAAAAATATTTAAGTAATGTTAAAGTATTAGGTATGACAGATTTCTACTTTTACTGCTTTTTAGATTAGCCAGTGTTGACTTTTTTCAGTGCATATTATGAATATGGACATCCCAGTTTTAATTAATTAATGCGTTTCCACATCCAAACTGGGGGAAGGGTTTAGAAAATACAAGTCTTTAATACACAATGGCAATAAAAAAAAATAATAATTTGACAAGTAATCATGTGACTGGCCTGATCTGAAAGCATTTCATTTGCTGAAAGTCACTACAGTAAACACCTCACAAAGAAAGAATCCCAGAGTATCATGATGCTCATGGGTTCAAGAATAAAAGCAATGTATTAAAAATTAACATTAATTTTCAAATATATATATAATTTGTCCAATTACATTTGTGCCCTTGAAATGTA
The DNA here is from genome assembly GCF_900700375.1 of Denticeps clupeoides. Lineage (NCBI taxonomy): Eukaryota > Metazoa > Chordata > Actinopteri > Clupeiformes > Denticipitidae > Denticeps > Denticeps clupeoides. The sequence continues at coordinate 14,687,648 of NC_041709.1, read as the reverse complement.
TTTGTTCAACCCATTTAAGTGAAGCTGAAAGTAGTCCCTTGTGTTGGAACACAGTCCAAACTTTTATGGACCCAACTGGACAAAATATAATAAACATAAATAGCAGATAAACTGGAGCTAATTATAACAAACTAATATCATCATCATCATCATCTTCTTCTTCTTCTTCATGCAGCGAGATTGTAGTGAGGCATCAGAGGAGGTTTGTGAAATGAGAAAGTGGAAGCTGAAGTCTGGCCGTGTGCTCAGCGTGAGGAGGCGTGTGTTCGGTGGGCTCTGGAGTGACGGGTAATGAAGGTTGTGACACTTCATTCTTCAGCGCTGTGTATCACCGCGCCACCCGCCAACTGCTGAGTGCCTGTGTTCACCGGGAACGCGCTCTTATCGACCGCAGAATAATGTGTCTGGACCACAGGAGACCGGCAGGGGGAAGTCGGGGGGAAGCCAAGAACTGCGGGTCACGAGCAGGTCATGGGTACAGAGCGGCCGTAACCATCAAGTGTCCAGAGAGGCCAGAGTGTCCGTTCCAGCCTTCTTTTCTCTCTCTCTCTGACTCCTCGCTCCACCTCTCCCTTCCTCTCTGGGTCTCTGCCTCTTTTCTCCATCACTTGCTCTCCATGACTGAGTGGCTTCTTCCTGAGTGGTGAGAAATGTCCCCTCTGACGTACTTCCCTGTTCTCATCTCTCTAAACCCAAACAGAAAGCGAGAAAGAGTGTGTGTGTGTGTGTGTGTGTGTGTGTGTGCGTGTGTAAGTGTGTATTTGATCCGTCTAGCACGGGTGAACGTCCCCGCCACCAGTCAGCAGTGGAGGTAGACAGCATTTGCACGCCTGACTCACACTCTGGCCTCACACTGTCAAACAATCAATGTCCAAGGTCACCCACCCTGAGCCCAAGCCAGCCGTCACACCGTCGCCTCCACTAAGGACACATACGTGATTACGCTACAAGGAGAGCCGCCATAAACACACAATCGCCGCCACGATACGCGCGGCCATATCTGACTCGATGTCATTCACCCAAGAGCCCGCTGTCAATAGCGGCGGGCGCCATGCAGGCCGCAGATAACAGCTGCTGCTTACAAAAGCCCACAGCGCTTGCAGGGGTTTCTCGTGGCGCGTGGCGGTGGCCGCGCCAAAGACCGCGCCGCTTCTGGAGTGAACAGACCGCCCCGGCAACAGGTTACGTGTTTATGGTTGAGGAGTTCGGCAGAAGTCGAAGGACGGCAGAGGACAGAGCAAACAAAGTGACCCAGAATTTGGGTGGAAGGGGGCACAAACGACAACACATTTGGTCATCTTCGATATGAAACCGTACATTTCTGCTCTTCAAATGCATCTCAAGCCCTTTTTATAGCGGAGCTTCTCTCTCTCAAATGCGACTACTTCCACCCCCCCCCCCCCCCCCAAAAAAAAAAAAAAAAAAAAAAAAACACCTACAACATGGATGCTTCCAAAGAACAGGACTCGATTTCACGCACGTTAGACGCCAACTCCGTGGAAAATGTGTCAGATGAAAGTTAGAAAAAAGGCAATGATTGAATAATTCATCAAAAGCGCTGCTAACCGAAGCCCCCCGCCTCCAATCATTCGGGAAAGAAGCCAGGAAAAGGGGAGGGGCTTTTTCAGGTGAGTGCGATTTATCAATAATTAAACTAATGATTGCCCTTTCTTGTTAATATGTGGCTTTGGAAAGATCATTATGCCGAAGCGAGTGGTGGGTTTTCAGAACCAAAAAGAAAAGGAGAGACATGCGGAACAGCGTGTCTTGTTTGAGTTCGGCATCTCGGAGATGAGCGGAGCTCCCCCAGGGTGAGACTGATGAAGAGTGCCGAATTTCGAGAAGGCCGACGTGTGTTTGATTTCACAACAGCTTGAAACAGCCCCCAGTGTTAATCCCTCCCTGCGGCCCCCACGGGGAATTCAGGAGAGATGTGAAATCGCACTGAAAAGTTATGACAATAATGAAAGTGCTTAAAACACCGCACACCCAGACCCATAATCCCATTAGACAGCCTTACATATTCATAAAGCGCAGGCTAAATCAAGCCAAGATCTCTGGGTATGTTTCCTGCCTGAATGCATGTGAGAGCAAATGATCAAGGAAACTCATTTATTAAAGGAATAAAAATAAAACAGAGAAAAAGAGGTTTTTTTTTTTATAAAAAAAAAAGAGAATTATTTCTGTTTTTGGGGGGTGGTGAATCTTTCTGATTCACATGGTCTATGTGTAATTATTCATGTTAAATAAAAAAAGAAATGTATGTACTTCTGCGGTTGCCAGGCAACTGTGTGCTTCTAAAGGAGATGTAATATGAAAAGTGGAAGTCACTGGGGGCTGCTTCTGACCACCTGAAGGAGCCCAGGGCCAAAGAGGGTCCCTCGGGGCACCAAACAACATCAACGGCTCCAGTGAGGGGGCCAGAACGTTCCTTTGTGTTTGAGCAGGAAGAAGCTCAAGAATGTCTTGATACTCCATTGCCCACAGTCACACACACACACACACACACACACACACACACACACACACACACACACACACACACACACACACACACACACATTCAAAAGATGACCAATCAAAAGCATAGCACAAACAAGTCAAGGAGCCTTCAGATCACTTATGTGGTCACAGTGGTCCTCAAAGTGCAGTTTGGGGTCTACAGCAATTTGTCAGGAAGTCTGATTTTTTTCCCATAATGAATGATTGAAAATATTTCAGGATGATGACCCAAAAGCACGAAAAGCCACGTTTGTAGTCATGTGCATCAGTGGGGTCACCTGTCAGCAGCGTCACATCAAACAGTCAAACAGGCGTGACTTTCACACTGCCCTGCCATCATTATCTGCTTGCACGTGTGCGTTTCGGGTTTGGGTTTCGGGTTTTAAACAGCCACTGGTTCCTGCAGCCATGCAGTCTGCACCGTTTCCGCACATTCATCTTACAACCATTCCCAGAAAAGAAAAGCACTTAACTCCGGGCCACGGGGAAACTCCATTCTCTCATTATCATCCAAATTGAAATTCTGCCTACACAATTAGCATGTAAGCGACGCGCTGCTCTGGGGAGAGGAGGGAGGGGGTAAAAAAAAAAAAAAAAAAAACCCACGGCAATTACATGTCAGCCATAAATGACTGTATTTAGGTAGCTCTCTAATGATATAAGCTTTGTAATTATATCCATGTTGATTATAATTGTGTCCAGACGCATGAGGCCAGTCATTCATTTATGGCACGTCTGCAGTGGCAGCCCACGAGTCTGACTGGAGGCAGACGGCAGGAGTCCTCGCCCCCCCCCAACCCGACCCTGCTCCACATTAGCAGCTTCAGCGGGTGTTTAAACAGGAACGCAGTAGCATGGCAGCCATGCCCCATAGCATGCAATGTTGTCAGCTAACATGTAAACAGAATATGATGGCCAATTTTTCTATGTAAATGCCACGGTGGCTGGCACAACACAACACAAGTACAACGTATTGTTAAATAACTTTTTTTTTCTTCTTTCTATTATCCCCATGAGCCCAAAAAGTCACCCTGAAGCACACATGTACATGTACAGTATGAGTAGATGGTATTACGTTTTGCTGCATGGTAGGGTGTGCTCATCATGTACAGATACCGTGTAACAGAGCGTTCTGAGATAAAAACGTGCTCCGGCATGAACGCGCTGCTTTCTGTAACAGTGCTCACTTACTGTACCAGCGCTACTAGTGCTTCTTATGAACTGTGATTTATATCCAGGCAACTGAACATAGCACAGCTCATACTACCTCCACAAGCAGGCAAACACGTTAAAATGTGTATTTTCAGACATTAATCCCGGTACAATAATTAGCCGTAACATTAAGACCAACCCATCAAGTCACAAATTCCACAAGTCCCCTGAAAACACACTGGGGTTTTTGGCACCAAGCATATCTTTCAAGGTGCGTCCATGGATCAGAAGAGTTTTGCCACCACATCCCAATGAATGCTTGATTGGATTGAGATCTGGAGAATTTAAGGCCTAGTCAAGACCTCAAACTGGTTCCTCAAACCCTTCTTCAAACAGGTTTTCAGTGTGGCAGGGTCCATTGAAGAGGACACTGCCAAAAAGGAACAGTGTTTCCATGAAGGGGTGCACTTGGTTACCACAAACACATTTCAAACAAGGCATGCATGAACTTTTTCACTAGCTCTTCTGCTGAGCTGAACAACTGCACAACTGGACCCGTTTTGAAAGTTCCTGACCGCTGCAGGACCAGGAACTTCACATTAGAGTTGCAGTTTGGGATTTAACACAATTTGACCTTGTTAAAGTTACTCATATCCTTACACTTTTTTTCCGTTTAGTGCATTAATTATACAGGCGGCCAAACTGGTGGCTTCACCTGCATGCGTAACACAACTGTGCACTGTAGAAGGACATTCGGCTATGTCTCCGTCCCCCATGTCCGTCATTGTTAGAATGAGACTGGAATGTGGCTTCATTAACGCCGGGAGCTCGGCGGGCCTCGGCGGGGCAGAGGACGCATTAGTTCATGGTGCTCGTATGCTGGCCTGGCGCAGTTGGAATGGTGTCACTCGCTGTGGCGATGTGGTGAAAGAACAAAAAGTTGGCAGATGGACCTGGATATCGTCTTTAAAGTCAGTTCAGCTTCTTTTTTTCTTTTTTACACGCGGCTATGAGCTGTCCCTGAGGAAATGCTATAAGCGGGTGGGGTTTAAGCAATGTTATTGCAAACGAAGGAAAATTAAAACAGATTTTTAACAGCTTATATTGGTCCCCTTTCATGGCCCTGAGTGTGTTTTTAAAGCCAATTTATGTTTTGTCCTTTAAAAGGCAAAGTCTGTAAAAACAAAGTTATTAAAGAGTGCCCCAATGAATGACTTGTCTGTATTAAGCAAAGCAGGCATATAAACCCGGCGCACAGATCAAAGTGCGCCAGTGAAATGATTTCCCGATTTTTTTCTCCCCACCTCCTTTCCTCTCTCTCTCTCCCTCTCTTTCTTTCTCTCTCTCTCGCTCTCTCTCTCTCTCTCTCTGACTGGCTGTGTGTCCTGGCAGGAGGAGGGTTTCCTGTAATGAAATGTAATGTGAGTGGGGGCTTTGAGCAGTTCAGAACTCTCCGTCAGCCAGCCAGCCATGTGTGTGTGTGTGTGTGTGTGTGTGTATGCAAGCTACACAGATAAACATTTGTGTTTAATTAGGACTTTCCGCTTAGCCTGCCACCAAACACAAGCACTGATAACTGCACGCACGCACACACACACACACACACGTAAACACACAAGGCTCCAAGCACTGACATTAAAATCCATGATTACAAGCATCTACATTCCTCAATATTTATACATTCCCATAGAAATTCACATGGCCACCGAGACGTACACGTAAACCAACCAACAAACCGTCCAAGATTTGTATTCACATAAAGAGACCAATATAACAACAGCATGTTCGTTCCTCATTAAACACACACAAACACACACACGTTCATGCTTACACACACACAGCGGCGCACTTTGCCCTGCAGACACCATTATGGTTGAGAGACGGGCCCTTGGCGGGGAGGGATAATTGCTGCTAAATCACAGCCTCACGCGGCAGAGAGCCGGATGTGTGACTGCGCCCAGGGTGCTGTCTGTCTGACAGCGTATCTGTCCATCTGCGTCACCGCTGACAACTGGTCAACCCATTTATCAGTCTGTCTCTATCTGGGTTTTGGGTTTTTTTGTTTATCTGTCTGCCTGCGAGCATCCCGGTCTGTCTGTCTGTCTGGCTGGCTGGCTGCAAGCCTGGCTGTTTATGCAACTGCTGGTCGACCCTCTTATCCGTCCGTGTCTGTCGCCAGAATCTCACCCACATTCGCTGGCTCTGAGGCTACAGAACGTCCAGTTCCCCAAAGTTCCCCGCTGATCTGCACATTGCGATTCGCACTCCGCCCGGACTAGATTCAACCAGGCTTTTATATTTCATGACGAAGAAGAATCGGCCAGCAATAACTGCACAAGTAAAGGCCCGTCACAACTCCTACATAACCGGCTGATCAAAAGCGTGAATGCAACAGATCGACACGACCATCGGTCCACCCGACGTGCTGGACAGCAGCAATCATTCCATCCCAGCAATAGGATGTTGCTGAATAGGATGTTTGGCCTAGTGACTAAATCTAAGGAGCTGAGCTCCCTGATGCCCATAAATTGCACACAATAAATGTTTTACTGCGAGATTGCGGACTCTCGAGCAATGTGACAAGAGGAATTTTAATTTTATTTTGTTGCAATTTTTATAGGTTCTACGGATAAAAACAAAAAAATAGTTCTTCCTCATAATGTGTGGGTGCAGATACAGTAATAGATACAGAAAAAGACAAAAAATGTTCATCAAATTTTTTTGAATGACAATTAATGTTCTGACAAAGCGGTATTTACCACTTCCTGTTTCAAGCCACACACGAGCAAACACACACACACACACACACACACACACACACAGAAATACATTACAACAGAAACAGCCATGCAGCAACTCAGCTGTCTGAATTTGGGCAGACATTTTGTCTGAGATACTATCAGCTAGAAGGAAAGAATTTTAAATGAAAAAAAAAAATTAGAGATTGTAAGATCATGCATGTAACGGCGGTTGTTAGGGCAACGATGAATGGCCGTCTGAGTAAACAAAAACATAGTTAAAAAAAGTCAGATGCCAAACACATAGTCATTTTCAACATGGGGATTGAACAAATAAATGTTTTTTGCTACCCTTACACTCTACACACATTTCATGACATTTGCTTGGTGCATTATTTATTTATTTATTTTTATTTCACTTTGACATTCATCTCACCACCCATGATTTCATTCGCCCGAACGGTTAACTGGCAAAGAATGCGGTGAGCCTCCCACCTCTGCTAAAAGCCCACACACACATTTAAAAACACATGCAAGTACAAACCAACACACACACACACACGTCTCAACCCCATGTAATATCTAGCCAATCAGTTGACCCGGACACCAAGAACACCACCTTCACTTAAACCTCATCGCAACATTAGTTTGTTTTTATCAAGCATTTACTAAAAGACTAGTAATTTTTCTATCCTTCTTTTAAAAAAAAAAAACAAATAATGCAATATATACAGAATAAGAGATAACAACATCTCCATGTGCATCCATCACCATGTTCTGAACTGTTAGGAAACTGAATAAAACTTCAGGAATGTTCAGAATGTCAAGAGTGGTGGCACAAGTGCTCATTAAAGGAGGACATGAATCATTTCCGAAATACCAATCAGTAGTGCAGGCACCGTCCGTATCGCCGAACAAATCCACTGCGGTTTGGGTCGAAGCAGATGAAGACCTCACGGTTGACACTGAGCACGTCGGGAAGCCTTCTGGCCGAGATCTCAGCAGGCTCGGGTCACAGCGGTACCATTCACATCCAGGCATTAAGACGCACCAGGCTTCGCGCAGCACTCCACCAGACCAGTCTGTGAGTCAGGCATCCTGAGGGAGAGAGGTGCTGCAACCTGTCTGGCGCAGCGCCGCTTCCGAGGCCTTGGGATAATCGCTGGCACGGTGTGAGCTGGAGAATCAGCCAGAACCGGATACTCGAGTCCACGCCACTGTTGAAGCGCTATACTGCTCATTTTCTAATTAACATCGTAGCTCTGTGAGTCGGCGATAATAAGGATGCATGTACTTTGTGTGCATGAACCAGAGCATTAAAATTCAAATTTGATATTGTTTGCATGTGTTACCACTTTTACCACTATATTTTATATTTCTATTTATTTACAGCAGCATTTATCAGACGCCCTTATCCAGAGCGACTTACAATCAGTAGTTACAGGGACAGTCCCCCTGGAGCAACTTAGGGTTAAGTGTCTTGCTCAGGGACACAATGCTAGTAAGTGGGATTTGAACCTGGATCTTCTGGTTCATAGATGAGTGTGTTACCCACTAGGATACTACCACCCTACCCACCTTACTTTGTCTGCAGGTGATTATTCTTTCACTGTCAGTATAACATCTGAACTTTGTGCCAGGATATTTCCCATATTTTACTAACTTTACTGCAGACCACTGATGTTCTAAATGCAAATGTCCTACAAGAGCAACAGCGAGGGCCAGAGAACCCCCCACCAAAACCGCATATGGAGCCAAAATCACAGCGAGCAGTTCACATCTCTCCACTGATACCCAATTAATTCCCTGGTGTCACACAAGACAAATTATCACCAGACTGAGCGGCCCAGTGCAGGTAGGCGGCCTCTTTTCTGAAATAGCACACAGCAGTCTGTCTGTCTGTCACTTGTGGGGCGCAGCACGGGTCTGGACGCCTGGCTGGCTGTCCTGTGGAATCGGCTACTTTTAACAAACGGGAACCTGGGCAGTTTCCATATCGGTTTGCAGCCTGACAATGATCTGTCTCCACGGTGGCTGCTGCCAGTGGCTTCTCAGCCTTTCTCTGTAGTCGCAGGAAACGAACTGTACGTGAAGGGCATGCAGAATCACAATGTACGCCAGGGCCCGAACCACCGATTTTAGTGCCGTTTTCACCAAGCTCCATCGACCGAGCTACAGATGGGCACTTAACCCTTTATTGTTCCACAGTTGCCTATAACCTTGCACTGTGTGCCGCATTCAAATGAGCATTCGGTCTGCACTCTTTGAACCCCATAATCATACCTAATCTCATTAATATCTTTCAAAGATATATATTAACACACACACACACACACACACTGACTACAGAAATCCATATGGTGGTGCTTTATATGTGAACTGGGCCTTGTGGCTGCACAATCCCAGTGGCCATATGGCTCAGTATCTGGATAAGCACTGTTGAGTAGTGTTCAGTATGTACTGTGTACTTTTACATTGTCCCAGCACTGTGTGCACCACGTGTACAACAGCAATATGTAGTGCCCTTATCATGACAGCCAGAGTCGGCAGTTGTGTGTGTGTGTGTGTGTGTGTGTGTGTGTGACCTTGTTCTGGGCTCAGATGTGACTGTAGTCTGCCCTCCTCGGGGGCTCGTCCCCATTGTGTGACACAGAATGGCTGCCTCTCTACTGTTGGGCCACTGCCTCTGCCGGAGCCCAGCAACAAACCAGGTTACTGAGAGGCAGACAGCATGATGGAGGGTAATGATCCACACAAACACCCACGTGCCGTTTATTTCCTCATAAGGTGAACCTTCATCCTCCCTGATCAGTCCTTCAACTTTCCGTGCAGGTCTTCTCTTCTGTCTTCAAGAATGAACTGGAGCCAGTCTGACTCGGAGGGAAAGGAAAACACGCTGCACTATATCCTATGAAACACAGTCGGGGAGTTGCACCCACTTTGTGTGTGTGTGTGTGTGTGTGTGTGTGTATTTGGGGGGGGTGCAACACCAGAGATCCCTATTTCTGCAGAGGGGGGATTAGGGTGAGAAGTTCCACAGCGAGGAATGTCAGTCGCACTCAGGAAATAGCAGTGCTGTCACCTACGGCGTCACAGCCAGTCGGGGTGACAGCCGCAGCGCTGACAGGAAGCTGCGGCGACGACACCGAGCCTCGTGCTTATTTTCTGTCTTCCACAGAAGGGGAGCCAGACTGGTGTTATCGCCACTTCCTCCTTCTGTATCAAACTGCACCAAACCCCCTCCAGTAATGAAATGCTGCAGATTAGTATAAAAAAAAAACCCAACAAAAATAAGAACAAGATTTATGCTGCCAATATTTTCATGTTGATGCTGCTGATATCGTGCGTGAGGGGAAAATAAGGGGCGTGACAGATCAAAGGGCATATTTTTCCTCAAAGGAAATTGAAATGAAACGTAATAAACAAGCCCGCATCCTCTCCGTGTGTTTAGCTGTGTTGCAAGTGTGCATTCACACAACGTCAAGTAGCCCCTGCTGCATTCTCACCGAGCCCCAATTAAATCACGGCAGACTGCAGCTCGGGCTGAATATTAATCTGAAGCCTAAACTGAATTTGTTTTGCTCTCGGCGGGCTCGGCTTGAGGGTGGTGGGGCTTGGGAGGGGGCATGCTGCAGATGCCCGTGTGTCTATACAAGTCTGAGGGGATGAGGGTGCATAGGTGTCTGTCATTTTTTTATATATATTTGTTTATTTTTATATGTATTTATTTATTTTATTTATATTCACCATTCATTTTGTGTGTGCGTGTGTGTGTGTGTGTGTGTGTGTGTGTTGACCAGAAATAGAGCCACCCTATGTTCACACGTTCTAGGCTTCACACCGCCACACTTCACTATGAGTCACGTTGCTTAATATGGTCGCAACAGCATTGCCGTTACAATAATGGCGACGAGTAAAATATAAACAGTGAGTAGCCGTGAATTGCGAAGACGCATGTCCACCTGAATCCAAATTCAAGACAATAATGTACTTTCTCAAGACTTCGCTTCTCTTACAAATAGAAACTAATTAAATATAATGGGAGATGAACGTCACAGCCTTTATCCCACCGGTATAAAACGTGGCTTTGAAATTCGGTGTGAGACATGGTGTGCGCTGTCAGTTTTTCTGCAGCCTCTCCAATTTGTGGAAAAGTGTTTCCAATAAATCTTTAAATTAAACTGGACTGATCATTTTTGCTGATAGCTCATTCTCATGGTAAAGCATCATAAATACAGACTACTATAAAGATTTGTCTTAAATGTCACAATCGCCAATGAGACGCACAGCAGACCTTGTGAAGCAGCGTAAACACACACTCTTGTTATTGTGAGAGCACATTTTAATGAACGTTACGATACGGCGGGAAAACACCATTTGGCTGAGGCTGGTAAACAGGGAGGGGAAGTTGAATGGCTTTGGAGACAGACGCTGCGGTTGAACTTTGACTGCAGTGTCATTAAGAGTCACATATGGCAGACAGTAAGTAAGGAAGTAAATAAATAAATAACGCGCTCTCAATCCCTCATAAACATTATTCCTTCAGCTTCTTTCCTGTTCCACCTCACAAAAAAACGAAACCAAAAAAAACAAGCCAGAAGCCATTACGCTTAATCAAATTCCATCAGATGCTTCCTCCCGACTCGACCGATCCTTGCCTTCTTTTGATGTCATCTGTCCTCCAACTCCGGCTTCAGTCTTTAGTGAAAAGAGGAAGTGAATGTTGTGAATGTGATAAAAAGACCTGCAATCTATTTTTTCTTTCACAGACACACACTCCTCCATTTCCTTTATCCACACAGCATTATCTAATGGAAAAATGAAAATATCTAAAACCAAAATGAATAGATCCTGAACTGGTGTGAAAAAAACAAATGAGACCAGGCTGCTTGCAGTAATGACGATGAAAATCGTATGTTTATTCAGCATGATTAATAACAGGCAGCTCTTTTTTCCTATTTTCCCATTTCCGGTTACCCACAATCCTCTAGCCCATTCCTCCCATATGGGTTTCCCAATAGACAAAAAATAAACAACATCTCATATTGTGTAGGTCTCTCTCTCTCTCTCAACACAAAACCAAGGCGTGAACTGAATAAGTCCACTGAAGGTGTCTTCTGGTTGGCAGCAGATACTTTAAGGATTTGTGTGTGTTTGTGTTTGGTTGTGTGTATATGGAATGTGTGTGTATATCAGCATTCCTGCACATGCATGTGAGTCTGTGAGCATGTCTAAGTGTTTAGGTTTGTGTGTGTGTGTGTGTGCATGACCTTTCGCAGCCTATGTAGGGTGGCCAGTCTGTTGGTTGTACATGCATGTGTGTGTTCTTTGATCGAACGGCACAACCTCAAATAAACACTTCATGGTAACTCTAATGCTCCTATAATTAAGTGAAACGGCACCGTGCGCTTTTTGAGGCCCCTTGATTTATTTTTCCCTGCTTGCTGTAGCAGACATAATGGTCTGCAACAAGCTGCAACACTTGCTTTTTCCGCTCCTGGTAGTAATTTTGAATGGTATCTCCAGACACGGTCATGCACAAGCAGCGAGGAGGCTTGTGGAGAAACGTTGGGCTGGGATTAGGGGGTTAGTGGGTGTTACTTGAAAATATGAACTCCAGTGCACAAGGCTGGTGTTTTATTCATGATCAGAATTCAGAGTCTAGCATAAATAGGCCGGCGCTGAGTAGTTCAACACTAAGGGTACTAATTTAAAGTAGAAGGTCTGGGGCTAGTTCACTAGTATGAGATCACTACCACTTGGTAGTTATCCATAATTTGAAGAGTCGCTGGAACCACACGATTGACAGATCTCATGCATGCTATTTACTCATTTTGGATGATTTCTTGTAAAATGTAAATCCTGAGGACTCCTTTGATCTTACACTTGCGAAACGAACCCCACACTTAGGGCATAGTGCTACACCTACCACCCTAAACCCTTAGATCCATATTAGATCCGTATTAGATCCATCACTGCTTACACATTGTCTTGTTCTGAAAGTCTCTCTCTCGCTCTCTCCTGGTTTCTACAACCAAATGCCATGCTGCACACAGACCAGAAGGACTGGGGAGACATATGGGGGTTGGGGCAACGACCCTGAGGCTGGAGGGTAATGAGAGCACCATCAAAGGCCCAATCCGGGGCCCGGGTGCAGGGTAGAGTGGAGGGGTTCCTTGGCATGTGCTGTAATGCCAGTAATTGACTTCTGAACTGTTTGCTTTATTTATTAGCGAGTGCTTTTCCCAGGGAAGCCGCTCGTCTTTGTGAAGCCTCTTCCACCCTCCTTCTCCCACGCTCCCATCTCCAGCAGCTAGTTCCCCTTTGCGCTCTTCTGTTCTCATTGATTTCTCACCTTTATGAGCTCTGTTTCACTCAGGCTTTCAATCTTTAAGTACGGCATTATATCAACATAATAACCCATTCCCACACACGCTGAAAGCTGGATAATTATTTACAATAATTTCACTGCTCTGGTGTCACATAGGAATGGAGTAAAATGGTAAAGTTGACCCATTAGTCTGTCCCCTGCTGACCTGGTATCATTACCGATGACCTTCCAACATGACTCCAATGGGAGCTGCATCACTACCGACACCACTCCCTCAGCCCGTTATAAGAAGAAAGATTTGATTGACAAACACGACTGGAAAAACTAAAGATGACGTTGTATAGGGTGTAACAACATGCTAGTATGTTACTATTCAGTGACATACTGAATTGTGCGTCTGATCTTGTCTTACTAATTTCAGTCATTTAGGGAAACACAACTATACTTTACCATTATGATGGGTTTCCATTAATTAATGGGCTTCATGTGCGCTTCTTATCTACGCTTCTGCAGACTCTGTATGGTAGGGCTCTGTGGCAAAGACCTTTATTTAGATAGTTTAAGAAACTGTCAATTAACATTTTGTTAAACAGCTTATTTTTTTATCTGAGATTTGGCCTGAAAGTCACAAGGACTCTTATATGAGGAAACCTCAGTGAGAATCAGAGTCAGCTTGTCCTCATTAGATTAATGTCCATGAGAGCAAAAATCCAGAATGAAAACAGTTAGAGAACCAAAAGAAATCCAGATCATACCTTACAGCCTATGTGTTGTAAAAGTATTATTGTTAATATACTTTAAAACAATAAAATTCAGAGAGGTTGGTTCCAGATCACCTGTAGCAGAAGCCTTTACATCCTGACATTGTTAGGATCAACACATGGCTGTTGAACTGACTCTCTAACACACCTCATTTACACACTGTCCAGTAGTGTTGATGTTGGCTGCCTCTGGTGAAGTAACACACACACACACACGCATACAAGTAACAAATGCAGCGTATTACTATCCTCAGTTACCCTCCATTTGGCCCTTTTCTGTGTATGTGTGACCGTTCATTCAGTACATTCTTTATTTTCATTGGCTCTTCAGGTGGTGAAAAGTGAATAAAATGGGCTTTAATTGGAGTGACAGAACTTCATATAAACATATAAACCTGTACAGATAAACATTCGCCCCTTTGCACTAAAAATCAGTGACAGAATAAACATTTCTGCCATTCACTGAGAAAATCGGTCATTTCCGATAGCTGCCACACAATAGGCCTTTTGTGTGACAAATAGGTACCTATAGGGGTCTCAGTCAATCTCTATTCCAGCCATTAACATTCTGATTGGATTAATGAGGCATTTTTCAACAGTGCTCAACCCATACCATTTTGTCATAATTCAAGCCTACAACAAATTGACAATAAATGAGTCCTATTTCTCAACTAATTTATCAATTGTTCACACATTCCTGGAATTCCATGTCATTCAGCTTTATTATACTATAAGGCTACATTTTACTGTTTGACAAGACCTTAATTAAGTTTTGACTTTAATATATAAAACTGAAAGGTGCACAGAATATCCACATTTTATTAGAAGCATTTCTGGCTTCTTGACTATATGATTTAGGGAGAAGGGAGAAAGGGGAAGCAAAAGCGAGACAGACGGACTGAAACTGAATGGAAATGAACCCAATTCTGACCCTTCTCCAGCCCCCCAAAAAAGGCTCTCCAATCTGACTACACAAAGTGCACCAGTGTTGAGGGCCTGCAAATATTTTCATGGTGTGGACCTCACAGCAGATAGCGATCCGCAGGGAAGCCCAGTCCCACGCAGTCCAGTGTCAGCCAGAATGCCATGCAGAAAGAAAGGCTTCCACGGAGACACAATGAATGCATCTTTGTTTGAGTCGTGTGGCGGGACCACTTCCACCAACCCGGCCTGGCCCCCGCCCCTCAGGGCGGATCTCGGTGCGTTCATGGCCCCTGCGAACAATGGTGCGGGTTAAGAGTGGCACTTAGCACAGTGTCACTCGGTAGGCAGAGGGGAGATTGATATATGGTGACAGAGTTAGTATGACAATGAAAGGCTTTATTGGGACGTGGTGCTCTCCATTATCATATATATTGCGTTGGTGCCCTTTTGCACCCTACTGAATGTCAGATACTGATGTATAAAACTTAATCTTATTTAAGGGTGCCGGTGTGCATTGTAAATTAAATTTTAATCAAAAACCTCAATAAATTGTGCTCTGAATTGAAGAAAACACTTACTGTAGCAGTCTACACCGCAGTAAAGTTAAATGTAAAATAATCAGTCATAATAGAAATTTTGGAAAAAAAATCTATTGAGATTGACCTGCGATGATAATTAGATACAAATGTACAAAAATGTCCATTTTTAATTCAAAAAGGAAAATTCTGTACTACATGTAATGGAAAATATTGTATGAAAGCTCATGAAAAGCTAAAATCCAGTAACTCAAATTAGTAGTATTGCCTAAGATAAACCAAAAAAGTATTCATAATAGAGAAAAGTATGTTAATCGTTGAGGGATGGACCTCACTTCCACATTCAGTGTTTCAAATGATGCACCGGAGGATGGGATGCCCTAACTGAGCTTCAATGCTCCTTCCTTCCTGTTTTTCTCCTTGCTTCTATCTGTTGGTCTTGCACTCTAGGGGCTTTGAGCACAGTATCTCATTCATGTTCCGTAATTTATGCCAGTATATAGTGTACAAGAACAATTCAGAAATTGAATAAAACTCTTCGGACTCCCCTGATGTTGTACATGGACCCAAACTCCAATGCAGTGATGATGCGTCCACACTAATTTGCAACATTTCTAAAAAATGTTTGGCAGCATTACACAGAATGGTTTGTTTCTATCGCTTTGCAGTGAGAGAACGTCTCTGCCTCGTCCGTCTCTGCACAATAAACAAATGGCGTTTCAAGCAGCGCACATGAAAGACTCTCCATTCAGAGCGAGTGGAAAACCGGTCGGAGGCATAAATAAAACAATGCCTGGCATCCGAGCAGAGCTGGAAAAGGAGAAAGAATGATAATAAGCACTGCAGAGAAGGAAGGAGTGTGGGTGGGTAAAAGAAAGGCTGAACGGATGGAGGGATTTTTTGGCTATGTAAGCTATAATTGTTGTTGTTTTCTTTTTTTTTTTTTTTTTTTTAAATCGCTCATTCTTTCTCTTTTCCTACAATGCAGCATTGAGTAATGAGAACACAAGCAGGCAGCAGGCTGACGCCGGCACCCCCAGAGCTGGGCAGAGCAAGTTGGCCAGTCTGACTGCCCCGGCAAGCCCAGGCACCAGGGGCCGTGGGTGGGGAGACGGCAGGGGGGACGCCAGGCTCCGGCACCAGGGTCCAAGGGACAGACACCCACGCAAGCACTCATAAGGTCCACCACAGCCAGACTGTCTGGGTGGCTTGGTCTCCGGGCTCCATTGTGATTTAGAGGGGGAAGCACACACACACACACACACACACATCGTGGAGAGTGCAGATTGCACAGCCCCAGTGAAAACAACTATGTAATGCAGAGGGCTCCCCAGTGGAACACTGAAATGCCGTCATTCAGGCCCTTTACAGGAACTGGACCAAAAGAACAGAACTGTATGATCTCGTATCAATATATTGATCAGTAATCAGCACGTTTGCATGCTGATGAACAAATAGGCTCCATCTGGTGGAGCTTCCCTATATCGACAAGGCAGTAAAGGTGTTGTCCACGTACTCCATCACCGTCTGTGTTTACATCAGTTGCCACACCACACAAGGCCAAAGGTCAAACTACTCCAGAGTGCACGATTCCACATCCCAGTGAAAAGGAATATATAACACACACACACACACACACACACACACACACACACACACACAAGCTGTAACAAAACAAAGACAATAGGGTTAAATGGTAAAATATTTATTTAATTTTGTACAGAAAGACTTGAGGGGGAGAAAAAGGACAGGAAAACAATATGGGGGGAGGGGGGTGAACATGTCTGATATTAAATGGAGCCATTTGCACTGGGAATATGGAGTCTGGCAGGCAGCAGCCTTTCATGAAAGAGAGAAAGAGAGAGAGTGAGAAAAGAAGAGGGTGAGAGGGAGTGAGACAGAGAGAGAGAGAGAGTGAGACAGAGAGGGAGAAAAAGGGAAAGAGAGACACAGGGAGGTCAGCTTGGCAGCATGTGGTCCTGAACGGAATGTCGGAAAAGCTGGAAGGAGAGTCTGACTCCAGACCACCGATAATGCAGCAACGTCTCCAGCAACACACACACGCACACACACACACACAGATAAGACCAAAGGTTCCACTTTAGGCCCCCATTAATTTGTCATTAAGTGTGGGGAAACACACACACGCACACACACAGATAAGATAGACGCATACTCCCTTCTTTCATTATCACACGCCCTCACACAGCCAATAAACCAGCCCAAGAGAAGCATTTGAAACAATAAAACAGCGCCGGCACCATAAATTACCTTTAGGTTTCACATGATATTGTCACTTGCCAAGGTGCTGCAGAGGAGATTCTGCTCAGCATTTCTGGGCCATCGGGCCACCGTGACGCAGTGGACGTCCATTAGCCCCAAACCACTGGAGTTAAGGGCTCAGTGCCCAAAGGCAGGACCGGCTTTTCCTGCATCTCAGCAACTCTCACTGTGCTGAGAGATTTCTCCATACAGTTATGGCCTTGTGATTACCAGCAGAAAGGAAGCCATTCTTCACTGCATACCAGTACAGACAGTTGGGAGACATGCAGCACTGCGTGTGTGTGTGTGTGTGTGTGTGTGTGAGAGCGGGAGACAAAACTGGCAGATACACTTTCTCTCTTGTGCTTGTGTTTAGTCAGTCATGTGTCAGAGCTGTTAAACGAACGGATAAAAGACTCCAGTGCAATTAACCTGAAAAGAAACCAACATCAAAACGGTGAATTATTCACAACGAAAAGAGGGAAGAGGAACGAGCGGAGAGAGGAAACGCAGACTCTAATGAATTTCAGGGCTCACGCTGACGTTTCAGTTGAGCAGAACAAAAGAAACAAGCAGACAAGCTTAATTATTGGAGAAGAAAAGCAAGCAGCAGCAGACAACACAAACCACGTCGTGTGTACGGTGTGTGAATTTAACTGCGGGCATCTAGTGGCAAATCCTCAACTCACACGCGGTAAAAGAAAAGGGGGGGGGTCCAGGAACACTAGACCACTCGAGGTGTCAAGCATCGTCATGTCACGTGACACGGCTCCTGAAGCTGCGGCTTCAGAAACAGCTTCGTCCACACTGGGGCACGAGGTGTCGGAGCCGATCCTGGCTCATCGGGCGCGAGGCGAGGACTCGAACCGCTCACGGCTACATCCAGCTACATGGACCGTACGTGGAGACGTCTTGATTTGTTTGTTGGATGAACGAATGTCATTTGTGGGAGGCTCGCCACTCAGAAGACTGTGGGAGGTGGCGAGAGGAGCGAGTGGAGTTTATGGCGTGTCCTCCTGGCTCCAAACCTCACAAAGGAATGAAGAACAGAGGGCATAAATCCATGATTACAAAAATATAATAATCGTTGGGAAATGACACTGATCACAGCGTCTGCATCAAGTCTCAGACTGACCACAGACTCGGTGACTAACATCCTGAATGACATGGTGACTAACCCTGTGGCGGCACTAACCGGATGCCACAGCAAAACCCTCTTTGACCACAGATTAAAGCTGCTTCAGGAAGCACAAAAATTAACCAAGAGCGTGTGTCACGTCTACACTGGTCCTGAGACTCCGTATTGGTCTGTGGAGGCCGGTGTCTGACTGTTAGTATATTTGTTCTGTCACAAAAAATATTTATAAAAATATTTGTTTATTAATTGGTTTTAAAATGGGAGGAACCCAATTATGGACACCTCACATGCCACTAGGCAGTGGCGGCCTAGTGGTTAAGGAAGCGGCCCCGTAATCAGAAGGTTGCCGGTTCGAATCCCGATCTGCCAAGGTACCACTGAGCAAAGCACCGTCCTCACACACTGCTCCCCGGTCGCCTGTCATGGCTGCCCACTGCTCACTCCGGGTGATGGGTTAAATGCAGAGGACAAATTTCGCTGTGTGCTGTGCTGCTGTGCATCATGTGTGACAATCACTTCACTTTCAATCACTTTCAATTACTTTCAACGTGCACAATAGTCATGAAAGATTGCGTTTCTTTCTTGTTTTAGCACCTTTGAACAAGCCTAGAGTATTCAAATTACTGGTGCAGATTACTGCCATTTCTGATATGTATTTTTTTTTTTACATTTAGTATTTTTCTTTTTGTATTATTTTCAACATTCACGTGTGCACTGAAGGAGCTGCTTGTAATCTCATTGTACATGCATATAGTGACAATAAAAGGCATTCTATTCTACTGTATTCTATTCTACTCTCTTCTAGAAAGAGAGGGGGGTACACAGGAGCCCCAGCCCTAGTCGGGGGTTATTGAGCAGTAAAATGGTGCAAAGCCCCAGGTGAAAGAGAACCATAAGGGTACAGCTGACGGGCAGGGGAGGGGGCACACATATCTCGGCATGGGGCAGAGTAGGGTTAATAGACCCATGGGGCTTGTTTCTGAGGTTGGGGGCTGTCGAGAACAGATACACCTCTACCCATAATCACTTTCAGTGGCGGGCCAAGGCAAACCTCTGCTCGGACAAAGTGCTGCCTTGTACCCCACCTCAATTAGGAGTAGCTGGGAGAGCAGGCTGTTATAAAGGGGACAGAGTTTATACAAGTGCAATGGCAGCAAGGCTCGCATAGTGTTGCACCTTGCAAATCAGAGGTGTGTATGTGTGTGTGTGTGTGTGTGTGTGTGTGTGTGTGTGTGTGTTTATGTGTTTTCAGCGCCTCAGGACTCCTGTGTGAAGTAACTGGATTTAAACAGCAAGGCTGTTGGGTCACTGGAGTCATGTTCTCAGCTTGCTGCTGTAAGAACAACAACTCTTACTAAAGATGTAGCCCCAGGGCATATTCAGGGTATAAAACATTTCCAAATATGAAAAAAAAAATCACAGGTCTGAAAAGAAACATTTTTATGTATTTTATGTATGAACCGTATGGACTAAGTGACATTTTGGGTGAAACTGATGTGTACATTTCAGAGTCATTTTCAAGTCTCAAATAACTGAAATGATAGATCTGCAGATAATACTGCATTGGTGTATGTTTTAGGTTAAAAGCATGTACTGTACTATATCATCGATTATTATACACAGTATCAAAATAAATCAGAACTTCAGAGGGCTATGAACATGTCAGTTAAATGACTTGCTTCGATGATAAAGCTAATAATATTGACATTTATTTAAATTAACATGTAGGGGAAAAATAGGCTGCTGTTATTTTAAGTTAACTGCATTGCTGCAATATGCAGTAGACTATGCTATTTTGTATGGAGTCCGGGAGGAGTCATATTTTTATTGCATTTCTCGCAATAACCTTTTTATTTTTTACATTATTTTTAACCATTATTATATAATTATAAAACGCTAAAGTAATAATAATAATCATTATTATTATTATATTTTACTATATTATCAGGATGCACTATTATAAAATCCACAAATCCTAAAGGGTTCGGACTCTGTTGGTGAACTTGCCATCAGATGAACTTGCCATTGCCATCAGTGTTGATTTGACCTGTGTGACAATTGCAATTTTACCATAACGCTGAGCAATATGCTGGAAAAGCTGAAATGAATGAAATAGGGAAAGAAATGTTTTATGTCATTTGAATGGAGGAGTTGTAGGAATGTACTTTTATCCCCTCTGGGCTTGTGATCTGGTGAGAGTGGAGGTTGGCGATCTGAATATTCTTGTTTTTTTGTTTTTTTTGCACGCCTTCCACTTGGTTATATAAATAATTCCATGAAACGAACATTGTTTATGAGTTATGACTCACAAGTCACAGCATCCAAGTCCAAGTCAAGTCATTGAGAGCAAGTCTGAAGTCAAGTCACAATCATTGTTTGTGCGACTCAGGTCCAAGTCTCAGACTCGAGTCAGAATCCCTGATACACACAAGTCTATGATCAGCTTGTTGGGATTTTTTGAAAATATATATTAAAAATTCACTGTGTATGCTGTCTTCCATGTTTCCGTGTTTATTCAAGTGACGTCATCAAGTTATGTAATTCAGTGGGCCTGGAATGCTTAAATGTTTGTGAAAAGTTGCAATGAGTTCAGGCAAGGCCATTTTAATGGGAAGAACAGCCGGATTACAGAGTTTATGCTTTGATGCTTTATAATTGTTTGCATTACAGTAGTTGTCCTATATGGCTGAAAATCGGGAATATTGGCGGCAGGATTGGCAATGAATAGGACAGCAATATGCCAATGTAACAGCCACATGAACGGCAGAACGGGATTCTTCAGACCAGGCCCATTCGCCAATTTTTCACACTCATTGTTAGTAAGAGGTCTTCACTACAGTAACACACACAGCAAGCTGTGACAAATGGTGCGTTCTGACACCTTTCTATCACGAGCAGCATTGCGGTTCCGTACCTTAGTCTCCCACCATTTCTGTTTTCGCAACACATCAGCATCAAGAACCGATGGTTTTAGCATCGCAGCTGCTCAGTATATCAGTATTATCTTCCAGCAAATGCAACAGCTTCCAACTGTCCATAGCTCCTCTGAAACAAAATGCTACTTAACTGATGGACTGGTCCACATTTAGATAGAAAAGAAAAGGTGTAGACTAAAAAAAAAAAAAAAATTCACACATGATCCACCAGCGAGAAGCTTTCGTTCCACTGTTGTGTTTTCTTGGTGGGGTTCACTGACAGCAACTTTCAGACTGTCAACCAAGTTCATGCTGCCTAGCAACAGGGTCACACTCTTTGCAGAGCAAAGTGTGCCATGGTGACAGTTGCTAGACAGAAAGCTCAGGCTTAGCAACAAAGACATCAGGTGCTATTTCCCACTGCTCGTCTGCAGACACCTCCCCTCCAAGGGCCTGGGGAAGTGTGTGTGTGTGCGTGTGTGTGTGTGTGTGAGAGAGAGAGAGAGAGGCCTGGTGATACTACCATGCAACACTCACATGAATTTTCAGTCACAAAGACTCACTTCTGGGTGGCTGGTCTGCAGGGTCTAAATGAGAGGACAGAGGGGAAAGAACCTGCATGCTGTGACACAGTTGGACAAGACCTAGAAATGGCTGCAGCGTGACACGTAAGCAAGCTGAGCAACAGCCACATGAACCCACCATACTTGTGCAAGTATGAAAGGCTGTCACCGCGGCTCTTTGAAGCCACAGAAGAGCAATGGTTTCCACACTAAAGGGGCAGTTTAATGAAGAATAACCTCACCACGTCCCACCACCTCGCACCATAGGCCGTAGGGGTGTTTATGTAACGCACATACAGCTCGCGTGGAGCAGATCCACATCTTCAGCCCGCCTCCCACTGCTGCCCCTTCATTACAGCATGGCCGCTCTTCTCCTCCGCTGTGGGCCACCGAGAACGGGCCTGTTGTTGTTGTTGGCAGCGCAGGAGTCTTCATTTCGCCTGGCCGGAACAACAGAGCAGAATAAACAAGAGCTTTTCAGAGTGGGCTGGAAATGCTATAGTGCTGGGGAGGGCGAAAAGGAGGGAGCGAATAAAACAGAAGGGTCATCTCAAATTCAAACACTCTCAGCAAGTCAGAGTAGGAAAAAATAAAAAAAACCATGAAACAGTTCATTCAGGAAGTGAACAGGTCATGACATAATTTCCTGGCTGCCAGTCCAGGATGTGTGATGATGACTTTTCGCAGAACATTTAAGTTTCTTGTACCTCGCCACAACCACAGAGGAAATAAACAGCATTTTCGGCACCAAATTAGAAGTCTACAAGGGGAATGTGGGAGTGATAATGGGATTCCGTCTGGGTCATTTATCATTTTTTATCACTGCTCATAGTTTCACATCTCGCTGATAACCTGTGTCTCTCCTGCAAATCACCTTTAGCATCTCTCAGTCCCTGAGCTACATGCCCAGGCCTGATAACATCATGCATCTTTCCCACGCAATATATTACTATTAACCCGGACGACACAGGCAATACAACAACGTGATGCACATCCTAAATTACATTATTTCAGATGTAAAATATGTTTAGGGAACCATTTTATAGACTGGCGCCACACACAGTGCTACACGTGGATTTTTTCTCAGGATTTACATTAATATATAAACTGCTTCATTGTTACCTGTATCTTGAAAATGAGTGTTGTTATTTCTGTCTTTAATATGCTTAGTTTAAAACCAAGAAGTAGTTTAAAACCATTTTATGATTGACGGCTCTCTCGCACGCTGCTTCCTCTCATTCAGATTTAAAAAAAATTACCAGTCAATAGGTAACACATTCCCTAAATGTGTTTTATCTATTTATTTCTGTGAATCTCAACCATTTGACCAGGCCCACTCGAACAATGCTCTAAGTGTTTGTTCAAAAATAATAATACAGTACGTTTTAACAAATGGTGTTGGGAGGTGGTTTTAATGTTGTGGCTGATGTAGACCCTATTAATCAATATTAATATATTAATTGTAGGCAGAAGATCAAATCACCTCCATGCCCAGTTTCCTCGTTATAGCCCAGCAGAAAACATATTACACTGTGTTCTCTTGTTCCTGCATGCTTTCTTCACTGCAGGTAATGTGGTGTGTCTGGTGTGTTTATGCAATATTCACACATCGTGAGTCTTCACCCACTCTATTCTTTTTATACGTAACTTTCCCCTTTATCAACAGAAGTCCATGAACCTTTGTGGGGCAGTGGTGGCCTAGCGGTTAAGGAAACAGCCCCGTAATCAGAAGGTTGCCGGTTCGAATCCCGATCAGTCAAGGGTGTCTTGGTGACACTATAACCATACTATTACAATGTCATGTTGTCCATGCCGCTCTCATACTTTGTGAATAATAGATGTTGCAGTCAGGACGATAATAAAAATTATACACACAACCAAAGAATAAATATGTTATCAGTAACCTAAGGTCTACCTGAGGAAGATCGTAAAGGCAGGCTGAATTTCCCAAATATGCATACAGTTGATGTGTGGAAGCAAGTCAGTCATTCATACACAGAGCTACTCTGAAATTAGCGAGGGACAAATGGCTGATGAGGTCAGCACGTATATAAAGCATGAATATACAATCACCATTTTTTTATTACCCATCATGCATTAAGCTGATCTAGTTCGTGTGAGGGTGTGACCGAGTTCGACTCAGCAAGCCACCCTGCTTGTCTGTTTTTATTCATATGGTTAAATTAGCTCTTAAGCAGCAGCCACCCCCACTCAGCGCTACACAGCCAGTCTAATCCTCATTGTCTGACGGTGCCGCTTTTCTGTCTGTCACATTCAAACCAAGACTGCACTTAACACAGCTGGTCTTAAATAGCAAATAAACATAAAAACAACAATTATGATTTCACCTTATAACATAAAAAAAACACCTGCAAAGACAAAGAGGTCAAAAGCTCCTGCAGCTGCCACTCTCACAACTGTACAACTTTAATTCATTAAATCATTACAGTGTAAAATCACACATATAAACACCACACATAAAGGAAAATCCTTTTTTCCAACTTCAGTTTATTTTTTCGTTGCATAAAAAAACCTCACTGATGACCACTTCTACAGCTTATTCATTCACAGGGGTCTCCGTTTCTTCATAATGCACCACTGGAATAACAACACGATGCAAATGAAGGTGATCTGCATTCAATAGTCTGGTGGGTCATGTGACCACACAGGTCAAAGGGCGCTGGTGGCCCCGGGGTCAAAGATGAAGGTCATTTCGGCAGAGGAGCCGGGGTCTCTGCAAGAAGCTGCGGCATTAAAAAACTGGACAGAGCTCCATAACACACTTACACAAGCATGTTGGTACTGATAGTGTAATGGTCCATTTAAAATGTTTTAAATGAACCCATTTAAAACCAAACCTAAAATTATTAAATAAAACTCTACAATAACAATAATAATAATAATACAAGAAAAAAAAAAGCAGGCAAGTACATACATGGTTTGGTTGTGCTGACAACGCGTTGTTGTGCTCTTCACCAAACTTGCTATGCATACACCTAACGATACATTTTGGATTCTTGATGCAAGACAGAAGAAAAATACAAACGAAAACACAAACCTGCTGAGCGAGATTCGCTGAGAGACCCGGAGATGTTGTAGGCTTCTGTGTGTGTGTGTGTGTGTGTGTGTGTGTGTGTGTGTGTGTGTGTGTGTGTGTAGCTCAAAACTACATAATGCATGAGCTGAAGGCCTCCTGCTATTCAAATCCCCACCTGTCCTTCAACATCATCCCTCTTGTGGGGTGCTTCATTGTCACATATCCAAAATTTGTAACACATTCAGGATTACAGGTAGCCTGATAAAAGCTGACAGGCTGAGTATGTCAGTATTATAATACAGTTGTTATTATTATTATTTTTGCCAAAGCCAGAGCAATGGACACACACCAGCTATAATGTAAAATGATTTCATTATCATCCACAAATAAACCAATTGTATATCCATGTTCCCATGTTAAAAGTAAATATATTTAATATTCATATGCACAAGACTTGCAAAAATGTCAACTGCAAAATGGCGCTTACAGAAGCCATGTCAAAGCGCTTTATACTCATGCTTGTTAAGAGTTTCTGTTTACGCATTTTAATTAGTTTTTTTTATACTATAACTTATTCATCCTTCTGCAAGACGACTGCGCTGGGCCTTCGGGCTGGACGTCAAACACAATATTCTAAAACTGTGGTAGTTTACAAGGCCACTCTTGGACAACCTGCAGCCAAAAAAAAAAGTTTTCCATATCACACCAAACTCTTGCCGGCTATGGAGGCTTTAATGCGATCCAATATCCACTTTTCAATTAGCATAATGCTTTTTCTTCCTCATATTGACTTTTAAAGCAATTGCCTTAAAACAGTGCAAAATAAATCAACCTGTGCAAGAGGTCTATCTAAAATATCATACACATTCACCTTAAAAAAAGAGATCAAAATAATAATACAGTAATAGTAATATTAATAATTACAATTAGATCATAAACAAGGATGACAAGCCATGGACAAGCACTGCTCTGAAGAGCAAAGAAACTAAAAACCTGGAACGTAAAGGACATGGACGACAAAAGCAGCTCCACGAAGGAAGGCCGCTTGACCCCATCCCTAACACTCCGCCGATGTGGCCCTGTGCCCCAACGCTGACCACACCACCCCCTGAGCGGTAAACAGGGCTAAGGGGTGTGTGTGTGTGTGTGTGTGTGTGTATGTGTAAGTCTGCAGCAGCCATCTGCCACCTCGAGGCAGGCTGAGACAGTGGATGGCTGGGGTGGGAGTCACACAAAGGGCCACAGGGGTGTGTGTGTGTGTGTGTGTGTGTGTGTGTGTCCTGTCCCAGACGTGCTCCTAGACACCACCGGCGACACAGCATTTGCCTGTCTGAGGAGCGGGATGAGAGTGGTGGGGGGACGGCGGAGGCGGGTGGGGGGAGGATGGAGGGAAGGCGGTTGGCACACGAACACAAAAGCGGCCTGCTCCCGGTTTTTGGACTTTCTGTGTTCCTGAGAGGACGGCTGCTGTGCCTCTATTCTCTCGCCCTCGCTCCTCTCCCTCGCTCCACGTGCTCGCTTTTGTCTGGCCAGAGCGCTCGCTGGGGTGGCGTGCACCTCCCTGCCCACAACAGAGGGAGAGAGAGGGGAAGCGACTTCTGCATCTCTGTGCGTGGGTGTGTGGGTGTGTGTGAGTGATGCGTTCTTTGTGTGTTGCTCTGCATTTGTGTTTTTGAGCTTGCGCCTGTGTGTGTCTCCAAACACCTGTCTGTCTGGCTTTGTCTGCTTAGATACGCTCGGCAGCAACCACAGCGAAACCACAAAGAATAACACTGATCATCTGGTTACAAAAGTGGCCCAAGGAACCGAACCAACTAATCATCTAATCAACAAACGAAGCTTCAGAACAGTCAGTCAGGTTGACCCCCGTCTACTAGGTGTGGTATGACCTAAAATTGTGAGTGTAGTATTTGGTAGGAGTAACATGTCTTGTCCCGTTGCATAAATAAAACTATTCTGATAATATAAAGCTTTGATATTATCATTAATGTGCTACACTGGTGCTGTTGGTGGATTTCTCGCTGGTTTTGGTCTGGTTGCAGGTTGATTTTCATGGGGTTCATGGTCCAACTGTCCTACTGTCCACCTAAAGCACTGGGCATGTGTGTGAGGAATCTGGACGCGGGGAGCAGTAGACAAAAATGAATCAGTTGACAGCATGGCCTCCAGAAAGTGGTTTCAGTGTTGTCCAGTTCACATACCTGTGTATATGCGTGCGCACCACCATGCTGCGCGTCACGCACGGTAGCTGTATGAAAATTGCCTCTGTCTGCGGTTTATTGACGCGTCTGTGTCTGATTTGGTGTGTGTAAAGGGACTCAAATGCGAGATGCAAATGGAGGTGTGAGTGGTTTTCGCTGCGGAGGCGTGTGGGTATCTGTCTTTGCCTGCTGTTTGCATATATGTGTGTGTGTGTGTGTGTTTATGAACATGTTTACTTTTACGGCTTATGAACGCAATAACTGCCTTTGTGTACAGTTTGTGCATGTGTGCGTTTGTGTTATCTGTCTGAATCAGTGTCAACCTTGGAATTATTTCATTGGAAGTGAGGCAGTGTTGATGCATACGCGATTCTGTGTGAGTGAGCCCAAGTCTGACTGCCTCCCCTCATGCCGTGCGCCGCCTCCCCCGTCCCCAGCGTGTGCATTTTGGGGGTGGGTCACGCAGTCAGCTTCTGGATGGTCCTGTTGTAGTACTGTGTGGTCAGGTCCTCCAGGGGTCCCCAGTGGTGGGCGTGCAGCTCGATGATCTCCATGAGCAGCGACCGGGTCAGCCGCGACTCTGAGGGGCACAGCATCTTGTCCCGCGCCGCCGCCAGCAGCTCCGTCATCATCTCCGGCAGCTGCTCCTCCAGCAGGCGCCCGGTGCTCTGCAGCTGCCGCCACACAGCGAGAGGGGCAGACGGGGGAGAAAGAAGAAAAGAATGAGAGGCAGAGCGGTGAAAGAGGGTAGGAGTCAGAGGTTAAATCTTGGAAGGGCTGAGGGGCGTCTCGGATTAGTCATGGGGTGTCGTGGCGGTGTGGCGCGGTGGGGACAAAAGGATGGCGACGTAGCTCGGGGACACACAAACAGATGCCAGTCTGAGCCGCAGCGCTGCTCATTGTATGGTGGCTCTATAGGCCACTTCCTTTGGTCGTCCAGCCAACCTGACAGACAGCCTGTCTCTCACTCTCTACCACTTTGGAGACTACGGAGGAGACCAAGGAGCCCAGGAACATCTCACTTGTCATCTCACATTTGTCTAAGACAATCACCACACTACGATGCATTACGTTACGTTCGTATGTGTTTTTTGTTGGTCTTTGTGTTGCCTGTGCTCCTTCTCTTTCAGAACCAGAGGGTGGCGTAACTGTTCAGTTATTGCAACGGTGAGACAGGAACCCGGCCTTTTAAAACGAGGCCACTTTCTTCACCCAGAGGGGGGGTCACGTTCGAAGAGCGCGCTTTTCGATCAGTTGCTGCCGCCTGTCCACCTCCGGCCGAAGACCGCCGCCCTCGCTTACACACAACGCCTCCGCTCCATTCAGGGTGATGCCCCGAGACGGACAGCTGGAGTTCCTGAGGTATCATGGAGACTTTCCTTTTCGGTTTATTGCTGTTTGCTTTATTGTTCTTGCCTTTGTACATAAACGTATAAATACGATTTATACATCATATTTTAATTTGGCAAAGTCTGTTTTTGTTTATGCCTTTGATTCCCCTAGACTCTGATATAACAGATTCTCGTGACCCATGATAATGATGATATCATAATAATTCCAAAATTTTACATTTACAGCATTTATCAGACGCATTTATCCAGAGTAACTTACAATCAGTAGTTACAGGGACAGTCTCCCTGGAGCAATTTAAGGTTAAGTGTCTTGCTCAGGGACACAATGGTAGTAAGTGGGATTTGAACCTGGGTCTTCTGGTTCACAGGCGAGTGTGTTACCCACTAGGCTACTACCACCCTACAATATTCTACACAACCAGTCAAAAGTACACACCTACTCACCTTGCAGAATAAAACTGAAGACACAGGACCATGAAATAACACACGTGAGGTTATGTAATAAGCAGGCAAACAAAGGAACATTTGAGTCTCTGCAAATCAGGGATTTTTTTGCTGTGATGGCAGCATTTCACACTCTTGGCTTCTCTTGTGATCTCTGTTAGCAGAATCTTAAACACTAAACTAAATAGTAGAGAATCCTTGAAAATATAGCCCACAGAAACTATATATACACTTCAAAATCAACTGTGACCAGATCAATCGCTCTACTGTACTAACAAAACTGTAAAGGCCAATGACTGTGAATGGAAGGGTGTGTGTGTGTGTGTGGGTGTGTGTGTGTGTGCGCGCGTCTACTCATGTTAATGCACGAGTGCTATGCTGGGTATGTTCCTGAGCGTGTTTGTGTCAGAGATAGAGAGAGAGAACAAGGTCCTTCTGTTGCTTCTACTTCATCAAAAGTTCACCTCTTCTCACCCTGCATCCGACTGTCACAATCCTCACACACAAACACCCATCTGCAGCGCCAGGACGGCAGCCCTCCTCCGGCTCACCCTGTCTCCCTGCCTCTTTAATTCATGAGGCTGGCTCGGCGCATCACCACAACAAGAACAAGCTTCACTCGCGCTCCCCGGGTTCTTCCCTCACCCTCAGCTCACCTGCTCCCCACCCGCCCGGATCCTCGCTCCCGCCGCCTCGGCTACGCAATGTTCAGAAATCCGATCACGTAGCCACGAAAGGCTGCATGTGAACTCCGGGTGACTTCAGAGGGGGTTCTTTAACGCAAATAATCTTCACCAACGTGGATGGATGGAAGTGGGAGCAGGTAGAGGGAGATACGTTTATGGGAAGATACGTGGGTGAGGAGTCTGGCATTAAAGTGTGTAACTGGGCAGAGAGCTGGGTCAGAGACTCAACATTAAAACAATAATGTAATACTTTTTCGAATGATCAAGGAAACCAGTGAGGTTACACAACATTAATGATTAATTATGCTGACATCCGTCTGACGGACAGATGGAGGACAGACTTACCTCCATCGAGCAGCAGAGGACGGCATCTTCCTTCACCTCCGGCGACTCCAGCAGCTGCCACGGATACAGAAACAGCAGTGATGAGGGAGAGTGTCCACAGGAAAAGTGGAAGAAACAGACTCAAGAAAGAGAGAAAGAAAGAAAGTGAAGTGATTGTCACATGTGATACACAGCAGCACAGCACACGGTGCACACAGTGAAATTTGTCCTCTGCATTTAACCCATCACCCTGAGTGAGCAGTGGGCAGCCATGACCAGCGCCCGGGGAGCAGTGTGTGGGGACGGTGCTTTGCTCAGTGGCACCTTGGCGGATCGGGATTCGAACCCACAACCTTCTGATTACGAGGCCGCTTCTTTAACCGCTAGGCCACCACTGCAATATGTGTCCAAGTGGGTTGGTTGACCTAAAATGTGATGAACTAGACTTTGCTTCATGCTGAGAATGGTTCGACTCCACATGGACACCTTGACAGAGGTTTTGCCATCTCGGGCCACATTTTTCAAAGGCTGCAGTCTCCTGGCCTTGACAGTCCAACCTAGAGGTTATTACTCCAACTTTTACTCTGTCAACATTCTTTTACATCAACAGCCATGTTCTGAAAAAAAAAATGTATTCGATAAATGATGGGATGTCAGGGTGTGAAGGAATAATGTGACAAATCTTTCTCTGCCCTCCTCTGAAGGGTTCAGCCCCCAGATTGAGACTGAACCATAGTTCTGAGTCAGTGATACTGCAGATACATGTAAAACATCTATTCTACTACATTTAGAATAGATAAACATCAAATAATTTACATGTAGATTTTTTACCAGGGTCTGGGTACAATTTACTTTCTAGAATATATCAAACTGTTTATAAGTCAGGCTGTTATCATGAGCTATAACACCAGCACGGTTTATTTGCGTGTGCATGATTTTTAAATAGCTGGATAGAGCAGTTTGCAGATAATCCCTCTGTACTCGCTGGGTGCCCACCGCTCCCCCCAGGGCAACTCTGGCTTTTGGCCCTGCTTCCCGACCCGAAGGGAATTACCTAAGTGGCAACAGATGGGACGGGCTCCTCGGTGAGGGATAAACTGATTTCGAGGGCCCGTCTCCTGGCGCTGGGGGCGCAGAGCCGCTGGGACAATAGAGGGTGTGAGGGGGGGGGGGGGGGGGTCGCATGGGGTGAACTGCGGCACATTAAGACCCCCAAACAAATGAACTTAAATAGCCAAACCTCTTCTCTTGCATTGCTGCCTTCTCCACACACTTAATCATGCATACAACTATTTGAACACCAAGGTCACTTCACATTTCTTCAAGGGCTTCCCAAACCTGGATTCATTATTGGCTTTAAATCCGGGCAAATATTTCATTTTTTTAGAATATCAGAAGAGTACATTTTATAAGCCAGTGCAATAAGCGAAGTTGACCGGCTTCATTTAAGATTTGGGTCCAGGGGTCGTCTTGCTCAGCTGTCACTCAAAACAACTTTACACATCTCCAGCTTCTTCTACATAAATCTTCCTCTTTATACACAGAACTACAGAAAGCCAAGAAAAAGAATCGGCTATTAGAAAGTCACATGGTATGGAGCCCTACTACATTTTTAATCCTGCCTATTCAGGCAGGTAATCCACGGTCTCTGCATGCGTTAATGTATGTTCACCTGTACATGTCGTACATGCCTTTTTTTCCCTAGTGTGCGTGCACAAGAATGTGCAAATATGAGTAAAGCCTGACAATAAATATTTCACTCTAAAGACGCTGAAATGGCAGGAGAACACAAGAAACAGGCTGGCAGACAGCAAGCGAGCGCATCAAACGCGGACCCCTGCTGTTCCATAAACAGGAGAGTGAAAATCGCTCTTTTCCAGACCCCCTTTTCCTGCAGGAGGTACGGGAGTGGCATTATAAAAGGCAGCAGAGCTCAGTTCCATCAAAGCCGCGGCGCCTTTATATTTTTAGCCACTGGAACTCGCTTGCGCACATGCGGCCCGGCTTTGTCGTACATTAACATAATGCAGACATTAAAATGGCAATGATCAAATGCCGAGCTCTTCGATGACGCCTGATGAAACGTATTCTCTTCATTTCCGGCGTGTGACTTTCCCGCCCTTACCGCAGTGGCTAATTAAAAGATTTCACTGGTCGTGGACTGTGTGGCATGTGTTTACTTAATAAATAAATCTGGTTTAACTCAACTAGAGAAAAAAAAAATATCAAAGCCACATTCTGTGTGTGTGTGTGTGTGTGTGTGTGTTTCGGATGTGTGACACCGGAGAGCCTTGCTCCTCTGGGCCGGGGCGGTTGTGTATTTGTCTGTCTGGGCCTCGGGAGATCCAGCGAGACGACTCGCAGATCCGCCAACAGCAAGAAGCGGGCAGGCACGACACAGGCACCCCTTTAGAGCGGGGCGGGGGCCTCTCTCTCCGAGAGGGATGATCAAAGCATGGCGGGGAAGGCCTGGACACTGTCTGACCAACATGGTTGACAGGCCGGAGAGTAATTAAGTCTCAGAAGAGCAGGAAATAGCCCGACTGCTTCTCAGTCCAACCTCGCTTGCAAAAAAAGCCAACATGGCGAGGCTGTTTTAACATGAAGCCACTGTCTAATCGAGCCGCTTTAAGCAACAGGCCACTTCTTATTTCTGTGCTAAAGCGAGTACTGAAGGGCCTTTAGCGAATGACACTGCAGCACCTACGCAGGAATATCAGCACAGAGCCAGTAAAGTGGCTCAGGCAGACAGCCCGTCCCGTCTCACATACGATGCCCAATTAGACTGACAGTAAGCAGACAGAGGCTGCAGAACGACCCCGGGCCCTAACCGCGCTCCACCAAACTTCAAACAACTGAAAATACCTTTCAAAATTAAATAACAAAATCTTGATTGGAGGATTGCAAATATTCCTAAATGATCTTTGCATTTTGACAAAAAATTTGACAAAAATTTGATAATAACAATACAAATAATGGTATCCAGTTCTAAAATGATCAGGTTTAGAAGATGATAATGTAGTCATTTGCCTCCAAAGACATTAAAAAAAACATTTCTACCAAGTAATATATGCACTTTAGTTTCATTTATGTATGGGTTTTATTCTAAAAAAATTACATAACTGCCACATGAGGAAAAAAGAACAGGAAAGGCAAAGAATAATTCCTTCACATTTCAATCAATTTCGCTGTGCCATTCTGGCATTTTGATTGGCTGCGAGAGACGATCTCGCACGATAATAGCGCTGTCGAATTCTGCCTTATTATGTTGTCATCTCACGACCAGCTGCTGCCAGAATAAGACAGTTTCATTACGGAGAACACAGAACTATTTCATTATGGAGAAGATGAAGATTTTGGCTATAGGAGGATAAACCGTGGCACAAATCACAATAATACACTGTGTATTATTCCTTATGGTCGTTTCATTTGTGTATTTACACTTGTATTTTGTCATTTTTACGCTTTGTATTTAGCTTCTTTACCATGTCCAAATTGGCCCTGCCTAGTACTCAAAATGTAAGATTTTGCTATTTTATTCTAAAACATTAATGTGATTGAACAGTAGAACCAATAAACAATAAAAACACACATATTCCCATCTGCCCTGACAACATGAAATGAATTGTTATTATTCATGGTTGTTGTCTGCTCCTGTGTTTGGTTACACAACTGGAAGGGGACTGCGCATTGTGCAGCCCCGGTGGTCCAGTGTAATTATTTAAGGGTTTCATTTTAGTCCACAGAGACCTGCGCTTTAAACCCTGTGTGAGACATCCCATAATGATGTCCCCTGAGACCTTGGCCAGGGAGAGGACATGGCTCGAGTTGCACATTCTACCAACTTTCTCTCTCTCTCTGTCTCTCTCGCACACACTGAGAGGATACTTTGCATGCAAAGAAACGTGCGTCGTTCCTATTCCAGCATCTCATTCCGCCACGGTGGGACGAGGATGCCCCCAGCGCATCTTTTCCACCAACGCCGAACTCTTTCACAATCCTCAGCCATCTTTCATGCTCATTATCCCCCCTCTCTATACACCTGTCATGTACAGACAGAGGTGCAGATAACGCACCTGTAATTAGGTAAACCGGTCGGGCCGGTGCCGCCGAGCTCGGGGCTCCAGCATCGCACCTGGAACAAGGAGGCACTGCGGCCGACGTGGGCCTGGCCGCACAGATGCACATGCTAACATCAATTCACTGAAACACAAGTTGACGTCTGAATCAGTCTCTGAACACGTGTGTGTAAAATGATGAAAGGAAAGAGGACACACACACACACACAGGATTAGACAGAGTTGCTGCTGGCATGCTGCGATGCTACGTGCATGTTGGGACACGGCCTTTGCTACTGCTCTCTTCCTCTGATTACCTGGGTTGGGCGAGTGTGTGTATATGAGTGTGCATTGTGTGTGAAGTGTGCGTGTCACATTTCTGCATTACCAGCGCTAAGGCTGATTAAACAGGACAATGTACAACGTCAACTGCACCCATTTTCTGATCCCGGCTATGCCACCTCTCTCACTTTCATTCACTCATTCAGTCTCTCTCTCTCTCTCTCTCTCTGGCAGCAGCCGTGTGTGGGTGGGCGCCTTTCTGATTTCACACCTCGACCACAGAGAGAGAGTTTCTCCACCGAGGACAACCTCAACTTCCTGCTGAGGGAAGCGAGAGACATCATGCACACACGAACATGTGTGCTTGAGAAAGACAGAGAGAAGGAAATGGGAGTCGGGGGTGGCACAGCAAAGGAATTTTTAATCTCTCACTATTACTCCAGTACAAAATCCCTCCTGTTTTCTCATAATGTGTTTTCTCATAGTGTGCATGATGATCACAAGTGTGTCACAGAGGACACACACAGGCCCTGCCCACATCTCCTGACCCCGCCCCATCCAGGCATGAATCCAAGGCGCCGCTATGAGATTCTCTTTGAACCTACGCCCAGACTCACGCATCACAGAAAACCTGAATGTTAAAATAATACCTCCAAACCAACACCGGTGCGGCGGCGCAGCCACCAGGCTCTTCATTCCAGAGGAGCCGGGCGTGTTGTGCACGTGGGTGGGTGTGATGGATCAGGAGGCTCTGATAACACAGACAGGAGATCTCCAGTGCTCAATTCTTTCTCTTGCTGTATATATATATATATATTTCTATTAGGCTGGTGTAGCAAGGAACGTGTTCCCAGTGTGGATCAATGATCTTATCTTATCTCAGCTAATATAGAAATGAAAAGGTCAGGACAAGTATTTGTTGGACAAATTAGTAAAAGAAAAGAAAAACTCAACATAAAGAATGACAGTAAGGACTCATGAAGGCTCAGTGTTAAAGATGGATACTGAAAGTCTGTGTTCGGCAAGCTTGATGATGTAAATCATAGAGGAGCAATAGCTAATAGTTACAGAAATTCCCAAACAAGAAATGGGGGGAACTGTGCAAAGAGAGGTTTCACACAACGGTAAAAAGCAGCTTCCAAAATCCTCAATCACGATCACGAAACATTTCCACCATTGGCATGTTTGCTGTTTTCTTTGGTCTCTGAACTGCCCTCTAGTGGATGCAAAGTTTACCCATAACCTTGTTCTGTGTTTTGTTCTCACTCCCTCCATATCAGTAATTTCTTAAAACCAAATAATTTCTTAAAGCCACGAGGAAACCCGTGGCACCACGGGAATATGTGCATCTGATCGATCACTCAGTGTATCAATTTGTTAATAATTTAAATGGAACCAAACCACAGCACAATACCACGTCAATGACTTCCTGACAGTGTCATTTGTCTATTTGCGGGGGGTTCAGGGGGTGGGCAGGCGGTCCACTGAACATAAGTTGTAGTAACTAGTAACCTGACTGGCTTCATGCGCTACACCTTCGATGATTTCCTTGATCTCTGACCTTGTCAAACTCACACCGGCACCCATCTGGGCTAATCCAGCACAAGAAATTGTGAGCATAAAGCTCTGAGCTTGTTTGCATAATTTCCGCTGACATTTACGTACACTGCTGCCCGGTTTTTCTTTCTCCACTCAAGCGAGGCTGCAGCCAGCGACAGTTTGCGCTTATGCTTTCTTGGGACATATTCCAGCCTGACACAAAGTTCTGTTTACTCCTGAACCAGTGACCTGCCCTTACAGTCACCCCACCCCTCCCTCCATCTCTCTGACTTCAGCTCTAACTCCTGCTTTTGGCGACACAGCAAAGAGTGTTTGTGTCTCTGCTCGCTGCGGTTTCCATGGCGACTCCCTGGGCAGAGGGAAGCTGAAACCAGGTGCTGGCATAGCCGCAGTCATCTTTTGCGGTGCTTGTCTGCCTGTGCGGTGCTCAGGCAGATTATGCAGCACATCTACACACTGTAGGCACACACCACTTTTATAAAGCAACACCTATACAACTTAACAGGCGTAGTAGTCGCAATGCTGAAATTTAGAACTTGATACTATTTTCAATACTACAGGGGGGTGGGAACAAACACAGGAATTTTTTTAAATAATTAGGCCGGGGGCAAGGGCTGCTACTGCAATGCCTTTTGAAAAGTGATGTAATCTGACAGAGATTTCCATGATCCAGCATATGGAATTTAAGTATCGATACTAGTGCTAATTGATATCAAAACCAAATTAACATGTGACAATATATATGTCTACTGTCCTGTCAATATGTTAAGGTTACTAATCTTTTTAAAAAGACATCTTTATTACAGTAAAACATTAGAAAATATTTTATTCTTTATAAACATGCACCATGGTTGTGTGGACAATCAAGCTCTATAGTATATATTGCTCATTCTAAAAACTGCAGCAGCTTACTTGTAAAGCAGCTGCCAGTGAAGAAGCAGCACTATAAAACCAGGTGATGGACCCATTCAGATTGGTGGTTTTAATACTATAGAACAGTACATAACAGTCTAGTTTCATTGGGTATTATTACAGTACACACTTATCAAGGTTGCAATTATCATGTTGTTACCAGATCCCACTTGCCCTAAACCCTAACAAAAACTCATACATGATGTCATGTGCTCATAAATACACCATAAAATAAACTTTCATTTAATTACTACACAATGGCTGATGCGTGACATTCTTAAGCTTGCTGTGTAAAGCTCCCTCACCTAGCCACTTATCAGGCCACAATTCAGCAAGGCTGAGAGGACTACTGCGCTGCATTACAGGGTGCGTGGATGAAACTGACCTCTCTGAGACAGGTGTATATGGGGCACACGAGCACCCTGAAGGGCTCTCCTGCGCTGCTCCGCATGGTGCCGAACACCTCACACAGGAACGTGATGAAGCCCAACCAGCTCTCCACATCGGTGTGCTGTAGCTCCTCACGCCTGGTGAAGTCCTTCTGTAGAGTGAAAGAGAAACAGACACAGACCAGCGTTATTCTATGTCTGTTCATCAGATTTATCTGCATGAACGAACTGGGTTATTGTTTGAGTGGATTCAAAACGTCTGTTTCTGACTGCTTCAAAACCATCATTACAATCACCTTTACGACCAGTGCAACTGTTTTTTTTTTGGAGAGCAGACCTGCGAGAGAGATTTATAATTCCTGTCAGGTCACGGTGCGAGAGGCATTAACATGTACACGGCATCCAACATGCCTCCTTCACACGTGAGTGAGACAGACTTTCCTCCCATCCAAATTTCACATCACTCAGCCTGCCTCCTACTTCTCATCTATCTACCAAGCCACAGAAACACCAGTCTGTGTGTCCCTGTGTATGTGTAAAATATTTATATTTGAAGAAATCAGTAGATGAAGCTCAGTTCTTCTAAAATAAAACCTGGATTAAAAGGACAAAAAGTGACCCCAGCAGCCAGTATCATTTTAAAGGCATTGTGAGGATAAGCTGGCGAACCACCTACACACGCCTGTCATTCAGTGCCTGGTGAATACAGTCTGAAGGAGGTAGGCAGGGGTATCCAAAGCAGGCATTAAAAATCACAAGAGTGGGAGAGCGTTTCAGATCCTACACATTATTCATTATTTGGATTTCTGGTGGCTAAGTCAGCTGTGCCACTCAGAACGATGCAATATTAATTTGTGTGGGTGTTGGTGTTCACTCCAAAACTAAATGTCCATAGTTAATGAGTTGGACTCCACACCAGAATATTTAGCATTTTAGCTAGATAAGGGCTGTCTTAATGTTTTTTTCCATCCAGTTTTAACTTATAATTAATGTTTAATATTCACGTTTATATATTCATGACATTGCACCAAATTGCATACTACATTGTTGCACTACTATTACACATTTCCCTACTACCATTTAGATTTATTTATGTAGTCAATTTTTTATTCAGACGTGTGTTGTTTTTTTATTTTATATCGTCTTGGCACATCTATACATTATGTATAGTGTGATCCTTGTTTTCACTTTCTGACCAATGAAGTTTCATCTGAACTTTCTCATATTACACCACTTGAGAAGGACGAATGCATTTGTCACTCAGTCACAGTCATGTAAACACAAACACGTCTGCTGACAAGCCACGGCCAGATGACAACTGAATACTGGAATGCCTGTGTAACTAGGATGGAATAGTGGTAGTAGTCTAACTGCTGGTTTTTGTGTTTTAATTTACCACTCAGAAGGCACATATTTTACCCCCTAAATAATGTGTATTAATGCAAGACAATGAAATCAGCAGAGCTCTACAAATAATAGATATGAGAGCAGGAAATGCATTTGTTTAACTGACTGTTTTAATGTTCAGTGTCCATGTGAATGGCAGAGACAGACAGAAATAGAAATAAAGTGGCTGCAGAGGACAGGAAGAGAGTCGCTGCTATTAGTGAGGAAGAGGCCAGGCCGTGGGGTGAGACCCTGCTGAGAAACCATCCCAGAGGGAGCAGGCGTGCGGAGAGATTGATAAGAGTCAGAAAAGAGAAAAGGGACAGAGACAGATCAGGAGATAAAGAGATAGCGTGCATCAGGCAGAGATAGAGAGGGAAGAAAAGCCGCAGTGTGCAGACACACAGACTGACCACAGAAGAGGTCAGGACCTTGGGGAGGAAAAGGAAGCTTAAAAGGAGACAGGAGGGAAAGAGAGCGAGCTGGAATGACATGAGTTTGTGTGGTTAAGGGTTTTTGTTTTGCACACTGTAACATAAATCTGTTTAAAATCGACTCACAGAACACCCACCTCCGATCTCCATTCTTTAAAATAATGTACCTTTCATTATTAAACGTAAGAATTACAGCCGCAAAGTTGAGAAAATGGCACCTTAAGATGCTAAGCCCAAAAGAAGGAGTCTGGGCAAAGACACAGTAGCAGCGAGAAGTGAGAAGGTAGAAGCTGCACTGCAGGTGGGATGACATTTAGAGTAGTGAGAGGGGGGTAGAAAGCGGGAAAAAAAAAACGCTTCAGAGACGTCTGGCAGACTGTCTGCACGACACGGAGCGTCTGGCTCTGGGGCGGGGCGAGGCTCGGAGACGTGGTAACCCCGCGGTGCGCAGCGGCGGCCCGCTGAGCCACTCTGTGCCTGGCGGAGGCTGCGCCACCCTGCTGTGCTGGAGCGCGCCAGCTCCTGCTGAGGGACGCTCCGCTGGGCTGGGTTGGGCCGGCCGGGTCTGCGCTGCGCCACGCTCTGAACTCAGACAGCCGGCTGGGCCGTTCCAGGCAGCGCCTGTGTCATGCCGGCCTTTTTTTGGAAGTCACGTTGCCAGGTTGCGCTGCAGTGAAAATTAACATGTGACATGTACTGTGCCCTGCAGTGTTGGGCTGGGCTGTGACATCTTGTGCCCATTCTGCTGCAATGTGCCGCGCCACGCTGTGTGCCTGTGACATCATGTCGTCCTCACGCGCCAGCCTGTTCAGGTTAGTGTTGACATTACTGGGCCCAGGATGCACGCTGGCACCCAACCACAGCGACTCACCTGCAGACAGGAGCTGGCTGGCTATAACCACTACAACACCATACCGCATCCCTTTTTAGGGAGAAATTGGGAGAGGGAGCGGAGGGAGAGGTTCAGTTCACGATTGCAAAAAATGTATTTTACAAAAATCATCACAATGCACACACAGCCTCAAATGATTATAGTCTGGCGACAACACCTCCTTCTCTCTCTCGTATTATCAATGTTAGATGAATTATTGGTAAAGCCGGATTAATTCAGTGAATTCTATTTTAAACCCACAAAAGCACATTACTCACATCAGTACTAACAAACTCTTATAAAATGACATATTATTCATACTCAAGACTGAGGCAGAATGGGAATGGCTGATGGTAACAATACAGAAGAATCTGCAGAATATGTTCAAGCAGCTTTTGGAGCAAATGACTAAGATAAAAAGAACAGGGGGGTATTTATCAAAAAACAAAATTAAATTAACTATGAATGCGAACCAGTTCATTTCACTTCAATGTGACCTTTAAACCTTTTCAGTGCAATACTGCCAGCCATTAGGAAATCTTATTCTGGATTTCCCAATAAAAAAATGATTATTATGTCGACTACACTTAATTCTTCTTCATTCCTGATGTTTAGGCCTCATGCACTTCTCACCTGCAGCATGTTGAGCAGTAGTGACCTGAACTTGGTGCCCTCCACCATGAACAGTGCCATCTTGTCGCAGAGCTTGGCGGCGGTGGCGGCGAAGCTGCGGTCGCTGACGGCCTTGTTGTAGATGGTGCGCACGATCTCCGACAGCATCCCCTCTGAGTTGGCCGAGCTCTGCGCCTCCTCCATGAAGGAGGTGAGCTGGCCATCCACGCTGCTGCTGTTGGCCCTCATGCCGTTAAGGATGTCCAGCAGGCGGTCCATTCGGTTCTGCTGAGGAACCGCTGTCACCACTTCAACCTCATCCTAGACACAGAGGGATAAGGTCTTACAATGGGTCTTGGAGTACTGTACAGATATGGCAACATATACGTGGAATGTACGTAGACCTAATGAAAATAATAGTTATATCGTAGTATATCAAGAAAATGATACACTACGGACACTGGTGGTGATATGCATCTTCATAGTTTGCTAGTGTAAGGTCGTTGTGCAAATCCTGAAGACACCTTTGACCTTACACGGCCATCACACTTAGCACATAGTGCTGCACTATCACCAGATTGAGAGCATTTCAGAATGTCTGATATTTTGTTAAATATTGCCCAATGCCAGATTTTCATGGGCCCTGCAAAGCGGTATTTACCACCCATTAAATGAAAAACCGCGATCCAACAGCTTAACACTAGACCCGACTGAAGGACTGGATGAAGGCTTGAAGGACTCTCTGTGCAAACTTATAAATGAAACCTATCAGGGCCTGGTTTGGGGATGCCACTTCCAGTTTGGAGCCCCTCGGCGTGGCTGCGAATGCAGGCAGTAGAGAAGGAGCTTTTGTCATATGCACCACACACCCCACCCCCAACACACAGAAGAGGAGATAGTGGGAGGAAATATGCGGTGCTGAGTGCAGCACTACAGAAGTGAGCACACAGCGGAAAGCTCCAGACGGCCGCTGCTGCTGCTGCTTCAGCCCTTTACGTCCCAGACAGGAGTCTGCCTGAGACGTCCTCACCACCTCCTTTTAATGAGGCGGGACTCCCCCGGCCCAATTATGCATCGGCCTGGCTTCCTCATTGACAAACTCCGCCTTTGTGGTTAAGGTGACTGGGAGCAAAAAACCAAACACGTCCACATTCGATCTATGCTTGTTCTATTTGTGTGTGACTACAGTGTGGGTGTAGTACATGCAAATAATAAAGGCATGATTAATTGTGTGTTTTAAGGCTGCAATCAATAGTCATGCTAGCCAGCTATTCAGTGCATATGAAATTTAAACATGAAAGCCCTGAAATTAAAACATGAAACTTTAGATTTTTGGCATTGTTGTGACATCATTCTGTCATCATTCAGGTAGAGAGCTTTTTGAACAGGGTAAACCAGGCTGAAAGATAGTTAAAGTGATGCAGATCTCAGCCAACCACTGAGTTCGGTCTGGTCCAATAAAAAAGAAAACTTCAAAATCACACAATGCTAATGCTTAATGACGAGACTGAGGTTCTTACCTTCTCCTTTAGTCTCCTCCTGAGCCTCTCTCTGGAAGACTGCAGAAGGGTGACTTTCGGGCATTCAGCCTGGCTGTTGATGCTTTTGTCCTCTGTGGCTGGGCTGGGGCCGTCCCATGGCCCCTTCCATGTCTCAGTCCTCTCGTCCTCAGCTTTCACATTCTCAGTCTCTTTGGCATTACGGTGTGGCATCCCGGACGGTGGCCCTGGAGGCGCCCCCTGGTACTTCTGGTTGTGATGCCAGCGGCGGTTCTGGCTGTAGCCATGGTGGGGTCCACCCTGCCGGGGGCCTTGGGACTGGAACGGCCGAGCGCCGGGCCTGCCGTTGCCTGATGACGGCTCATTGCCCTGCGACTGTTGTTGAGGCTGACAGGGTGGCTGTTGCTGTATTTGTGTGTGTTGTTGCTGGGGAGACTGCTGTTGCTGTTGCTGCTGCTGCTGCTGCTGGTGGTGCTGAGGAGTCTGGGACCTTCCTCCTCCTCCGGGCGGTCGGTGCTGTCTCCTGGAATGATAGGATTCTGTTACCGTGACGATAACAGCCAGCCACAGCCACTCTGGCCAATGAGGCTGTCAGTCAAGAGACTCGATGGCACCCATCTGCTGAGCATTATCACAGTCTCTCCACTTTTCTCTCTCTCACATCTTTTAGCTGAAATTCACCAGG
The DNA here is from genome assembly GCF_900700375.1 of Denticeps clupeoides. Classification (NCBI taxonomy): domain Eukaryota; kingdom Metazoa; phylum Chordata; class Actinopteri; order Clupeiformes; family Denticipitidae; genus Denticeps; species Denticeps clupeoides. Next base: position 14,645,094 of record NC_041709.1, on the reverse strand, counting down.
AGAATAACTGGTTGAAGTAACATCCTGGCCATTTTCAACAAAACACTCAACCCTTTTCAATCCTTTAAAAATTGAATAAAGGAAAAATGTATTTTTTAGGAAGAGGCCTGTAACCGCTATGAATACAGAATTACAATTCTGAATCATCAATATCAAATGAGGGATTTCGTTTTTGGAAGAATGATGTCCATATTTCCAGTAGAGTAGCCAGGAAAGGATAATCTGTGACAAGGAGAGCAGAACTTTTTAATTCGTCTCCATTCTGTAGATTAAGGACAGGTTCTCTATCTCTCAAAAAAATAATAAAAATAAAAAAATTCTCAAGCTGCAGTATATACAGCAGCCAAGTCCTCCTCCACCTCACGTTTACATCCCTCCATTACTGATAATCACTGCTGACAAAGTGTGGAGAGCGCAGTCAAATGGCCTGACCTACATTCTCCAGAGCAGAACCGGGGAAAACTTTCCTCTAACTACCACTTATTCCACATATCCCCCCTTGCCCGACCTGCACACTGAGTCAGAGTGAGGGACAGCAGGGAAAACGCAGTGTGGGGAGGGAATGGAAGAGGATTGGCCGTAGATATTTATAAATGTTCCAGGACATATCAGATGCGGGCGGATTAAGGGCTGCTTTTTTTTCGGAAGCTGACAGTGGAGGCGCTGTCACTGCAAGGCCTCCAGCTGATAAGTGCACGAGGAGAGATACGGGAAGACGCGCTCGGGCGGGAGCTGCATGACAGACTGAGCAATCACGTCTGCGCCACTGAGAGTGATGATGGACAGACAGACACCAGCCGGGAGGAGGTTATGGCAACAGTCAGAGAGAGGGTGGGAGGCAGGAAGGTTCGAACAGAAGAGTCGAGCTTCTGCCAAACCAAAACCAGGGCGCACATATATATATATATATATATATATACACGTGTGTGTGTGTGTGTGTGTGTGTGTGTGTGTGTGTGTGTGTGTTTATATAGAAAATACTGGAAAACATCTGAAGCACACAGAGAAAAATGTAAGTGACTGGTTGTTGAAGTGTAATGTCACAACATACATTGTAAGTGTCACTTATTGGCTGTGCAAGAATGTGTATGAGTTTAATCAAAATAACTACGCCTTATCACAAAAGCACAGATTCATCCCTTGGAGGTCAAAGTCTTCTTTAGCAACCAAGAGTCTGAATCCAAGTAAATTGTTACAACACAATAAAAAAAGAAAAAACACTGAATTTGCTGAATAAAACTGAATTTGCTTTAAGTATTTATTGTAATAAAATATTTTTATTAAGTACTAAAATGTTATTATATTATTTGTACTGATTTATATTGTGCCTCAGCAATCATTTCATACTGCCCTCCTCAAACCGTTACTTTCATTGAACAAACGTCTTTCTGCCACGTTTGGCCCTATGCTTTCAAGGAAAGAAAATGTTACTTAAAAGTCTTTAAAAACAGTTTGTTTAATTGAGGGACCAGAAAATAAGACCTTTTTGGACTGGTCTGGTCATCTCTTTCCTTTCATTGCCATTTCCTCATTGCTGCATGAATAGTTACTTCTGCAAGTTGGGGAATAGTCAACAGCTTGAATGCTACAGATGGTGGCCCAGAGTGACATGCGGTATATTATGATTTCATAATTACAATTTCATTTTACAATTGTCTATACATTATTTTGGTATGTGCTTAACTTCTCAATTTAAAAGAGACTGGGACTTAATGTAAACATATTAGTAGTAGTTTGCCTTTAGCCAATGCAATGAATCTGCTTCAGTTCTGCCCAATGGCCTAGTGTGGCTGTCATCCCGTAATTCATTTGAAAACAATCAAACAACCGGATGCAAAGCCTATATATACACGACTATTTTCTGATTGTAATTTTTTGTGTGCGTGCAAAGGTCTACATAGATGAACACAGGCTGAAAGCCCTCAGAGCAGCACCTTGGAATGGATGATCCACCACTCAGCACTGAAGCCAATATTAGCATCCATTCATAAACCAGACGCATACATGCTGGACCTCCCAAATAAATCAGCTACGGCTGACCCGGACATAACCTGAGAGAGTGCACGTCACAGACAGGCCAGAGCAGACAGGCAGAACATCAGAGGACCGGGGCCTCCTAAAAGCACTTCACGCATCTCCAGCCCTGCAAGCCCATAAAAGAGAATCCCAGAGAATCCTGGCCTTCCCCCTAAGCGAGACCAATCCCGGCGTTCAACTGACAGCTACAAAATAAGACATCCAGTGTGGCCAGATCTGAGCATGGCATTCTGTGCCTTTATGGGTCTTAACCTTCTCTGACCTATACACGTGTAGACTCCAAAAACACACGTATGTATTCATTCCTAACACTCATCACCAACAACAGCCACATGTTGCAGCTCACAGCGTGAAACCTGGTTCTGTTCAATGTGGTGCGTGGTGAGGGGTAAATCATGGCTTCAATCTAACTGTAGTCATTTCAGATCCTTTAGCAGGCTGTTCATTGCATGATGAGATCTCAAACTGCATCACAATACACACCAATTCAGTCCAAAGTGAGAATGTGGTCAGGATTCAAAAACCTCTCCAGTCCTTCAACTTTGCGTATCTTCAACCACCAATGAGGTAAATGCAGGAAGCAAGCCAATCAATGAAATTAAATAAAAAAAACTGCGCAACTACTGCCTTTATAAATTTTAACTCAACCTCCTGGTCATGTTTTAACATTTCCTTTGCCTGAAATAAGATACCCTTAATCACACCCAATAGTTGAAGATGACACAAACCAAAATCTATATATTATTTATGACCATCTTCAGGTTAATACAGCTCTGGAGGGCACCTACAGGCTCCTTTTCTTCACTGTATGTGGAATTATGTGAGATTGCAGGAGCTAGAACACAACAAGTCTCCATATTCGCAGATGAAGTTGCAAGTGCACAGATAAAGGTGCAGAACGAGGAGTGATGCGATATATTTGGAGGGAAAGCATTAGGAGTTGTGTGGGAGAATTTGGGAAGGTTTAAAACAAGTCATGCTGCAGCGTTTTGTCCATGGTTACCCCAAAGTTGTGTGAAGTGGCAGAGGGAAAGATTGGAGAATCGTCCAGGGAGATTTTAAGGGCCTGTTGTGGGGTTGAATCTGCAGGGATAAATAGCAGGTCAGTTTTGCTGGGGTTCAGTTTCAAATTAACAACAACATATAGTTCTTATATAGCACATACAGTATGTCTCAATGGGCTTTGACAAGCCCTACAGTTGAAACCCACACTTAACCCTTCTGCACACAAGGAAAAACTCTAGGAGAGAGGGGAAAAAAAGAAAGGAAGAAACCTTGGTGATACAGAGAGGGACCCCCTTCCAGGGTAGAGTGAGCCTGCAAATGGTGTCAGTGCAGGGTTTGTGATGATTTGGCCAATAAGTTTCAAGCCAGAGGAGGACAAATAGGAGATTGTTGGTGTTGTGCTTGTTGTAAAGCTAGAGAAACCTGTGTTAAGAATTAGTGGGGTCAGTGTGGTGTTGGTGATAGTCCCTTTTCCCAGCCAAATGTATATATATCTCCTCGTGTGTGTGTGTGTGTGTGTGTGTGTGTGTGTTCTTCTCTCCCGTTGGTATTGATGTTTGGTTGTTTTTTTGTGTTCAGCACTAAAGGATTTGGTAGATTGTTTCACATATGCACATTGTAAATAAACGCACATTGTTTCACTTCAGGACTGTGTGTGTGTGTGTGTGTGTGTGTGTGTGTGTGTGTGTGAGATCCTGCCTCACTTATCCCTCTCATTTGTTGTCCACGTTTCCCTATCCCCTAGACAGGAACGTGACAAGCAGCATGTAGTTTTTCTGTAACCGGCAGAAGAGCAGTCCCTGTGGAGTGGGCAGTTTTGAAATCAGACTGATTTGTGTCCTGAAGGTTTTCCTGGGTAAAGTAGAGAGAAAAACACATTCTAGGATTTTTGAAAGAAAGGGTAGGAGAGAGAATGGTCTATAAGTGGAAATATCAGAGGGATTGGCAGTGGATTTCTTAAGAATTGGAATGATTCTAGGCATTTTGAAGGCTGTTGCGATGGGACCAGATGTTATGGACTTATTAAAGATGGATGTGATGAAAGGGAGGAAGGCATGAGCGATGGACTGAAGCATTGTAGAAGGAATTGGATCCAGTGAACAGGTGGCTGGGTTGGATGAAGTGGTGAGTTGTAGAATCGCATCTGATGTCAGGGCAGAGGAGTGATCCAATGAGAAGGAATCCTGGATAGCACATAAGCTCAAAGCTTCCCTCAGTTGAAACTTCTCAATAATAATATACTATGGGAATAATGGATGCAGAGGAGCTGAATGCAGGTCAGCACACAAACTCTTGTGATGATCTAGTTAGAGAAGAGACAACAGAGAAGCAACAGAAGCCTAACAAGCCCCCCACCCCCACCCCAACCACCCCAAAAAAAGATCATGTATAATTCTGTATGAAACATAAATCTGTCAATAAAAGGAATTTGTTGTGAAAAAAGAAAGAGAAGTGAAGTCAATACAGCAATGGCTACAGGAAGTGTCATTGAGTCAATGCTCAAGGGAAACGTGAAAACAGTCTTTTTTATTACAAAGTCTCAGGCGTTGAATACAAGAGCTGGATTATCTCTGTATTAACTTTGTATTGCTCTCTCTGGGAGGTGTAAGCATAGTGCAGTATCAGTCCTCAATTCAAATAAAAACAGTACACAGTTAAGCAACTATAACCTAATACTGATGCAAACACACACACACATTCACACACACAGGTACTGCTCACTTTATGATTACTGATATATAACAAATATATTATAAAGCAATAATTAACTAACTTACATAAGTACCGGGCTACTGTAGCACCAATATACCCAAAAAATACCCCCACTTTTACAAAGACACACACACATTTACAACAGAAGGGGTGTGTGCAGTCCCTTCATTGCCTCTTGTCTGCCCTAGTTTCAAACCCCACCTGTAGCTACATTACATCAGTGGACTCGCCAAACCTATCAGCTTTTTAAAGGCGACTGTAGAGATTATGTTGCAAATAAACCGTCCTCTTGGTCAGCAGCAGAGCACCTACAATAGGAGCCTTGTTGGAAATGACGCACTCATAGCACACTCCAGACTGAACACGTATTCGCTTTGGTATTTCCATACATTAAATATCTGCACCAGTGGCCAGTCCGAATTCTTATGATCTTAAGACACTGGGCTGCAGGAACATGGGCACATGAAGCCCTGTGTGCATGTATTTTACACATTACACATATTAAATAAAAAAAAAAAACAAGGCTAAACAATTGTTGGTGTGTAGAATAATTGGTAATTAAAAAGAAAATAGTGCCGTATTACTAAATTTGCTGCTTGTGGTTTACAACACATACAACATGCTTGAACATGAAGGGAATCCTCTTTCGTTACTCTCCTGGTATCTTATATGTACATACAGTGAGTGTAAAGCATGTGGGGACATCCTGTCCCTCTCCTGTTCTGGCACTGACCTGGTCACTTGCCGTTTTCCGTTGGCTGGAAGCAGCACGGTGAACTCGTCCTGGTGAGTGGGTCTAAAAGCATGAGAATGCAGCTGTTTCAATGGAGAGAAAGAGGTTGGATGAATGAATGAAAGGACTGATGGATGGATGAAAAGAGGGAACCAAGATGACAGTGACTGTAGCAGAGATAATGAGGTACAGAAAAGGGGGGATATGAGGAAATAGCAAAGGAAGGAAAGACAAAGAAAAAAAAAAAAAAAAAGCAAAAGCATCTACGAACTAAACTAAAAGTGAGTATCTACAGGAATGCCATGGCAACTCAGAGTGGAATGAGTTGAGACAAAACATGGTGACAGCTGCTGTTACCGTGACAACCACATTCTCTGGACATCAAGACCATTGGCTTATTGCGGTGTTCTGACCTGAAGCCACATGATCAGTACCTCATAACATCAAACTTTTTTTGTAAGTAAATAGTGATTTAAAGACTGAATTTAGTGCTATTCACTCATGATGGTGAATATGGTTTGTTGGAGTCAGCTGCCACGAATCTGAAATTGCAGCTACAGAAAAAACTTGGGTTCATTCTGGTCATACAGCCATCGGTTCTTCAGGCAGTCCTGGTGTGTAGAAGCACTGTGGGTATCTAAGCTTTGCGGGAAATGGAGAGACCTGCCACACTAGCCAGTGGTCTGGCATGTGAACTGAAACACCGAGCCATCAAAGGTGCCACTTGGCTCACACTGTAGCGGTGCAGGAGGTATGACACACTGACACACACACCCACCCATATGTCAGCACCATTTATGAGACTGCCTAATCCCGAAAAACACAGTTCTTTGCCTCTAATGAAAAATCTACAATTACTCCAAAATACCAGACACTATGAGTGACATGCATACAAACTGTGTAAGCTCAAATCACTTCTTACATATAGTTGTTTTTGGCAGCCTGTCTTAATTTTAGTTCTAGTCTAGTATTTGCATCAAGCTATCCTTTTAGTCTTTATTAGTCTTAGTCATGTCCATACTCATTTTAGTCTAGTCAACTTTTAGTCAACTAAAAGTCTGAAGATTTTATTCATATTGTAGTCAGGATTATCCATGAAAATTTTAGTTTAGTTTTAGTCAATGAAAACGGATGACATTTTAGTCAGTAACATTTGTATTTAGTAATGCAATTCTATTTAACCCAGTCACTACAGTACAAGCAACTAGTAGAACAGACAAAAACAAACAAGGTTATCTTATTATAACGTTAATGTTACCTTATGTGGGGCAGTGGTGGCCTAGTGGTTAAGGAAGCGGCCCCGTAATCAGAAGGTTGCCGGTTCGAATCCCGATCCCCAAAGGTGCCACTGAGCAAAGCACCATCCCCACACACTGCTCCCCGGGCGCCTGTCATGGCTGCCCACTGCTCACCAAGGGTGAGGGTTAAAAATAGAGGACACATTTCATTGAGTGCACTGTGTGCTGTGTATCAGAATGACAATCACTTCACTTTCACTTACATTACATCCATTCTAGACACAGAAAACTCTCTAATTTGTTGCTTTTTTTCAACCACACATTCTGTTTTCTTTTCCACTTCATTGTAAAGAATCTGCGTCCAAAGATTGCTTTATCATTTTCTCCAAGCCATCTATTCATCTATCAGAAGTATCCTGAAATCTAATCAATACTGCATTTTGTACTGCATATTACGTCATCTGTGTGACCAGATGCAAGATACAGGAAACAGATACTGCCATATAATGAATATCATTCTGTCACAGTCTTGACTCTGGGGGGTGTGGTCTGGTTCTGCATTCCAGACCGGAGTTGGCATTGCGCATGTGTGTTCCCCTGAATACCTGATTGTGTTCACCTGTTGTGCCCAGGATAAATGTACCTTGTTTCCACCCTGTTGCTACCCAGTCATTATATGTACCTCTGTGTTCATGTCGCTGTGTACTATTGCTGTGTTTTGCTATACGTTGTCTTGATAGTGTATGTAGTAAAATCTCCTGTCTTGTAAAGGTGTGCGAATGTGTCTTACCATCTCTGCCATTTAGCCTGCATTGTGACACATTCAACAATACACTTTTTAGGTAGAATATCATGTCTATCATTGATTAACCATGAGACAGTGGCTGAAATTGAAACAGGGAAGGCAACAAGTCACATCAAGCAGCTGAAAACAGCACAATTTAACACACTTTTTGCTGTTGACTTTTTTAAAGTATTTATGACATATTTGGAATATATTAAGCATGAACCTATTGCTATATCATGTGCAATGCTGTAATATTTCATAACTGAAATCTTTCACACTTTCATAACGGTTATGCTTGCATTATATAATACGTCACGCCATGTCACATATACGGAGTACTGTTATCTAGTGCATTATCCAGCTGTATGTAATTTCACACATGCTCCCCAGGAGCCATTTAATCCATAAACTGAATTTCCTGCAGACAAGATGGTAGTTTAAACCGCTTTTATACTGGTGAATTGAGGATCATTTCAAAACGGTGAAATAGGACAAGAGTAACATGTTTCCTAAGTAAGGATGGTAAGAAGCACATTCGTGTAAATCAACCCTAATTTCAAACCAGCTGACATGTCGGCTAAACCAAAAACATATGTGATGGCTGCTCCATGAAACATGCTCCAGCTTTCAACACATGTGGATAAAGGTAACAGACACAGAGCCTCTGTGTCAATCATTTGATGATAAAAAAAGAGGGGTGTATACAGCATAGGTGCCAGGGCTGTGTTCAGAATCTACACTCAAACACACGCCTACGTAGGCCACATCAAGAACTTGCAAATATACTTTCAGATGCTTGGTACACTAAGAGACCCAGGACACCTTCTTCATCTAGCAGCCTGTTTTGAATCATGGAATGCGCTAGGCAGATTCCGAATTTCTTCTTTGGGCAAATTGCAATAAGGCGGGATGTGGGAGGAAAGACGGAGGTTCATGTAAATGAGCTTGCGAGGGTGGAGTCGTCTTTTAAATGGAGAGGATCACCTATTACAGTAAAGGCAGTCATGTTTAAACTACTCAGTTGTGTAATAATTTTACAATAAGTTGTAAATAATTACACTAATAAATTAAATGTCCTTCTATGGCACTGATCACTGGATACAGAAATGTTCAGCAATTAAAGAGAATGTGATGGCTTTCTTAAAATCTGTGATGTGTGTCAGTGCCTGTCCGGGTAAAGGTGGTTTCAGACTGAACATGCTCTGAAACCCATTATTTTCTAGGGCTTGTGTGGCACAAGAGTCATGACACATCGTGATGCATTGATAATCGGAATCGAATCGAATCATGAGACCCGTGAAAGTTTACACGTCTAACGTGGAAGCAGCTATTTTACGACAGAGCAATGGGCTAATGACCCTGATTAGACAAACTAAATGGGAGGCTTCTCCAGCCATACCAGATGGACTCTAATCAAAGCTCATCATCTCCCCCCGTCGAGATCCAATCCAGTGAGCTGCTGCCTCGGACCACTCAGCCTGGGGTTTAGAACTCATAAAAAAAAAAAAAAAAAAAGATCCACAGCCTCACAACATTCGCTACGATCTTTTCCTTCACTCCTCCAAAATCAGGAAAAAATACAGCACAATCACGGAACACAAACACTTCGATGAGCAAAACGCAGTGATGGGCTGCCTTTAAAAAAAATAATAAAAGCCTGCATCCGATGGAGAGGTAATGAACCACTCCTTGAATAAAAACCATTCTTTCATTATCTTCTTTCATTTCAAACACCTTCAGCTTCTGAAACTAAATATTGACGAATCTATTGCTTTGAAAATAAAGCATGAAGTTACACATATATTTACTGTAAATGGTTCCAATGCTTCCATTAATTTAAGTCTAAAATAGTCTGGTCCACTCATGTGATAACACTACACGTGTATCTGCTCAGGAAAAAAAGACTGGATTGAGTAATTAGTTATCAGTGGTGGAACCTCCCAAATGGTTAATGTTTAATACGTCCATGTCTCTGAGGTCCTTCCACAAGAGTATGCAGTGGAATGAAACCACGACTAACAAGGTTAATCATTCATATCTCAGCTAATTTGTGAGTTAGCCCCTGGTTACTACTAAATATTCATACATGCCTCACCTTTTTCTGCCGTCTTTGCCTGAATTTCCTGGTTGAGTACCAGGGCCCAGTTGTTCAAAAGTAATCCAATCAGATTTTGGATAACAAATCAAATTGAATTTTGAAAAAAAGTTGTTCAATGGAAAAGATGGATTCTGAAATCCAATCTCAGTTTTAATCTGGATCAAACCTTCACTCTGTTGTTCAAATGTTTTGGTTTTAATTTGGATACATATCTGGCACAAAATCAAAAGTAAACTTTTCTGATCAAAACCGTCTTTTCTGATAGTATGTATGTATGATAAGTATGATAAGCATAAGTATGATATACAGTACAGTCCATGTGTTTTCTTTAATTTCATGACCATTTACATTGGTAGATTCTCACTGAAGGCATCAAAACTATGAATGGACACATGTGGAGTTATGTACTCAACAAAAAGTGGAGACCTGACCTCCACAGTCACCAGACCTGAACCCAATCCAGATGGTTTGAGGTGAGCTGGACTGCAGAGTGAAGGCAAAGGGGCCAACAAGTGCTAAACACCTCTGGGAACTCCTTCAAGACTGTTGGAAAACCATTTCAGGTGACGACCTCTTGAAGCTCATCAAGAGAATTCCAAGAGTGTGCAAAACAGTAATCAGAGCAAAGGGTGGCTATTTTGAAGAAACTAGAATATAAAACATGTTTTCAGTTATTTCACCTTTTTTTGTTAAGTACATAACTCCACATGTGTTCATTCATAGTTTTGATGCCTTCAGTGAGAATCGTAAATGGGCATGAAAATAAAGAAAACACATTGAATGAGAAGGTGTGTACAAACTTTTGGCCTGTACTGTAGATTGATGACAAAATTCATATTTTGTACAATTGTTGAACTAGGAAAGTGGTAGTGAATGTAGGAGATAAGACGAAGATTTTTTTTTCTGTTTCAATGTGAGGCTCTGGCTGTATAAAAATGCAAATGTTTGCAAGTGTTTTCTGATTCTTCCAAATATCATGGATCTATGCTACTGGTATTTTTGGTCTGCCAGTTTACAAATCCAGTAGGATACACTGTGGGTTCCATTTGAAGTACTAGAAAACAGTGTTTGGATAACAGGGATCCTATCTACTGTTGCTTTGAAAAAACAGAATAAAGGTAAACGTGCCAGATCCAAAACAATGGACTTAAAATTTTTATCCAGATTAAATAGTTTGAACAGTTTAGTTTGGACTTAAAATATACATTAAATATTTTTAAGCATTACATATATTCTCGAAAAAGACAAAAAAACAAAAACGACTGAACTTACATTGACAGACAATGGCTCCATGACACTGACTGTGTACAGAAAATATGAATGTGTCCCAGACACACTAAGTCCACTGTACACCCAACGGGCCCCATATGCCCCGACTCTTGGAGCCTGACGGCCCTGGGCTGAGCACGAGCCAGGCAGGCAGCAGCCTTCACCTGGGTGACAGAGAGGAGCGGAAGCCTTCCAGCTATTCACACTGGCCTGAAATACAAGCCCCAGGACGGCCTTCTGTGCCTCTGCAGCAAGGTGTCCTGCCAGGGGAAGGATTTGTCCTTTGGCCAGAAACCGACAAACAAGACCGCAGTGTCCTGCCTGCCAGCAACAGCAAAGGATTCTGGGCCGCCGTGCAGATATAGGAGGGCCTTCTGTCAGGGTATGTGGAGAATGCTGAGCACACATCTATCAGTGAGGTGGGGAGAGAATGAGAGAAGAAAATGTAATGAGAGGTAGAGAGAGGGCTGAAATGAGGGGGGGGGCAAAAGAGAGAAAAAGAAGATATTAGTGTGAGGAAAGGAAGGTGGTGAGAGACAAACTCCCATGAAAGGAAAATAGAATGAGAGAAGATGAATGAAAGAGATGGCATGAAACGGGGACACTGCAAGCAGGGAAAAAGAGTGACTCCTATTAACACCCTCAAGTTAATAAAAAGTAATATAGAAAAAAAAAAAGTGTTACTTCCACTGCTGGTTAATGTATTAATGTATATGGGAATTTCTTCATTAACTGTAAATATGATCAGCCTGTGGCCTCGGGGTGTAGATCGCTGTGCTGGATGTATTCAATGCAAACAGTAAAACTTCTCTACTCTAAGATCAGAGTCGGAAAGCACATAAGGAAAGCAGAAGACTGTGAAAATGGGGTATTTATGCAGATCTGGAGGCCTCTGTACCAAAAAGATCACTAGCTGAGCAGACAGAGACACACACACACACCAGCAGGCACCGCTTTCACACAGGAAGGTTAATGGGAGTTCCTTGCTGGCATCTCCCCCCTCCCTTTATTGCGTGTGCTGCTCTCCTTACCTACCTCGCACGGGAGGGGCAATAAAACAGATTGGCGTCTCCAGGCTGGATGTTAATAGAGGGAGCGCCAGGGCGGTTTAACCATAGACGGGAGGTGGAAGTGGGCTCTGCATTTCTGTACTCAACCTTCAATGGCTCAGTCTCACAGCATTTTCCCTCCGGTATTCATGACGACATGATAAAAGGCAAAAAATGTAAAAAAAAAAAAAAAAAGGCTGGAGAACAAAGACGTGTTTAACACACCTCTGAGGAGAACGAGATGCCAAACAAGAGCGCCACTTACTGGTGGGGAGGGGGGTGAAAACAGCATTCAGGCAGTTCTCTGCGTCTCCATGTGGACGACAACATTTCTGAAAAATTTCTGTGTGGACGCAACCTTTTTAGAAACGAACAAACCATTATGGAGAAAAGCGTTTTCGCATGGACTGGGTCTTAGAAGTCTTTTACATTTAGAGATCAAAATACTATCCTTTTTTTTATTGCATCCTAGCAACTGCTAGCTGCATGCAAAGGGGGAAGAAATCAATTATGTCAATCAAAATAGATGACATTTTTAGAGTTCAAAGAGTTTAAATTGAGTTCAAAGATTGTGTTTAGAGTAAAAGGGACAGATACACAGTAGACAACAGTACATAGTCATGACCACAGCAAGTAACACTACACAGTGATCCCGGAAAAAAAGAAGAGGGTGAGAGAGACTGTCTTTGTATGTGGTATGGTACAAAAGTACAAGTATCTGTTGTGCCAGCAGAGCACAACTGCACTGGGCTGAAGTTCGAAGTTATGGAATGAGAATTTAAAATTTTGTTCCAACTGAAAAATAGAAGCTAATCAGAGCACTGAGCACTGCTCATCTTAAGCCTCTCTCATCAAAAGAAGAGCAAGACATGCACCAGACCTTTCAGTTCTGGCTCCTCAGTGATGGAACCAACTTTCTATTGTAATCAGAACAGCGCTAGCCCCTTCCCATCTTCAAGCAATGATTACAGACGCACCTTTTTACCATACATTTACTATACATTCTACACTATACATTTAAATATAATTGGTTTGCAGTTTAATATGGCTTGTAATGGTATGTAAACTTAGCTTAATGTCTCTGTAGTACAGCAGTTGTTGATTTAAGGCACAAGTATGATGATCAAATATGGACTACATATAACTGATGTATGTTGCTCTGGACAAGAGCGTCTGCTGAATGTAGTAAATCTGAATCTAAACTTAAAACTAACAGATTTTGGTTGGGTTGAGGCTGAAAAAAAGCTTGTTAGAACTGTATAATATGCACATTACATAGTTATTACCATGGTTCCAACATATATATATAAAAAACAAGTGTGTGTGTATGTGTGTGTGGCAGAAGACAGAGAGAGTGTCTGTAACTCTGAGGCCAGCATTCCTGCCGTGACATTTTGGCTGCGGTAGAGTGCAAAGAACACTGGAGCCGAGCTAGGGAGTCAACGCGTGGCGCGCCAGCAGCGAAGCCCTCACCACTGCAAGAGCGTCAGCCCCAACATTCCCCCTGCCAACCCTCTCTGTTCCCTGAGCACCAGCGGGAAAAACAGGGTCACTCACCGGCGGTCGTTGCGGCGTCGGCGGAAGAGCTTTTTGGTGTGTGCAATCTCGGCTTCATTAGGCAGTGGCGGGAAGGCCTGTAGAAAAAAAAAAACAGACAGGCAAGGAGAGGGAGGTTAGGTGAGAGGAGGTGTAAATCAGTCTGTGTGTGTGTGTGTGTGTGTGTGTGTGAGAAGGTCAGAAGAAGTGTATCTACATGCATGGAGGGACTAATGACCCTTTTCACACATACTGGACACAGTAACCCTGAAAACATTTTAGGCCACAGCCAAACAGATTCTTTTTAGACTGACTGTACATTGTCAGGATCCAGAGGAAAAGTATTTCTAATAATATACACCAGGCTTTAGAGTTTTGAAAGTCCAAGTAAAAGAAACACTGTTTCGGCAATATTTAATTTTTTTTTTTTTAACTATTACAACTGAACGTTTATTGATTGAACGGAACCATTTATTGATGTGGTTCTACAGACACAATACTGGTTGATGTCTCTTTTTTTCCAACAAACTACAAAGGCATAAAACCTCTTGCTAAATTGAATAATTATTGAGCTACATGTTGCTGATTGATACAGCACCAATCCAGTTGATATCGGTAGGTTCTGCAAACATGGACTCAATCAACCATGGATCAATTTATATCCTTGTCACTGTGCCTTGTACAATGCACAATGAAAGATTAATGGCAATACATTTGCATTGTATTATGTATGAGAATTAATGTATATGTTTAATGTGTACAGGAAGGATTACATGAAAGAAGTGCACAAACATTGTCACATTTTATATTAACGACTGGAACCTATCCCCATGCAACGATGTACTTTCCAACTTCGAATGCTGCTCACCTTTCACATTTTTCCACCAATGTTTTTTGTAGTTCATTTTTAGCTTAATTTTAATGAAATTAAAATTTCCTACATGTTAATGTTTATTTTTATATGCATGATTAGCTAAAGTTGGGGCCTACCGCAGACGTTTGTAGGGTAATGTTGTCACAAAAAAACACTATTAAAGCACTTATTTAAGCTTAAGTAAGGTGTGAAACAATTCTTACATTTACAGCATTTATCAGACACCCTTATCCAGAGTGACTAACAATCAGTATTAAAGGGACAGTCCCCCCCTTGAAGCAATTCAGGGTTAAGTATCTTGCTCAGGGACACAATGGTAGTAAGTGGGATTTGAACCTGGGTCTTCTGGTCCATAGGTCTAGTGTTACCCACTAGGCTACTACCACCCTACAAAGTGGGTCCTTTATACAAAGTGTCCTTTATTTTCACACAAGCACAACCTAGTGTGAGAATAAGTTCATTTGGATCTCCTGAACATTAGTCAGTGTTAAAGTGTGAACCCTTCATTAATACAGCACCCCATCATTTTGAGCAAAACCAAAAGACTTCTCTGGACCGAACTCTGCAGTACATGCTAAGCCCTTATTTTCTTAAATAGCTTGCGCGCATACACACACAAACTCACAACTGAAAACCAAACATGAAACTATGCACTAAATCCATTATGTGGCAGGACAGGAAATTCTTCCCAGAGTAGCATTTATATGGTATGGTGAGTGTGTGAGCGAGTGTGTGAACGGCTCCAGTGACTAACAGCACCAGACAAGGCTCTCCCCTCACACAGGGCCGCTCAGTCACTAAGAGCCCTTCCTGCGCCGCGGACTTGTTGTCTTCACTAAGTCAGTGGAGCCAAACCGCTGGCCTCCTATTGGTTGCATACTGATTGGACACAGATGTGGAGGCATACTCATGTAATGTGGTTCCTCCACTAGTTGGCATGGAGATAAAAGCTTTAAACACAAAACTGAAAGAGGACACCGTGTCGCGCTGGCCACCTCAGAAAAAACGGAGTTACAGCGAAATGCTCCAAGTGGTGATGGGTGATGTGGCCCACCAATTTTATTGGTACGCTACCATCTCCCATTCTGGAGAAAAGTGTGTAAATGCTCCTCTGGCACCAGCTGGACAGAAGCCCTCGAACTGAAGTCTACAAAGGGCCTTTTTTTTTTTTTTTTTGCTGTTGAATTTATCAGATGGAAAATGGGAAGATGAGTTAATCGCTCCGGTCTCCTCTCTCGTCTCAGAAACGCCCACAGTCGCCTCGACACGAGTGCTAATCTCTGCTCCGCCAATCAGTCCCGCTAAAGCCAACCTTTCAAAACGGAGCACAGCTTCTGAGGCCTCGAGCAAACATTTAGAGAGGAAAAATGGATGGTGGAGCAAAGCCAGGAGAGTGGGGACAAAAACAGATACAGGAGGGAGAGGAGAGGAGAGGAAGAAAGGCAGAGAGAGACGCCCCAATTGCATGTTTAGCGAATGTTGTTTTCCTTGAGGATATCATTAGCTGTAATTCTCATTCGTAATTGCAACCAGATGACAATCTCCAGTCCAGAGCGCTTCTGCAGTCTTCAAAGACGGAGGAACAATGTAAATATTTACGTAAAGTTCATGGAAGGAGGGCAAAAAAAAAAAAAAAAAAACGATTGTGCGTTTAGATTCGGTGTTTTGCTCCTGTACGGGATTTCAAGCAGCGCTAAAAGGCTTCGGAATTCGAACGAGGTAAACATCAGGGGCGCTCCGCTCTGTAATTGGGTGTTTTTCTCACGATGTCCTCCGAGGCATGCGGCAGTAATGCAGCTCCCACCTAAGGGGTTGATTGTGTCTTCGTATGGAGAGACACAGAACCCAGCGCGCGGCACGTCGCACGGCTTAGGCTGACCTCCGACCTGGCATGGGACCGAGCGGTGGCCGGACTGCAGACGTGTCAGCGGGGGCGTGAGCCTCCCCGGGGCAGGAAGAGCACGTACAGACGGGCCGCATTCCTTTGAGGTCGCGGGTCGGCCGAACTCACCGGGCCTCCGCCCCAGCCCAGAAAGAGATGAAAACCATGCGTCCCCCAGTCCCCCTCCCCAACCCCCCTGATTGGCCAGCTAAGGGCCTATTGATGAATAGTCATGAGTGAGGTCACAGTGCCGTAATTTGGGCGTAATTTTTTGAGTGTCACCAGAGCAGACACTCTCCAACGACTAGAACAGAAAATGATATTCAAGTAAAGGGGCGCAGAGTGAAGAGGCCGACAAAAATCTGCAACCAACTTCGAAAACATTCCATTTCTTCTTTGAAAAAATGGCAGCATGTATTAAGCAGCTGCGTGTGGTGACCTTATAGAAAACCCATTGATATTATTACTGTGGGCTCAAATCAGATTGTAGTCAGCCGCCTGTCCTTTCAATATCCCCTAATAAACTCCTCCTCTGCTGGCGCTCGGGCGGTGTTGCACTTCATGCATGCATGCATCTGGGCCGAATGACCCCGGGTCAGTTTGGTAGGGTCGTGGTGATGACCATGCACCTCGGCATTCCCACGCCACGGTGGATATGGATGCAGGAATTCCGGTGCCGCAGCCTGGAATGGACGTGTCACAGGCATAGTCACGTTCCAGAGCCCCTGTATGTGACCCAGAGCGTTTTTTAATGAAAGGGATGTTGGGGCTTATGGGTAGGCAATTCAAACTCCAGGAGGTCAGGAATGCAATACAAAGTGTGTGTGACTGTGTATGAGAAAGAGAGACCTTGCAGCATGTGTGTGTCCGTTTTGTGTTATGATCCTGGTAGATTAGACACATTCAGGGAACTTTCTCTCCATTGTTTCCCTGCCTCCCACTTCCAGTGGACGTCCGCCAAAGGCAATATATTAAGCCGACCTACGCACACAACAATGTCCATATACGACCCTCCCCTTCAACAGAGCAGCAGACCAACAGTCCTCACCTATGAGCCATAAACAGAAAAGAGAGATCCATTCCACATACAAAAAGAGAAGAAATTGGATTCTCTTCTTTTTACATTTCCTCCACCTTTATCCCCCTTTTTGCTATATTTCACCCTATATACCCCTTGAAAATGGAAAAATGACATGTGACATTTTTAAATTCATATGTTACTTCACACGCAGGAAAAGAGAACAGTGTAATAGAATGGGACGGAACACAATTCATTCTTAGTGTCTCGCATATACACACATGTAGTGGCCAATGGACAGAAATATTGGTATAAACCATGACAAAAATTTGGAGTATAAATATATGAGTGCAAACCTCAGGGCATTACTTTTAATGATTCATTTTCTGGTATTAAATCCTTTCTATGCAATGCATAGAGACTCCAAAAAATAATAAACAAATAAAACTCCTCCAAAAATGTCTCACTGTGTGTGCAGATGCACTCACATCTGCCTGCTGCCATTCCTTAGCAAGCTCTGCACTGGTGGCACCCCGATCCTGCAGATAAATCATCTTTATGAGATGGTCCTGGTGCTTGCTGGACTTTCTTGGGCACCACAAAGCCTTCGTCACAACACTTGTAGGTCTCTCCTTGAAGTTTTTGATGACCCGATAAATGTTGGTTTAGGTGCAACCTAAGTAGCTGCAATATCCCCAGCAGGTCCTTTTGTGGCATGGCTGAAATGCAGTGGAAATGCAGTTCATGGCAAAGAGGGACTTTGCAATTCATCTGATCACTCTTCATAACAGTCTAGAGTATAAAGAAATTGTCATATATATAACAAAAGCAGCAAACTTAGTGAAAACCAGTATTTGTGTCATTCTCAAAACATTTGGCCACAACTGTAAAGTAATTCTGTTCTTCATCAGGTTGGGATAACCCCAGGGTTTTTTAAGCATATAAACAGAAAAATGTGTACCTTAACAACAGTCATACTAGGACTAGTTACTGTTCAAGTTAAAGTACAGACTCTAAACTGACATTCTTCGTACAGGAAGGAAAAAGAAGAGTGCCTGTCCAGTTATGATAATGGAGTTATTGGCTAAATTGAGACCCTTTTCCCCCCTCAATTGGTATGACTCAGGCTGCAAAGAATGGGCCAAGCCAGATGGTGTTGCCAAGCTTTATCCTCTGTTTACCTTTGTCTGCTATGTTGAAGGTCTTGATGCTATTTCCTCCTTGAACTCGTAGTGTTTGGTCAAGCAAGTTCACAAGTAAAGTGTTCCACAGTTGGCCTTTCTGGCTTACATTTACATTTACAGCATTTATCAGACGCCCTTATCCAGACCGACTTACAATCAGTAGTTACAGGGACAGTCTCCCTGGAGCAATTTAGGGTTAAGTGTCTTGCTCAGGGACACAATGGTAGTAAGTGGGGTTCGAACCCGGGTCTTCTGGTTCATAGGCGAGTGTGTTACCCACTGGCTCATTAACTTGTTTCCATATCATGGGATAGAAGAGATTTCAACAGATGGCTGTTGAGTTGAAAGAAACCCCAAAATAAACTTGTGCCTGTAAGCAGGGTTGGGACATGCCACAGTCACGCATACCCAGAACCCAAAAATCTGTCCATGTTCTAGTTTAACAGGTAGCATTTGGAATCCTTTTGTTTTGGTTTCACAAAATTAGTGAAAAATTCAGAATAGATCTGTTGCAAGATGTATTTTGGCAGATTATAATCAATCATTTTCATGTTGATCATGTTGATCAGTCATACATAGCTGAACATATTTAAGGTGCTGGACACCAGAAATCTCCAGAACAACTCTGGCCCTCGATTTTACTCCACCGGCAGAGATATAATTTTGCTCCAATGATGCCAGGAAAATGAGTTAGTACACCCATTTATTCACCCCCCCCCCCCCCCCCCCGTGTCTTTCCAGGTTTAATTTTGTCACCCATTTGCGTTCAGTGGTAGACACACACTGCCCACTGAAACAAAAGTTATATGAAGACTAGGAGCAAAGTACAGCAGTGTTGTGATGTGGGTGCCATCAGGTGTCTACGGGGCTGATCCTCGGGCAGTATGAAGGAACCACTGAAAGAGCGCGGCAGCAGAGCAGCTATTTCGGCACAACTGGTTTTATAACAACATTTTGTTGCTGAGGTCAGTAACTTCACCAAGGTTTAGAGTGTGAGAGTGTTCCCCACGCCTCTCAGATGCCAAGTCAGTACTATGTTGGGCCGGTCGCTGGGCAACAGCACTGCAGATGCAATCATAGGTTTGCTCTGCCATGAGTGTTTTTTCAGCACTGGATGGATGGTTTGTTTAGAAATGTTCCATCTTTCCCTTCGGCCTAATTAGGCTGCCATCCCAAAACTCTCTGGACCTCAACTCGCATTGCAATGAAAAAGGATACCATGCCATAAGGGGCACACGCAAACCTACACACTCTTCCTTGCTCTCTCTCCTCTCAGTCCCGTGTAAAATGTTTGGTTTTACATGCAAAATGCAGAGAGCGTTGTAACCAGACACGTATCGAAACTGAATGCCGCATGCTGGCCAACTGGCACCTGCTGCCGGTCCCCACACTCCCCACGGAGACAGCGCTCCAACTTTCCCTCTGTGACCTCACCCCCCCCATAATTTCATTAGCACAGAGGCATGCTGGGAGAGCAGAGCGTGGCAGTGCTGAAACCAAAGAGGAAGCCTTCTGGAATGTTCTCGCAGAAAAGGGGCTCCACGCTCAGTCTCCAGCGCTCTGCCATTTCAGATGGATGTGAGAAACACTCCACACCTCTGACGACCCATGACACTATGGAAAAACACAGAGCAGGCGGCCTGGTGAAGTGCAGCACAACAACTCAACTCCAGGTCACACTTCCACCAGTCAGGATCTCGCAGCTCTGAAAACACAATTCACAACGAATGGCCAATCATAAATATCATTAGTGCTGATTGCTCCTCTTATCACTATAACCAGCTTTCAATTAAGCAAGAAGAGGTTTTCGAAGAGATAACATAGTATAAATATGCATGTAATCTGATGTAGGGATTAATGATTGTGCAAAGAACCAAAATAAAAGCCCAAAATGAAATTCGGGAATGAGTGAAAATATCACTTTCAATTCTAGACAAGCTGTACATAATATAATTTATATTATATTACAATTTATATAGTACCAATTAACTGAGGATCAACAAAACTAATCAATAAGAGATGTCTCGCGACCCCTGTACCCTCTCCCTTTGTTTATTGTTTTTGTATTTTTCCCCACAGACCCCCACCTCTGGTTGTTCTCAATCCTCCGGACACTGTTACATAAGTGCCGACCACTCAGACCCGCTCAACACTCTGCCACTCACGCTCAGTGAGAGTGAGAGTGAGAGTGAGGGGTCTGAAAGTTGGCTGCCAGCTTCTGGAAACCCTCGTGATGCCGCCTGTGCCCACCATCCCCTTACAAAAATGACTCTGATCAGAAAGTGGGGCCATGCAAGTCAATCACAGAGAGAACAGGAGACGAGGGATGTGAGAGGGAGGGCCGCTCTGTTCCCACGCCCGCAAGGCGTGGCCCACACAGACTGTGTTTACAGTTGCCATCCACCATGCAGTCACCCCCCCCCCCCCCTCTCGCCTGCCTGCTCGCTCACTCCGAGAAGGAAGTGGTGGACGATCCCCTGCTCCATTCTGCAGGATTTCCAGGGCCGAGTCTAACAGGAGATGTTTGTTCAAACCTTCACCCAGACTGCTGTGATGCAATGCGCTCAGGGTAATCGGAATGACCTCAGCAGGAACTGCACTCCATCTCCTACCCTAAACAGACGGATTACGTTGATGGAAATTACCTCATTTTGATCAAAGTTGGTGCGCGGGATCATAACGCTTTTTTTTTTTTTTTTTCCACACGGCTGTGCACAGATTCCCACACACAGACTTACATACATATACCATACATAATATATGGTAGATATGTGAAGTGTATGTGTGCATTTTGATGTCACATCTGCAGATTACAAAGGAAGATTGGTGCCACTAATAATTCCATGGATGGCTCTTTGGATTAGATTAGATCGTACAATAATTAAAATGTAAACATGTGTATGTGTCTTCTGCATGTACACCGTCCTCCTTGTTCTCCATTAGCACCCATCCTAAGGCAACTGTACAGCAGCCCTGACAATGCCAGGAAAAGGGTGTAGGAGGGAGGGCGCCCCGCCAGTCTGACCCCTTTATTGTTCTCCAGTGAACGTTGGGATCGAGGAGGGGGGCTGAGGGATTAGCACTCTCCATCTCGCTCCCCCCACTTTTTTCGTCAGTCCACCACCCACACCAGCGGTAGGGCCCAGACGTTCAGTCATGTTTGTCCCGGATGCTGCAGCTCGGCACAGGCCGGGGCTCCTGCTCTGAGGCACGTAGCCGCGGGGGCCATGTTGTCTGGCCGCACCGAGTCTTTGTTTGACAGGAACCGGACGTGTCCTCACTGACTCGGTATCAAACGGGGTCACCCTGACGGCGAGCAGGCAGGCAGGCCTTACCAGGGTCCAAGGAGGTGAGAGGGGCCCAAAACAATGAGGGCCACACTATCCAACATATACAGAGAGAAAGAGAGAGAGGAAGCCATAAATACAACATGTCAGTTTTATAAAGGAAGACAGAGAACGAAATCAAGGTGTACTGGGACAGAGTGTGTGTGTGTGTGTGTGTGTGTGTCTCAGACAGAACTGAACACACAGACATATTGCCACTGAATGGAATCTCACAAACACAGATACAGACACAAATACACCAATTCCATTTCTCCTTACATCCTCCAGTGTATGTCACACACACACACACACACACACACACGAAAGACCAGCAGAACCATGGTT
The DNA here is from genome assembly GCF_900700375.1 of Denticeps clupeoides. NCBI lineage: Eukaryota > Metazoa > Chordata > Actinopteri > Clupeiformes > Denticipitidae > Denticeps > Denticeps clupeoides. Next base: position 14,623,000 of record NC_041709.1, on the reverse strand, counting down.
CTGATAACGGTCGCATGATACAGTGCAAGCAGCAGCCACTGAATCCTGCTGGGCGCACACACACACACACACACACACACACACATGTGTGTAGAGGTTAGGAAGTTGATTAGATGTACGCTGAACAAGCCTCAGAAACAATGTGCATTGGATCTGTCACAACAGCCTCTAACTGATAACATCAGACAAGTGACCCAGGCAGCGGGGTGGAACGAGGCGCCGTGGGCTACGTGAGCTACGTCTACGCAACCTAAGGTGAGGTAAAAGGTGGCTGATGAATACACCGCTGTCGCCACATTGGTTGCAGAATTGGTAAAACCTGCCCACTGACATGTGAGTAGTTTGTTTATAAAAAATTCTGCTCTTTCAAAATATTTCACAAAAAATACTATTGAAAATACAAGAAAATTTTTAAAACTACTGGCTAGTTCACTAGGGGCCTAGACAAAGTGAAAAGTGAAAATGAAGTGATTGTCATTGTCATGGTGAAACACTGCAGCACAGCACATGGTGACACAACAAATCGTGTCCTCTGCTTCACACCATCACCCTTAGTGAGCAGTGGGTAGCCATGACAGGCACCCGGGGAGCCCTCGGCAGTTTGGGATTCAAACAGACAACCTTCCGATTATGTTTCCTTACCCACTAGGCAATCACCTACACATCCATTGCCTCACAGTCCTGGAAACAAACTTAAGTCTCCCATGTGACAGGCAGGGATACTCAACCTTATACTAAAGAGACGGTACTGTTCTAATTTGACATGTACAAATAAAAATGTATTTATTGATTGACTTGTTTTTTGATGTTAACGTAACAACATATATTCTAAGCCTTTATTACAGCAGCACAACAATTTCTGTAAGTAAGTTCCAAGCACCTTTACACACATGCAAAATGAATGTCAGTGCACTAAAAAACACTTATATGTCTTGCTCAAGAACCAATAGCCTGAGGCTTAGTGGCTAAACCATGTATTATTACAAACACTCTCAGATTTTTTTAAAAGGCAGTTGCATTCATTTTAAGCATTTTCAGTCACCTTTATTATATTTGGCATAAAATAATTATAATTTTTTTTAATCCATGGGTGGGACTAAACCTTTGGCCTGTATTGTATATATACACACACACACACACACAGTGCCACATTAACCACAGGCAGCCACTGACCCCACATCATGTCTCTGCTGTCCCAATTGACTTTGGCCCACATGAGCTGTGGCCCAGACACCCATGGGACTGCAGCAGACCCATCAGACGAAGTAAAGACCCAGTGCCTCCAACCAGGCAACGCTAGCCTCCATTAAACAAAGGTTGCTCAGCGACAGCCCCAGAGATGTTCTCTCAACAGAGACACTGTGGTCACTCACAAACTATTTGTTACAGGCTGAGTGCGCCACCATCACACGCACTGTCTGGTTATCCGGGAAGGTTAGGGGGGCCAGCATGCCTGCGTACCCCATGGGAAGAGCTGTTGGCTGGGGTTAGCCTTCAGAGGAAGCCCCCTTTTCCTTTCCTGCTATTCGGAATAAGGTACTTTCCTCATTGGGAATGCATGAGCTGCTATTCTGAGCGTCGGAAGTCCAGACCAGTGGGGGACAGGGGCGGTGAGATGGCATGTGTTGGGGGTTGTGACACATTCCTACCAGAGAAATGACCTTGAGTGATGCGTTATGGGAAGAGCTGCACAAAAATCGCATGCCACTAACCCAGAGACAGCACGGCATGGCAGCTAAACAATAGCGACATTCCAGGGTGACCGCAGAATCTCTGCGACTAGACTGTGGCTTGAACAGTGACATTTCTGAATAGGACAGTAAATGACAGGTAATGACTGCATTTCATCACTAGCGACTGGATTTACAGTAATTCCCTCTTTACCTTAATATATACTTGAATAACCATAGACAAAAAATGAAGAGTATGAATTAATATTTTTTTTCACCCAAAAAAATATTGGGCAGTGCATTTCTTTTTCACTTTCAAAACTTCCACAATACAACATTTAAATAAAAAAATACTTCCAGGGATGTACACTGTGCCAAGAAAAGTTTCCACTTAACCTTACGGAAGAATCTGTTGTGGTCCTTAAGCGTTCCCTGCCCTCCATGCCCACCGTAACAGAGCTGGCTGAGAGAAGCACACTGGGGATTATTCACTGCCCTTTAAACCTGTGATCTGGGTGATAGGTCATCTTACAGCAGGTCATGTTCAGTGAATCCTTCACCCTAGTAATAAAATCACCTGACCTGAGCGCAGCAATATTCCTGTGTGAGAGGACAAGTGCCTGATCTGGTGACGTCTTAATAGTCCAGTCAGGTCAACAGCACCCACGTGATACCTCAGCCTCAAGCCACTTTAGTAGTGTGTGAAGCACCACCTGACTACAAGCACTACGCTGAGCCCTCCATCCTCAGCAAACAGCTAAATTATGCATGCAACAAGTTAACAAGAACTGATGCTGCAATAATACAACATATACGGTATTCACTCAGACACTCTTTCATACCTTCAACAAAGCCATGGACTGGATTTAAACCCTCTCAATCTCATCATTTGCAGGAAAATGAGGGATTTCATTCAGATTTTGTTCAGGGTATGGTGGGGACACAGAGTCATGGCATGGACATGGCTTGGTATGTACTCTCACTCACTCACTTTCAATAACCACTCAATCACCCACCGGAGCCCACCCCAGGTCACCGGGTGCATGGCCATCACACACTCACACATACAGCCAATTCAGAGTCACCTATGGGGAGTTCACAGTCGAGAGCTTGCACCACAAACACACAAACCTGGGAAACTGAATTCTAACCACCAGCCTTAGAGGTGTGGCCCGTGGCCCATGGTTTATGTAACGCACTTGCAAATCAACACCCGGCAAAAATGCTGGGATCTGCCCCCCAGCAACACAACCAGCACTTTTCTTCCGAGCAATCAACCTGTGTCTTTAGCACAAAACTGACAGCAGGAGGAAGGAGGTGGCCTGCGTCATCACCGCAACAGAACAATGCCCTGGCATTATGGAGGGTTGTCTCAGTGACGTGGGCAGAGTGCAAGGAGGGCATCAGATCACAGAGGGTCAGGTAGGGAGTGACAATGAGCCAATGAGACATTGCAGCTTTCAAACTTTGTATTTCTCTAGCTATAAGTTGCACGATAAACCATTACATTAATTTGTGATGGCAATTTAACCCACATGAATGTGAAATTGGTTCAAACTGCAGAATCTGAGCTTTACCACCAGGGGCCAGCAGTGACACTACAATTGAGTCAGAAAAAAAAACAATACAAGAAAATAAAAACAATGACAAATATGAACAATGTTAAAAGATAATGTGCGGTGAAGAAAAATGTGAAAAACGTGCAAAAAAAACAAACAAAAAAAGCTGATACTGAATTTTTGGTAAACTGAAATAATCTGCATAATAGTATTATAATAAGAGAAATTGATATACACATTAGATGTTTCTACCAGCCAGTAATGATCATTAATTCAATGATCTGTACAGACAACATTTAAATTACTTTTCCATTCAATTATCAGAAATAAAGCCATGTCCAAAAATTACAACAATGATTTATAATAAATCTTACCACAAGAAGAAGAAATTACAAATTTCATCAGCATTTTTAAGTAAAATACTGTACACCACATCTACCACTAGATGTCACTGAATGATTGTAAGAAGACACAATGTGACAAAATTAATGTCACCAGATGGCAGTAAACCCACAATTTCAGCTCACCAACTATATTGTGCATGTCACTGGTAAAGTTTCTAAAATGTTGTATTGATACATAACTTAAAAAAAATAATGACAATCATGGCATTAATTTTGCAACTGAACAAAACTGAAATGACAAACATTTACCGGTAAGCTGGGCAGAAACCTCTCCACATCGTTCAGATCAATCCCATCATCTTCATCAAACTTGCCCTTCATCATTCTGTAAGGGGGATAGATGTGTATTATATCAATATTATATACTTGTCATCTCCATTAGTGACCATGTTGTGTAATTTAAGTCTGTGCATTTGTAAATGGGTCATTGCGAGGGAATTAATGAAATTATTTATTTCAAAAGATACTGTATTCCACCAGAATCCCCTGAATTTCAGTGAATCCTAAGGAGCAGCAGTGATGAAAGATGAGTGTGATTAGAGTAAACTGAAGGGCTCATAGTAGAAGAGAGAGAAAAAAAAAAAAAAAAAAAAAAAAAAAAAAAAACTCACATTGAATCTTACCTAAAGACTTAATCAAATTGTACTGGAGAGGAAATGCAAACACCTTCTTAAGAAGGAGATCTCTTATACGCCAAACCATTAAAAAGCACCAGGGGGCAGTAATACATGTTGTTACAGGACAGTTACAGGAAGTAAACTCACCCCTCCCGGTCAATGTGTGGGAGGTGCTTTGGTGCACCCCGGAATGGCTTCCTATGGAACTGTGAGAAATCCAGCTTCTCGGGCTGCATATCCCAGGTAGCACCACTGTCCGAGGAAAACATACATATAATCTATTTTTCATTCCCTCCAGACCATATATAACAGGTTTCCATTAAGTGCATATGATGCAGAAGTAATACACTTTTAACCCAGTAGTTTCATTTCACATAGAAAATTATTGCTAATGTTGTTGGGTTGCCAGGAGGTCAAATAAAATGTTTTATTGAAGAACACCAAACAATTGAGTTCCAGTGTGTGGATGCATATGGATCAAATGATACGATAGTATAGTTACAATACCACATCACCAGCCTCAGCCTCTCCATAGAGGAATGAAACATGCAACATTTCTAATCCTAGTCCTTCCAGACAGTTCAATATGTGCATGTTTACTATCAAATCGCACCATCCGAAAAAAGGCAGAGGTGGGGAATAAGCCCCTTTTAATACTCTGAACAAAGGCTTGTGTACAAGCAGACACAGACCTCTGTCTCTTTAGGATTTTATGTATAAGCTGATTACTGCTGAGACCAGAGGAGCAGGGCTGGGATCTTTAGCTGAGAAGTGGCATGGCATGGAGAAAGGTCAATATGCAGGAATGCAGTTTAAGTATTATTACTGGGAAGTATAATTACACTGGGGAGCTTACAAGTCTCTAAAACAGATAGGACAGTGCTGCTAGGTAGGTGCTTTTAATGACAACGCAATGCACAAATCATGCTGAATGGCCTTTTATTTAACTTCTCGAGGAGGTTCGATAACTTCAAAAACTGATTATCATACAGTGGAGAGTCATGGGCCTGAGCCTGAATTTCACAAGTTGGATTTGAGCAAGCTGAATAATACTATTTAAAAATGGTGCTTCAATTTTTTACTGTGAATTTATTGCCTTTGGAAATTATACACTGAAATTATTTACAGCAAAATTGTTGAGGGAAAAACATTGATTCTCCTTGGTATTGAAAAAGCATCTGAAATTCAAAGGCTCATAAACTTTCAAAATCTGATTGAATCGGGAGCACAATAATCCAGAAAAGAAAAACTTTGCTGAAAAAAACCTTTGCTGAAAATGGAGCTAACATCGACAGTTATGATTTAATATGTTAATTAATTGTTTATCTAAAATGTCATCGTTGAATATGGGAAAGTATGTGGTAATCAGGGCCATATCGCCCAGCCCTATATCTTGTTTTATTTTTTAAACCATGGCCTGCAGGCTTAGCCAGGCTTAACCCACACAGCTAATTTCACCAATAGCAAATGTCATTTGTCTGGAATAGAATCCTGCAAATCTAGTCATCATCTAACAGGAACCCAGCGTCCAGGGTGTTCACAACCTCCCATCACCAACCTACATGTGCAGCCTTACCTGAATGAATCCATGGTGTTGGCGGCCCAAATGTCTGTGCCAAGGATGTCAAAAGATCCTTCTCTATTTCCATTCTATAAAACACGAAAGAAAATGTAAATAGCTAGAAAACAAAAACATATAGTTACAAACACCAAAATGGAATTTTACTAATTTATCCAGACACAATGACCCAATTTAGGGTTAAGTCTATGGTAAATTAGGTTTAAACAAGCAGTCAGTAGTTTACAACTTGGCTTGCACTGCACTAAAATGAATTATACAACAATATAATGACATACGTACACACATTTTCTGTGGGGGAAATCATATCAATTATATAGCAATCACAGCAATGCTGAGAGTTTTAGCGACATCAAAGAGTGGGTTTGTGAGGTTGGGACAATAGGATTTAAACATCTGAACACTACATACTGCTAAATCTTATTACATTTTTTTCCCTGAGGAATTAATCAAATTATGAAAGGTGACACTTGTTTTGTATTCTTATTTTAACAGTACTAGAAAGATATTTCATAATGATTTACTATGACTAAAACACACTATACAAGCTATTTAAAAGAATATATATATAATATACAATTATGTTGAAGAATTTTGTATCTTAGATCTAACTAGGGGTGTTGCAATGCAGACATGGACGATGCATCGATGCAGTGCAGAACATAATTGATTATATCATAATACCGTTGTTTGGTGATTTTCTGGCAGTGGCATAAAAATTCTCGTTAAAAATTAGTGCTGGTAATGACTGTTGCAGCCTGATCTGCTGAGCACAGGGCTGCTCCAGGTAGGAGCGTCACACTATGCGAGTCCGTGTGTCCATTATCGTCATACCAGGAGTTTAGAAAACAACACTTAATTTCTTGCGTGGTAAGTCTGAAAGCAGTTTTTTCTCCAATGTGCAGAAAAACGGTCCATGTTCAGTCCGCGCTCACCTGACGTTATGGACGTCTGAACCAGGCGTTTGTGGCTTCAGGTTGTAACAGGTTTGGGTCGGTGGAGAGGAGCGGAGTGGTGAAAACTCTGGTGAAGCATGCAGAGAAAGGAGGCCCGCCGGAAAGAAAGAAAATCTCATGCCACTGTTGGAGTTTCCATCAGGCTCTCTATTTTTTTTATGCTTACAGCACCTCAGTAACGCCACGCCCGGGTTAATGTCGGTAACCAAACGTTACTGCTTTTATGTAATACAAAATGAAATAATAAAGGGACCACAGGAGCTTGGACCAGTTTGCTCGGTTCCTCTGCTTGGTCGATCTGCATCTTAATCGGGGCAGACGATTAAATCCACCCACAGCACTGTGGCATGTGCAGTTACTACCAGTACTACTCCTACCAGTAAGGAGTACTACCAGTGTATACCACTGTTACAAGGTGAGCGTGGACTGAACGCAGATATTTTGAGACCTTAACTCTTGTTTTTGAAAACATCACGTGACAATGTAAAAAAAATTATGGGATGCATTGTGATGAGTCAATATCGAGGCACTGATAATCGTAATTTAATCTAATTGTGAGACCAGTGAAGGCTCACACCTCTAGTTCTAACAAAAAAAAAAAAAAAAAATCAATTTGTAGTTCATTCTAAGCCTACTGCAGCTCTGCATTTCAGAATCTTATCCAGGACCTGAAGGGAAAATGAAGCCTCTCAGCTGGGCTTTATTTACCTTGGCTGGGCCTCGGAACTGGCTGTTCCGTCCTCGGCTACCAGATCTGGATCCAGAACCAGGCCTCGACCCAGAGCTGGGTCTGGATCCTGTACTCCCATTACTGCTGTGTTCCCATTCATCCTAGAAAAATGGAGAGACAAGGAGAAGGTACATTTCTCAAACAAGAAACTGTAATCAGTAGCACGAGTGCATAAAAAGTGCAGTTGAATGAATTACTCCTGTAGCCCAGTTCCACCATGGTGGTGACGGATTTAGAAAAACGTTCAACTTCATCAGTACGTGCTGGATTGTTTTATGGTCACATTTGCATGAGGGATTTGTGTGCACAAACTGTATAAATGGTCTTGCTCAGGGATAAAGAAAAAAAACACAACTAAGTAGGACAAACAAGAAAGGTGACTGGAACCTCCAGAGCAGAAAATCTATGATTTCCAGAATTGTGGTAGAACACAATCTAGTCCTGAAAACAGCTTAAGCAGGCGTGTAGGAATGTCACTGATCAACATGATGTCTCAGGGGGCAGATCCCTGAAGGACATGACAGTAAGATGTATGAGGTGAAGCAGTCCCACAACAGCTAATCCAATCTAGTGCATGGATGGGGTCTTAGATGACAAACCACAAAAAAAAAAAAAAAAAAAAAAAAAAAGGCATTTCTTTGAAAGAAAGCATCATCGTCAAGACAAACACAATTAGGGTAAACTTTAAGGTCAACTTTAATAGCTATTACTAAAACAACTTTAAAAGGACGGGAAAGTCAACCCTCAAAAGTATTATGATTAAAAGCCAAAAACCAGGAAATTTAACTGGTGAGCAAACGTCCCAGGTAAGACTGTAAATCACTCAGCAATCTGAGTGCTACTGCTAAAGAATTCCAGCTCGTATACTGAATGACAGTAGCTAATGATAGTATAAAAGCACACACCCACACAGGAAATGTGTGGTTCAAAAACTGCCATCATGTGCACATTTCCTTCTGATCCCTACAGCTGTCGGTATAACAGTGAACCTGTGATTACAGAAAGTCACTTCTCGTCAGAAATATGATCGATCAGCACACCCATTCAACACACTCACCTGATTAAACCACTTGGCCCAGAACACTAAAGCCATGCTAGCTGCATGTGACTTGCTGCACAAGTCTGGCAGAAGCTTCTCCAGAAGTGAAAACTGACCGTGACACGCAGAGCAAAACAGCACAGCGCAGAAATTTACTGGGAAATGAAACTGAAACTGTTCCCTGTAGCTGCAGATAAAGGGCGGGAGGTTTAAGTGCTCAGTCACTTGACCACACCCATGAGTGTGCAAACAGGTCTGTGTGTGAACTATTGTATACGTGTTGCACTGTTGAGTCAGAAATACAGGTTTAGAAATCTCCACAAATCAGACAATAACAACGTCACTTCAGATCTATAATCAAATCTATGCAACAGAAAAAAAAGGTAAACCGAGTGTGTGTGTGTGTGTGTGTGTGTGTATTCTTAGATCTCCTGTTTTGATCAAGTCTTGGGCCACACACTCAGGACAAGTCATTGCTCAGCAGTGGCATGTAGAGCTTACAGAGATAAAAAACTTGTCAAGACTCACATCACATTAACACAATTGGGGACATTACATGGAAATATTAGAAACATGAAATGAAATGTTAGTCTGCAAACATGAACCATGATGGCATCAAATGCCATGCACACCAGAAAACTACAGCCAACAGTTCCTCACAGGCAATGACACAAGAACTCATGTCACAGAACCAAATACACACTTAAAACACATTCACCTCCCACCTCAGCAGGAGACAACTAGACAAGTTCAAAAGACCCATCCTGCTGACCAAGCAACAATGTGAGGGTTTACACATCACTAATCAAGAGCACAGAAATACAAAGAATCAAACCTTTAGATCAACAAAGTCTCATATAAAATCACCCGTGTGAAAATAATCAATAGCTGGATTTAAGTGGATTCAGCACAAGCCCAGTATGCAGCAGCAGTAGTGTTACGAAAAGGGCATTCTACAGATTTTACAGTCTGCACTATTAGTTCTCATTAAAAAGGGAAGAACATTCCTAAGAAACATGAACTCACTGGTTTGGACGAGCCCCTCCCCCTTGATGACGACCAGCTCCCATCTATCTTATCACTGCAGTCCTCTGTCCACTGTGGGAAAGAGCAGAAGAGAAAGACACATTTCTATAGGTCTCTCTGAATCACAGAAAGTAATTCAAGAATTCGATTTTTTTTCAAAAAGCATAAATTTAAAAGGAAGCACAGTAACGCTACAACGATTATTTTAATAATCAATTAATCTGTTGATAATTTTTTTGAGTAATCGTAGAATCAGATTTTTAAAAGAATCAAACACACACATGTATGGTTTACATCTGCCAAATATATACTTATAAAAAAAATGCCACCTGAGCTGCAAGAACAATAAATAAAAACACCACAAGCCACAAAATTTAAACGGGTTTGAGACACAGACACACACACACACACACACACACACACACACTTACTCTATCTCACTGCCTTTGTTCAGACACTTTTTGTTGCAATGCAAAAATGTGAGCATGTTGACATGCATCTGGCTCAGGCTTGCTCTTTTCTTTAAGGCTATGTTGCCTGCTGCAGAAAACAGCCACTGTCTCTTTCCTACAACTTCCTGTCCTACCCCCCAATCAATCATTCCAAAATGTACGCATGTTCCAGCTGCTAATGCACATGCACCTTGTGAAGCATCTCACACTGGCCTGGATATAGCGCCAGAGCTCCGCATCAACACTCTTATTATCTTGGACCAGTTCAAGTGCTATGCTTGACAGAGACACTGGTTGTTGAAGATCCAAACAAGTGAGGTTAAGAGGCCGAAGATGAACTTCTCACACTCCCAATTACACAGCATCCACACAGGCACTCAAGAAAAGGCCTTAACTGCTAGCTGTGGCGCTGAGAGAGGTCCAGGGTCAAGGTCATCCTACTAATGCTGGGTGGGAAATTCAAAAGTCTGACCCAACTTACAGCAGTGTACAGAGTCAAATACGTTTGAATGAATATGTTTTGCAATACGTTATACTGACAACAGTAAAAAAAAAATTATGTCATACTCCATTTTGTAGATGTCTGCGGGAGTCATGGTAAATTGCTTCACTTTACTCATTTGCATGCCATCACCCTACCTGTTACACATATTTTATGTTAAAAACATGTGTAATATTTGGTTATGTTTGCATATTGGTTCAATGTATACTTGCAATATTTACAATACTGTGGTCTAAAGCAGTCGCTAAAGCATTTCACTGCATATATTACAGTGTATGACTTGTATATGACAAATAAAATTTGAATTGCCATCCTAGAGTCAGTCCTTTTATAGCAATTTGTTGTCAACAACCAATAGATGATCTTTGACAAACCAAACAGGAATGCAAAAAACAGGAAGTTTGGCTCAGCACAGTAGCCCTATAAATAGTGGCCCTGCAAGATCCACAGTCCTGGTTAGATCATATTCAGTCACTAGGAGAAAAAAACAAGAGAGGATGTCAAATCTTTCAAGTATTATTAAAGTCTTCTAATGTATGAATAGTATTAGAACATTTCTTAAGATTATCATCAGGACAATGCAGCATTCAATCAATCAGTCTTTATTTATATGGCGCTTTTTACAATGTACATTGTCACAAAGCACCTAACGAACAGTGCTCAAAACCCCAGGTGAGCATTCCACAGAGTAGCGCAGGATCTAGATTTGAGGTTTACTGTAAATTACGATACAACCGAATTTTTGGGATGGGATATGTAACAGAGATTTTTTTAACTTCATGTTTATCGATTTTGTTTGTTTCACAAATCAGACACACACAATAAAGCAGGACAAAACAAATGTACATCAGAGAACAAATTAATAGTCTGGATTCCCTTATTTTACAGATGTATGTGTATATATACACATACAGATACATACATACATACATACATACATACATATATATATATATATATATATATATACACACACACACACACACACACACACACACACACACACACACACACACACACACACACATATACACATATACACACACACACACACACACACACACACATATATATCCATTTCATGCTGTATATTTCTTTCACTATTTCCAGACATTCTTCTTGTTTTGGTGGACCTGGCTTGTACATTGCTTTGTGAAAATTCTGTTAGTAGCCTGTATCTTCTTTTAACACACATGTCTGCCATATGACCATAACAGAGCCCCGTACATGACCAAGGTATTTGATAACCCAGAATCTTGACAGCGGTCAAATTAACACTCTTCCAAAACTTGAAATATAGGGACAGAAGCGAAAGACATGAGATTGCTTTGCATTTACTGTTCCAAATGTCTCCAGCATAGCTGTGCCACAGATAAAATTTTGCTCCTAATTTTAAGAGTGACAAAGAATATTACTACAAAAAAAACATATTTAGATGTAAATTGTTTACAAAAGCAGTAATAAGCACTTTGTTTATCATAACATACTGCGTTTGTTATTTTTTCCCTATCCAATCCGTAATTAAACAAATTTCAGTTGAATAAACATGCCTTGTTGCTAATAACTGTAATGAAGGGCTGCAACTATCTAATATTTTTGTAATCGAGTACTCTGTCAATTTTTTCATCCAATACATGAGTACTCTGATAAATCATACTTTTGTGTTTTTAAGCAACTCTATAAATAGTGTAATGCAACATGAAAGGCCTCTTAAAAAGAGCAAGCAATCTGCTGTTATTAATCACAAAAAAAAGTTATTTAAAAAAAGTTTTGAAACTCAACACTTTCATTAGATCAAAGCTTTCGGTGAAACATTTAAGACGCAACTTCACAAACAACCTATTTTTCCTTTTTCCTATTTTTAATTTTAATAAAAAAGGGGTGTACCCCCTGCTAGCCCGTGTTTGGTAAAAAAGGTACAAAATAATAAAAAGAAAATATAATTAACAATTTAAGTATTAATAATAATAATCAAATTTAAAAAGTCACGAATATTAATAGTCTCTCCATCTCCAAAATAATATCAAGTAGGGTTTGGAGAAACCCTAGGCGGGGCATAAACCAACGTCACTATTTCATTCTCCAATGTCCCTTTCATAATGACAAATCTTCTCTCCTTGTCACTGATTACTTTAGTACACTCAAAGAGTTGGAAACCAATATAACACATCTACAACAATGAATGGAAGGAAATACAATCTACATTATTATAGTCAAACCTCTTAAGCTTCTCACTTTCCTGCTGTGTTTCTTGCAAGCATATAACATGCAACCTCTATAATTTAGTCATTATTTTCCTATATTTAACAGGGTTATTCAGACCATTAACATTCAGCTACAGTACTGTAATTGTATTATCCACCATTCCCAGTTATCCAATTGCATAATCAATCCAGACCTGAACATAAAAACATCCTGAAGGTAAGGGCCCTCCCTAGTAATATAAAAAAATTCTACTACAAGTGACAAACACTTGGTGCTTACTTAAGAAATTTCTTCAGTCGGTTTAGCAGAACTTATTAATTTATTAAATTAAGTTACAAGTCTTTGTAATTACCCAGAGCCAGAGTCAATACAAATTATATTTCACATTTTATATAATGAATAACATATGAAATAAGAGCAACAGTCCCATTGGCTGAGTGGCAAATAGAATTAGAATGAAAAAAAATATATTAAATAGGTATTTCATAGATAAGTCATTCAGATCTGAATAGAAGGCCACACACACTACTGAGCCTCATTTTGACTTGTTTTAAAGATATTATCAACGTTGGATTAGAATGTAGTGTTTTTTCCACTTTAATTTTGAGTGTGACTCCAAATCCAGACCTCCATGGGTTGATAAATGTGATTTTCATTGATAATATTTGAGTGGTTTTGTTGTCAGCACATTCAACTATGTAAAGAACAAAGTATTTCATTCATTCAGATCTAGGATGTCTTATTTTTGTGTTCACTTAACTTTTTTTGCATAGAACAGACTGGAGGACAGTGTATATTCAAACCCAACAATAACAATAACTATTGCCAATATAACAAGACTAAAAAAGGTTGGAAAAAGAGATGCATCTCATAGCATTAACTTTCCCTTTGTGAGTTGCTGGGGTGGAAAGTGAATAAGCTTTACTTTGAGTCTGTGTCATCCAGTTGGTTCTATGCAATAAACAGGCTGACAGTGGTGCTTGTGGGATAGAGAAAGTAACAATTCTCTACAAGACTGAAACAGTGAGACGAGTGGGAGAAACTAGTCCCCCCATTGATTGTACAAATGAAGATGTATTTTTTAGTTGTAAATGATCTCACCAGTCGCTAAGATTTTGATGACAGAGATTTGCTGCTCAAAAACAGAGGGAAATAGCGAAAAGACGGGAAACCTGTAATCTACAACCCCAAATCAGAAGGGGTGGAAAATGCGAATAAAAAAAAGGAAAAAAGCAAGTAATACATTTTCCTCAAATTGTATTTCATTGCAGACAGTATTAACACAAAATAATTCATGTTTTTTCTTGTCAACATCATTTGATTTGTAAATAAATATCCATTCTTGCCATTCAGGCTTCTACCACTTTGTACAGTTCCCATTCCCAAGACATTTAGGCATTGAAGAAATCAAGTGACTAAGTGTTTCAGATGTTAGTTTGTCCCATTCGTCCTGCAAACAACGTTTTTGGTGCGCAAAAGTACGGGGTCCTCGTTGACGCATTTTTCGTTTCAAAATGCACCAAACATGAGACAAATCAGGGCTGCAGGCAGGCCAGTCAAGCATCCGCACCCTCTTCTTACGCAGCCATGCCTTTGTTATGTGCGCAGTATGTGGTTTGGCATTGTCTTGCTGACATAAGCAGGGGCGTCCCTGGAAAAGACGTTGTCTTGAAGGCAGCATTTGTTCCTCCAAAACTGAGACATCCTTCTCAGCATTGATGGTGCCATCGCAGAAGTGCAAGTTACCTTTGCCGAAGGCACAGACAACTTTTTTTGGAATGTGTTGCAAGCCTGAATGGCAAGAATAGATGTTTATTTACAAATCAAATGATGTTGACAAGAAAAAACATTAATTGTTTTGTGTTCATACTGTCTGCAATGAAATACAATTTGAGGAAAATGGATTACTTGCTTTTTCTGTTTTTTTATTCGCATAAAAAAAGAAGGGGGCAGGATGTTTGTTTAAGGAGACCTTGCCCCCTCTTGCCCCAGGGTAGAGCCGGTCCCGGTGGCCGACCTCCCTTCTTTCGAGCAACGCGTTGTGGAAGAGTCCAGGTTTTCATTCGACTTATCCATCATTTTGTCAATTTTTATAACTTTTTAGTGCTTTCCCTCCTTTCATTCTTGGGTTGAAAATATTTCAATGTGATTCGTATATAGGAGGGTCCCAAACTATTTTTAAATTGTGTTTTGTAACAATTTAAATGGCTAAAAAGTGTCACTGTGCTGAATTATTTTGTCATAACAATTGACATCACATGGTTGAAAAGTTGAACAACAATGTATTCTGCCAGATGAAATACAACCCTGTTGTCAACGTTTAGGCCATGAAGCTCACCTGTGAGATGTTGGACTGGTTCTTGGTTCCCTCTCCATCCACCTCAGTTTTGTCACTCAGCAGACCCTGTACCTGGTATTCCAGCACATAGGAGTCAATAAACCGCTCCAGCTCCTCGATCTCTTGCGAGCGCGTGCTGCCCGCCTCTGAAGATGCCGATGCCACCGACGAGTTCTCCATGGCAACCAGCCACCAGTGGGGGAGGGAGGGAGAAGCTGGACCTGCAGCAGGAGGATGAAGATGAAGAGCTCATTAAAAGGCTCCAGATCGTTCTGTTTAGTTAAGGTCAAGCGTTCAAATGAAAATGACAACGAAATTAATTTTCTCGTAATGGTGATTTTGAGGACCCTTCAATTAAACACCTCCATAAGGTTAGTTATCTATCCCGTTAAATTTGCATCCTTAACCAGCTAAGGGTCATCCTTTTCCAACTGCTCTTTGCTAACCCAATCTATCATCTCCACCCATACAAACCCATTATTCACATAGACCTATGAGCAAAAAATATTTGTAATTACAGGGAGTGGCTAGTGACCAGCTGGCAACCAGGTGGGACCTTTAGGGAACTACTGTACAGTACAGTGGAACTACACACATTTTTTTCCACATTTTGTTATGTTACAGCCTTATTCAAACGTAAAAATGTTTGTGGTGTTTGGCAAATTTATTAAAAATAAAAAAACTGAGAAAGCACATGTACATAACTATTCACAGCCTTTGCTCAATACTTTGACTTTTTCCAATATGATGCCACAAGCTTGGCACACTTATCTTTGGCCTAAGAATTGTTTACAGACATTTCTTTGATTTCCTTTTTGGTTTGGGCTCTGATATGAACTGTAAGCTGTAAGACCTCATATAGGCAGGCGTGTGCCTTCCCAAATCATGTCCAATCAACCTTTTTCCACAGATGGACTTCAATTAGGCTTCAAAAACATCTCAAGGATGATCAGGAGAAACAGGAGGCACCTGAGCTCAGTTTTGAGCTTCATGGCAAAGGTTGTGAATACTCATGTACATGTGCTTTAATTTTTTTTAATATTCAAGTAAACATTTTTCATGTTGTCCTCATGGGGTGTTGTGTGTAGAGAAAAAAAAGACGATATTTATTGCAATTTACAGGTAAATATGTATGTAACTGTATCTGAAAGGGTAACATGTCCGTAGCAAAGACTCTGCAGCAGGAAGTTGTATAATAAACTTTTTACAGATACATCAACATATAGCATAACCATATACCAGATAAAGCAGTATCTGGGCAATTCTACTGAAAGTGGACTTTCTGTTACACCAATAAGGCCAGTGAAATACCAGGTATTTGTATGATGTGAGTGATTATATAGTGATTTTTCTGTATTCAGCTGTAGTGCTGTTTGCACGATTAATCTAATCGCAATCGTAATTGCGATGTCAGTCTGTGAGATTACATGAATGCAAAAAGCTGCGATTTAAATTAATAGCACATGGATTGAATCGGCAAATGTGACATGTTTGGTCACATGACTTTCGATTCGGTTCAATGGAGACCTCAGATTCGTGACTCGCATAGACATATGGGTACACGTACGTCAATGTCGCCGCCATATTGCGATAGGCTCTGCTGTGGAGTGAAGCATATACATGTCTATGGAGAGAAGGGCATAAAAATGCCTCACTCTTGTGCTGCTTGGGGCTGTTCAAACCTCTGTACGCTCCAAACCAGATCCCGGGGGATTACATTTCATAGGTAAGGCTGCACCATTGTTTTTAATATATTTGTCCATTATAAAACTTTTTTTATAAGTCTTAACCTTAGCTAAGCTAGGCTAAGCTAGCGAAGTTATACATTCCTTAGTTCAAGTCAGCCTCCAAACAACGTTTTGGCTAAACGTAGGCATTAACTATTTAGACTGTTCTTAGCTGTTTAGTTAACTTTTCTCAAACTTTGAAGGTTTCCTAAAGAAATTCACCTCAGTTTACAAATCTTAACTTTAGCTAAGCTAGCAAAGCTATGCATCCCTGTGTCAGCCTCCAAACAACGTTTTGGTTAAACGTAAGAACTATCATACAGGATTTTATAATGCCCAAATATAATCAAAACAGTTGTTTAGCCTTACCAGGGTTTGTCGTTCGACAGTAAAGTTTTTTGTGATTTTTTAATTTTGTAGAATATTGTATTTTGAAAGCACTGGGCGTTTCAAGTTGTTATAAGTAGTTTGTATGTTTCACTTTGAAATTAAAAATTTCACTATTAGTAATTTGTATGCGACTTTTCATTGATATACAAGCAGATGTCCTTTATCATATCGCAATCGCAATATTGATCTCAATAATTGCAATATGTCTTTTTCCCCCAAATCGTGCAGCCCTATTCAGCTGTAAAAAATTTTTTTTAAAGAAAATAATTAAATAACACAATGATTGTTCCTATTTTATCGTACAGTCCCTCCAGCATTCCAATATTTTATTTAGTGATTTTAAAAATCATAATGCACAGAGAACCAAACAGGTAATTTCCATGTGTGTGTACCAATTGCCAGATCAGTTTGAAGGTGTCCAAATCAGTTTCAGTGACTGTTCACAATGGGAGAAATTTATCTTATGGGGAAAGCTCAACCTTCAGAAGGACAGTTCAAACATCAGCTTCAACATTCCAGAATAAAAGATGCCCTAGTAAAATCCCTAACCTCAATCCCATTAAGAATGTTATTACAGCAAAATGTGGTTTTACCAGTTTACCAGGGTTTTGAGAAGCCTACTTATGTAAACAGATATTTCACAATTATTATATATTTACATGTGTTTTACAAATCTAATACGCATAAGATTGGAAAATAAGAAGAATGGACAAACCCAGCTGTGTTTGTTGCCTATAGGGATTGAAACCTGTGATTTAAATTGACATAATAAACTGCACAACACTGCAGACAAAAATGCAACCTATTTACCACACATTGTTTGCAGAATTGTGAAACTTCAGGATTGCAGTAAATTGAGAGGTGGGTTAAGCTTTAGACTATGTCTTATACCTCCTTAATTTTGAACAGCTGATGACATAGCTTGGCTCTCAGTCACATGGTACCCTAGGAGGCGAGAGGCGTCCCTGCTGCTAATCTGTCTGTAAATCTCTGCCTGATGAACTCGCAAAGCAAAGAGGATTTACAACTGAAGCAGCCACCCTGCTAATATACACTAGATCCTAATATAGCAGTTACAGTCTAAATTCTCAGGTGTTATACATATTTCCATATTGAATTTATAATGTACACTACACAAAAATAATTTGACAAACATTTTACTAAATTTACTTGACAGCATAGGAGGGAACTAATACCTCATTTTGATTTCTAGGCTTGCTGCATACAGGCATTTCAAATGAAAGTGATGTGATCATCATTGTGGTACACTGCAGCACAGCAAATGTGTCCTCTGCTTTTAACCCATCACCATTAGTGAGCAGTGGGCAGCCATGAAAAGCGCCCCGGGGACAGTGTGTGTGGACGTTGTTTTGCCCAGTGGCACCTCAGTGGCACCTTGGTGGTTCAGGATTCAAACTGGCAACTGTCTGATTATGAGTGTTTCCTTTCCCGCTAGGCCACCACTGCCCCATTTATTGAGAACCACAGTGCATTCAAGTGGCTGAAGTCGTGGATCGAGGCAAAATTAACAAAATTGCTTGTAGCTTAGATAAACACCAATGGTCCAAATGGAGGAATCATAGCACATATACAAGGCACATATTTCCTTTCAGATTTGTTGTTTCATTGTAATTCAGCCCCGCCTGTATTCAAAATATGTATTCAAATATGCCAATGTCTGTCTGGCCCTGAAATAACTAGAATGAAACTTATTTTTATTTCATAGACGGAAGCAATTTTGAACACTTGCTCAGCAGTAACCCACTGACCTAGATATTAATTCTACTTAACAAATTTCAATACCTGGACAAACACATTAAATGTTTACATTATGCATATATTTAGCCCTAAAAGAGTTTATACATATATAGGAAAGTGCCCCCCTCCCTCCCCCATTTGTATGTTGGCTGGTGTTATGTTGGTACGAAGCAGCAATGAGAAAATCTGCTCCCAAGCACACAATAAACCGCAACAGGAAGCAGCGACTCCTGTTTACTGCATCTGACCTCTCTTTCTATCCTATTTTTCTTCACTTGCCTGAGGCCTAACGGCCCTCTCCCAGCATAGACTGTCTAGACAGAACAGATGCAGTCAGACAAAAAGGCCCCAGAGCTCAAAATGTGGGGGGACAAAAGTTGAATCACATCCAATTCAATAATGGAGATCAGCTGACCTCTGAGCTCTGAAATGTCACAGGTCATAAAAGCATGTTGTCAACTTTTCTTAACCTTCTTCACACTGGAATGTCAGGCCAAGTTGAACTGTAGTGACTACAAACCCCCATCCATCAGAACAACTCACCTGCTGCACAAGTGGGCGTGACTCGAAAGAGGAGCAGTGTCTTACACCAGAAACAGAGACACCCGGACCCAGACTCAGCTGGTACAACTGACAAAACAAAACTAAAGAAAGATTGGGGGCAAAAAATTCTTCATCGGTGCAGCCTCAAGGGGGCAGTGTGATGTTGATCTATGGGCCAACATAAATCTATCTGAAGGACGCTGTGTCCCGGGGCTTATACCACTAAAAAGACTGTGTCATTCAAGTACTATATAATAGTGCATAAACTATGAAAGCTATTCATGCTAAATATTTCACAAGTTTTGGATATCATGTTCAGCAATTACAAAATAAACTCACTTTCAATGTATTATGAACTGAATAGAACTTTTTATATCATTTTGGAGAATTGCATAATGTTTATAGCTTATATACAGGGCCCTTGAATGAAACCAATGTGATCGCACATGTGATCTAATTTGTCAATTGTGTGACAAAAAAAATGGTTGCACCGTGAAAAAAAAAAAATTAATCTCCAATAATTCCAAGTGGTTCAAGCAACATATTAGAAACATACCATATTCCAAACCAATCAGAGATTTTGAAGGGCAGGACCCGCCTCTGATTGGCCTATTTCCAGATATTCCTGTACATTTGAAAGTGTGAGTGATGCGAACAGACAGAGAGAGGTGAGTATACTGGTCCAGTCAGATTGTTAAAGTGGATGTAGCCACGGATTACAGTTTTAATCAGGCCTTAAAAGTTAGACCTGAGTCCGACAAGTACATCTTTTTAAAATCAGAGATTATCGTGGCAGCTAATGCTAGCCAACATGACTATACCAATATGCTTCGCGCACGATACCAATCGTTTCTAAATTTTCTAACGTCATTTTTCATGCTCAGTTTTCCCCCTCACCTCAGATCCTCAGACCCAGATGATAATCAAAACATTTATCCTGTTTTGATCTCAGCTCAGTAAAGCACCAACATGTTTTCAGAAAGTGACCTTTCTTGTAGAATTGCGCAGGAAATTTTTTTATTTAATGAATTATTTACAAGTCAATATTGCCTATATGGACAGAAATTTAAAAAGGAGAAAAAGTAAACCTGTTAAATGCGATAACATTGAAAATGTGGTGCACCTAATTTTTTGTGCTCTGGTGGTGCACCAAAGAAAACAGTGCAAAAAGTTAGTATAGAGCCTTGCATATACATCATGCATTAACATAGAGTAGATTCACATAGCTGCACATAACTGCAGGGCATTGGCAACTAGCTGTGTCAATTGTGCAAATAAGTTATAAATGAACAAATAGCAAATAAGTATAAAAATACTGTCAGTAAAATAATATATATATATATATAAAATTTCGGTCTTTGACTTCTTCAAAGACCAATTTTAGCAATATTACATATAGACACACAACAGACAAAATGATTATTTCAACAACAAAAAAACTATTTCTGAGCAGCAAAGAACTTTTTGTGAATGTTCCCATTATGTGCTCATTACACATTATAAACAGTGAAAATGACACCACCGATGGCATATGGGGAAAGAGGAGCATTGAGACATCTGGATGTTTGGCTTTATGGATGTTTATAGCAGAAATGTAGAGTAAAGTTATTGGCAAAGGGTGTGTGTGTGTGTGTGTGTGTGTGTGTGTGTGTGTGTGCGTGCGTTTGTGATAAATATGGGAATAAATGAGGTGCAAAGAGGAAGAGGAGTAGGCCTTTTTGATATTAAGCATAGCATGGGTAGTATGCATGTTTAAAACAGTGAACAGGAATGCATGCGTATCATTAAAAACTCAAAAAGACATGAAGACAACACATACACACACTCTTTTGTTCTAGCCACACCATGAAATTGCTCGGTTCCTCTCTTCCATGCATTGGAGTCTCAGAAGCCACGTGGTCGGGTGCTGCCTCCTCCCCCCTCCTCACACACACACACACACACACACACACAGGCAGACACACACACTCGCCAAACAGCTGTTCCAACAAAGAGAAGACACGCCCTAGTCACGGCACTGCGCATCTCTATGGCAACACAGAAGCTCTGCAGGGTGGTGTAAGTCTTCAGGGCAACGTGAACTGATGGCACCGACTGTTACTGCCGATGTGTGAGGAACTGCGCCACGTCACTCCCTGACATAGCCTAGCCCCTGTGCTAACAACACAACCCAGACAAAGGAAGTCTGCGCTGTCAACCTGGTGATCTGTGCACCGCTATAGTCATTTGTTTAGCCAGACTGAAGAAGATTTCAAGAGAAAACCACTATGCTCACAATTTGGGGCAAGAAAAGAAAATCAATGAATAAATCCGGGCTTCCCAGAGGGGCCTGGCTGCAAGTAATAGACTGTAGATTCGCTGACAACATACTAATCCATAAGAATTTGGTTTAACTCGCATACAATCCGTTTGCAGTCCAGAATCATGTACAAACAGCCTATTCCAGACTAGCTTCACCAACGTTGATGCAAAGCAAAAAAAAAATAAAAAAATTAAAAAATGGATTAGTGAATAATTACTAGAAACAGAACTGTTTCAGTCTAACTGTTACAAAATCCATGATCCATGTTGAAAATCAATGATGTCAGTCAATAGACCTACAAACCAAAAGTGTATCAAGTTACATCAGCACAAGATTTCTTTGTGCAACCTACTACGCTGGCCTAAATTCACCATAGATGAGGCAGCATGCAGCTGCTGGATGAAAGGCAGGATGCTGCAGGGTGTGGATCTAAGCAGCGTACGGCTAATTTGAACAGCTAAGATGCTGTGTCACCTTGGGATGAAGCAGAAAGGGCAAGAAACACGGTTGCACAGTCATGTAAATAAATATAAATGAATGGGGTTTTTTTGTGTCAGATTTTGTACTAAATGTATCAATGAACTTAACTAATTAACTTCACAACATCCTAATATACTAAAGGGAAAACAGTGGCAAAACACAGCTTTCAATCTGTGTGGGAATGGGCTGAACATATCTTCATCAGCCATTAAAAACATTAAAGTGAAATGAGGAAAGATG